>NC_022016.1:39396669-39397356 GCF_000317375.1 Microtus ochrogaster
TGATTTCTTATTAATAAAGAAACTGCCTAGGCCCATTTCATAGGCCAACCCTTAGGTAGATCTCATTACAGATGGTTCTGAGCCACCATGTGGTTGCTGGGAGTTGAACTAAGAACCTCTGGAAGAGCCGCTGAGCCATCTCTCCAGCCCCTTTGCCCTGGTTCTTAATCAAAGGCATGTGTGAGACTCTCCTATGAAGTTCTTCCAAAATAGGAATTTACATCCTCACGTCTGATCTCCTGCGTCAGAATCTGCAGTGAAGGAGCCTGGGATTTTATTTCATTTTATTTCTTTGTTATTATTTGACTTTGTTTTCACTCGTATGTGGCACCGATTACACAAGGACATTTTCACACAAGTATGTTATTGCCCCCTTCATACCCTGCTCCTCTCCAATTCCTTTCCTCCTCCACCAGTAATTCCCTTTGTTCCCCTGGACACTTCTGCTTTAACTTTCATCTCATATGTACATATGTGATCTTGTGTATCTATACGAAATCTAGAGCCAGGCATAGTGACACATGCCTTTAATCCTGGCACTTGGAAGGTAGAAGCAGGCATATTTCTTTGAGTTCGTGGCCAGCATGATCTACATTGTCAGTTTCAGGACAGCCAGACTACACACAGTGAGACCTTGTCTCAAAAACAAAAACAAAAAAACTCAACCAAATATATATATATATATAT
>NC_022016.1:39399206-39405118 GCF_000317375.1 Microtus ochrogaster
AACCCATTGCCATTGTTCTTGAGTTCTCAGTAGTCCTCATTGTCCGCTATGTTCAGAGTGACCGGTTTTATCCCAGGCTTTTTCAGACCCAGTCCAGCTGGCCTTGGTGAGTTCCCGATAGAACATCCCCATTGTCTCAGTGTGTGGGTGCACCCCTCGCGGTCCTGAGCTCCTTGCTCGTGCTCCCTCTCCTTCTGCTCCTGATTTGGACCTTGAGAATTCTCTCCGGTGGGTTACTTTAAAGATTTATCTTATTTTACTTTTGAATATATGTGTATATAGGCGTGTGCATGTGTGTGGATGCTAACAGAGGCCGGAAGAGGGAGTCGGATCCCCTGCAGCTGGAGTACAGTGATTGTGGGCTGCCCAGTGTGGATGCTGGGAACCAGACTGGGGTTCCTCCACAAGGGCAGTACAAGCTCTTAACCACTGAGCCACCTCTCTATTTCTGAGGACTTTGTATTTAAAAGATCTCAGATGATTCTACAATATAACCATTAATAAGAAAATCATCACAGCCTCTGAGAGCTGAAGTCTCTAAACCTAGATCCAAAACACCGGCGAACAACCCCCATCTAGTACCACAGTGCCAAAATCCACGTTGTGATCAGTTTGATGGATTTGTGTTGTTTTTCAATTTCCCCTTCCATATATGCATTATGAAGGGTATTGAAAAGAGATCCTCAATTAGAAAGACCATCTGATCCCCGATACTGAGTCTGTCCTTCTGGGCGTTATAAAACTGGGCTTGCTTTGCTGGAAAGAACACAGGTTTCTTTGAAGCATAGTATTGTGGCCCTCACTTAATCTATATTGACATCAATAGGTACAGCCCCTCACCGGAGTCTCCAGACAATCTACATGACAGTTCCAGAATTAGGGGCTGGAGGGATGGCTTAGAGAAAACTTGAGGTCCCGAGTTCAAATTCCTCAAACCCATGTAAAGCTGAAAGTGATAGCATATGTTTGTAATCTCTTTGTAATCTCTCTCAGTGCTCCTACTTGAGGGGGGTGCAGACAGAAGTGGCCCCTGAAGCTCTCGGGGACTAGCCCAGTATAAGCAGCAGCAAGCAGTAAAGAGTCCCTGTCTCAAGTGACGCACAATTAACAGAAACACACAGAGAGAAATTGGAATTTAACCTGAAGGTCAGAAAAGCAAAGCAGCTAGCCACTGGCTCTTACCTCTTCCTCAGTCTGAAATGGCGTCCCGCCTCCAGGAATCTCAGAATGAGACTGTGAATGAGAGCTGTCTCCTCCTCTTATATTCCTCTCTAGGGCTGGGATTAGAGGCATGCACCACTACTGCCTGGTTTCTATGACAAACTAGTGTGGCTACTGGGATTAACGGTGTGTGTTATTGCTGCCTGGTCTATAAGGCTGGCTGGTGTGCCTGTTTTACCCTTCCAATTCCCCGGAAAATTATATTTATTAATATACAAGTGAAATACCACTACACCCAGACAAGGTCAAAGGCTAGAACTGATATACGTGATTTTCCTCTGACTTCCACACGGGTGCATAGCATGTGCATGCCCACAGTCACACAAACACACAAATATGTGCACAGATATATATATATATACACAACTAACTAGGATAATAAAGTTATTGGATACACAGCAAAACAATCCTTTAGTGCAGACATTTTGATTGGACCATTCTTGTGAAATCCAAGAATAGAGGTCAGGGTTCCACCCCTCCCTAGTGTGTGTGTCTATGTGTGTGTGTGTGTGTGTGTACACTCCTGCTTGTGTGGGCACTAGAGGAAAACGTATAGAGGTCAGGTCTCTCCTTCCACCATGTGGGTGCAGTGACTGAACTGAGGTCATTAGGCCTGGTGGCAAGCACCTTCACCAGATAAGCCAGCTCGCTGGCCCAGAGAGCATTGTTGACCTTTGTGTTTCGCACATTGCCCGGTCCTTGACTCACAGTGGGCATTTCCTGAGTGTCTGCTGACAGTGAGCATGTAGGTCCCGTGACTCAATTAAGTGTGCCTTTCATCACAAGGTAACACAAGCACCCAGCTTGTGAGGTGGCCTCTTCCACTGGGGCTAGGCACTCCATGCACCTGGAAATGACTCTGTTTTCCCTGTTGTCCTGCTTTTGTTCCTTTGCCACAGGTCAGTTTACTGGATTTATGTGGCTCTGTTTCTGGGCTCTTCTATTCTCCTGGTCACCTACATGTGTCTGGGCATTCCTCTCTCCTCCAGGCTTACTGTAGCTTTGCAGTCAGCTTTACAGCATTACTGATCTAATTTTTGTTTTTCCCTCCCTACTGTGCTGGCTGTCCTGGGCCTTATGCATCTTCATATATTCTTTTTAAAAAATAATTTATTTAAATTCATTGAATGTGCAGTGGTGTGAAGGTGTCAGATCCCCTGGAACTGGACAGTTGTGAGCTGCCATGTGGGTGCTGGGAATTGAACCCAGGTCCTCTGGAGGAGCAGCCAGTGCTCTTCACTGCTGAGTCATCTCTGCAGCCCCTCATATAGACTTTTAATAATGCTGGCAGTATCTCTGACAAGAGCTTCTGAGATGGAGACTCAGAGTCTGCACTGAACAGAGTGAAGGCGAGGTGCTGGGGATTTGGACTCAAGTTCTTCATGCTTGCATAGCAAGTGTTCTTAGCCGCTGAGTCGTCTCCCCAACCCCTTCAATTCTTTGCTTTTATCAGAGGTGGGATGAAATACCAAATATGTGTTGTTTCTTTAACAAAAAAATTTATTTTCAGCAACTTAATATTATGGATATTAATATAGGTTCTAATATTATGGACATTCATCCTCCATCAGCCATTAGTTGTAGGCGGAGTTTTTTTGCCAGAACCCCCTGGCTCCCCAATAAATGCACAGAGACTTAATATTAATTATAAATTCTTGGCCGATAGCTTAGGTTTGTTACTAACAAGCTCTTACAATATAAATTAACCCATATTTCTTATTTATGCTCTGCCATGTGGCGGCACCTTTTTTCAGCACAGCGTGTTCATTTTGCTTCTCTGAGTCTCCTGGAAACTCCGCCCTACGTCTTTTCCTGCTCGCCCCTTTTGGCCACAAGTTCCACCTAAGCTCTGCCTGCCCAGCTATTGGCCATTCAGCCCTTTATTAGACCAACAAGAGCAGCAGACATTCACAGTGTACAGAAAGATGCTTCCACAGCAATTAGTTATAACTGTTTTCTCACTGCTTAGGAATGGTTTTTTGACTTAAAACTTAAAAAACGTATTTATCAGCCGGGCGGTGGTGGCGCACGCCTTTAATCCCAGCACTCAGGAGGCAGAGGCAGGCGGATCTCTGTGAGTTCAAGGCCAGCCTGGTCTACAAGAGCTAATTCCTATCTTATGTGTGTGCGTGTTTTGTGTTCATTGTGTGCATTCAGTACCCACGGATGCCAGAAGAATGGGTCAGATCTCCTGGAACTGGAGTTACAGATGTTTGTTAACTGCCGTGAGGGTTCTGAGAAATGAACCCTCATCTTCTGCAAGAACAGCAAGTGCTCTTAACTACTGAGCCATTTCTCTAGCCCCCTTTAAGATGTCTCTTTAAATTTATTTTGTGTGTGTATGTCTGTGGGCATCCACTTATGTGGACATCAGAAGACCAGAAGTCAATTCTCTCCTTTCATCTGTGGGCCCTGGGGATAGAACTCAGGTCACCAAGTTTGGCAACTATAAGCATTGCAGCACGGATGGAAAGGGACCCTGGCAGTCAGGAGCCAAGGAATACCACAAAGTCCCTGTTAGCGTAGCAGCTTACAGCTGGGCTCCAGGGAAAGGCTTCCCCAACATAACAACTCAACAGCAAGTGTTCCAGCTCTACTTAGGTTCCCAGAGTGTAACAACTCTGCTCCTGGGGAAGGTTTCCTCAGTGTTTAGGTTCTGCCTGCTCTGCTCTGGTGAAAATTGTTACTTTTTTCTGTTTTTTTTTTGTTGTTGTTGTTTGTTTTGTTTGTTTGTTGTTGTTGTTGTTCTTGTTTTGGTTCTGATTTTGATTTTTGGAGACAGGATTTCTCTGTGTAAGAGTCCTGGCTGTCCTGGAACTCACTTTGTACAACAGGCTGGTCTCGAACTCACAGCTCTCAAGTGCTGAGATTAAAGGCATGTGCCACCACTGCCGGGCTCATACTTTTATAGTGGGCTTTTTTTTAATCCCAGAAACATTTTAATTATATACATTATCAAATCTGTTTTGCTTCTCATGACTTTTAAGTTTCTTATGCTATTTAGAGGGCTGCCCTGTCACCATACACTTTCCCCAATTTACCTCTAGAATCTCGCTTTACTTTACTGTTGCATCCTTATCTGTCAGTAACTAACTGGGTGTCAAATCTTGAGCTTTCCACACAATGGCCATTATTCTACCAGCATGTATGAAACAAGCCCTTAGGGAACCGAAATGCACCTTTCTTCTACACTGGATCCAGTTCCCATAAAGTCAACTTCTTTGCACTGTATCCCACTGTCTATTCATCAGGAAAGGGAGTCAACGGGGCTACCTGTACCATGAGTTTCAGTACCCATCAAGGTAAGACACTAGCGAACTCTTACTGGCCTCGATTTCCAGAGCCTTGCTGCCACTCAGAGAGTTGTTGGGCTATTGCTTTTCAGACAAATCTACAGAGATTTTTAGTTTAGTTAGTTTGTTTGTTGTTGTTTTGTTTCTTGTTTCTTTTTTGTTTTTTCAAGACAGGGTAGACAGGGTTTCTACCCGTGGGCCACCACCACCCAGCTCTCCAGAGATTTGTAACTTTCAGTCCCTCAGCTCAGGAAGACAGCTGGCCTCCAGCCCCACCCACCTCTTCCTGTGAGCTTCTTATCTAGGCTCACTTTGGGGGGCCAGTAGCCCAGGGCTCAGCAGCTGGTTAGAGGGATGGAGGAGAGAGAGAGAGCAAGCATTTCTCTGGAACATAGGTCTCTGCTGGCTCCTCACTGTGCTACCCATAAGCTCAGGTAGGTCAGATGAAAGGCCACTTGAAGAGAGAAGAAGAAAACTCTGGCCGGTTTGCTTGCTTATTTCCTTCAAGTTATGAATGGCCTCATTCTTAGCAAGGTCTTAAGTGACCCAGAAGTATAAATAAGAACTCATCTGCTTGTCAGTCTGTCATGGTGAAAAGTCTCCCAAAGGTCTGTGTGATAGGTGTTAAGTTTCAAAGCCCTGAACAAACCACTGAGGTGACTCACTACTTAATGCATCAGTGCAAACATGGTTGCCCAATTATCCCAGCATCCCTCAGTCCCTATCGGCTACCTGGCCCTCTTGGCTGGCATATACCGCCCCCTACCCTAAACTTTTGCAGCCCAGGACTGGGTTGCCCTTCCCCCAGCTACCCTTCTGAAGCATTTAACTAATTATTCTTTATCAATAAAAAACTGGGAGTCAGATTTTGGGTTAAGAACCTGAATGATTGGAGAAGCTGCATAGAAGCTACCAGCCACCGCCTATCTCTTCTGTTCCTTCCTTGCCTGCTACTTCTTGCCTCCTATCTGTCCACAGTCCTTCAAACCTCTGTGGTTGATTTCAGTCAGCCCTCTGACTCAAAGCAAGCTTTATTTTCAGAATGAAATCATACAACAGCCTTCTGTATATATCATACAATAGCCTATATATCATACAATAGCCTTCCCTATATAAACCAGTCATTTTGGTTACTTGGCCTTTTTGTCTAGCTTCCTGGCCAGTCTCTTGGCCCAGACTATCCCTCTTGGTCAGCAGCTCCTATCTCCTCTCCCCTCTCCGATCTCCTCACATGGCCCAGCTCAGTCAGGTCATGTTCATTCTGGACTCTCCCAGAAGCCCCTGCCTCTGCCTATGTCTCCCTTTTGTGCCCTACAAACCTTTTCCTCTGCCATACCTTGGAGCAGTCATGTCCTTTCCTTTTCTTGTTTTTTTTTTTTTTTGGTTTTTCGAGACAGG
>NC_022016.1:39405218-39407520 GCF_000317375.1 Microtus ochrogaster
TGTAGACCAGGCTGGTCTCGAACTCACAGAGATCTGCCTGCCTCTGCCTCCCGAGTGCTGGGATTAAAGGCATGTGCCACCACCGCCCGGCTGTCCTTTCCTTTTCATTTCTTTTTTTTTTTTAACTCAGTGGGGGCTTGGTCCTCAGTGGTGCTATTTCAGGAGTTCTCCAAACTTTAGAAGGTGGGTTCTAGCGGGAGAAAGTAGGTCACCAGGATGGATGTTTAGTAGCATTTTGTCCCTGGCCCCTACCTGTCACTTTCTCTGATTCTTGTCTGTCACAAGATGCAGAAGCATCGCTGCTATGTGCTCCCTCCTCCACGATGGTCTGCCCAAGCATGGCCTGAACCCTCTAAAACCCTGAGCCAAAACAGCCCTTCTCCCGTCAGTTGTTCTGCCAGGTGTTTGGCCACAGGGATGAGAAGCATTAGTAAATGGAGGAGACAAGCCATCAGTCAGATATACCCTACCAAGTATGAGGATGCGTGGGGAACCAGAGAAGGGCATGCCAACCAGACAGCATCCTAGAACACATGCTTGCGTGAGATGCCAGGTCGTCAGGGAGTAAACAAACACCCCCACAGTTACCTCGGTTTCCTACACGGACTCCTAAGAGAATTAGAGAAACATACTGAGTCTTGCTCCCATTGAAGTAAGGCCTACCTCAGGTACAAGTTCAGAAGCCATCTGAGGTGGCTTTGAACTTGCTCCCAATGGAATTTTTTATCTTGTGTCTGCAATTTGCATGGTACTTCTACTGTCCCTATGCCTCAACATAACTGATTATGATTAACTCTGATTTGAAAGTGTTAGATTTTAAAAGTAATATGTGAGCTTTGCTAACAGACAAACCATCTCAGTAAAAATAGATATATAATAAAAAGCGTCTCATCCAACCAGGTGGTGGTGGCGCACGCCTTTACTCCCAGCACTCGGGAGGCAGAGGCAGGTGAATCTCTGTAAGTTCAAGGCCAGCTTTGTCTACAGAGCTAGTTCCAGGACAGTCAGGGCTATGCAGAGAAACCCTGTCTCAAAAAACCAAAACAAACCAAAGCAAAAAAGAGTCAATCCCCAAGAGTGCTGAGAGCAGAGTACCTCCAAACTTAACAGCTTGTTCTGTGCCTGCTTTTTGTTCCTCCAGACCCTTATTACCCTTCTTCATCTGCTCTGTGTGGGGCCTTAATTGACTCCATCATAGAGTTCCTGTGCCCTCCAGGTGACCCTGGCCATCACTAGGAGACAGGGGGCTGAGAGGAAAGAGGCCAGCGCATTTATTTCCCTCAAATGCCTCCCTGCGGGCTAGCCAGCAGCAGCCTTGAACCAGAAGCCACAAGTCTTGTCAGGAAGCCCTCTTTGCAGGATATTCTCTCTCTCTCTCTGTCTCTCTCTCTCTCTGTCTCTCTCTCTCTCGCTCTCGCTCTCGCTCTCTCGCTCTCTCGCTCTCTCTCTGTTCCAGTCAGTTCTTCTACCCCTTCTGGCCTATGATTTCCACACACCATGGTCTGCATTAGTAAATAGTTTCTTTATTAAACTGGTCTCATTTTACCCAATCATAGGGCACCATCTGTTTCCTGCCAGATCCTGGAATGATCCACATGGCTTGTCTGACAGGACCTATTGATGGTGAGCCCAAGTACCCTTTATTGTTCTAGGCAGAGGTAGGGTAGCCTGAAGAGAACTGGAAGAGTCACTACCTGGAATGAAGCCAGAAACTTGAGCTCCTTGGGGGTAGGCCCTGGGGCTTAGTCCCCTTAATGCAACCAGGGGCCTTCTTAAGAATGGGTTTTCTGTTTGCCATCATTCAGGATGGCTCTTCTGTCTTACAGGGGTCCCCTTTCTCAGACAGTGAGGTTGCTCTGTGAGTGACTTCCTAGTCCCATGAATGCAGTCGGTGAGTGCCTGAGGAGAAATCCGATGCCTTTACCGAGGCAGAGGCAGATTGAAAAGAGAACAGACCTAGGTTTCAGAAGCTTCCATCTTTGTTCAAGACTGAAGTTCTAGGTCTGGAGGAGGTGGGGATCCAGCTAAATCAGTGGTCCTCAACCTTCCTGATGCTGTGACCCTTTAATACACAGTTCCTCGCGCTGACCCCCCAACCATAAGGTTATTTCATTGCTACTTCATAACTGTCGTTTTGCTACTGCTATGAATCATGATGGAAATAATTGATATGCAGTATATTTGATATGTGACTCCTGTAATGTAGAAATAGGAGCGGCGGGCTGCGTCCCGGCACCCGGCCGCCCACATGGCTAGCTCTACCCGAAATAATTACACGGACACTGTATTCTTTTAATCACTG
>NC_022016.1:39410266-39439613 GCF_000317375.1 Microtus ochrogaster
GGAAGATTCTAGCCTACGTCCATCCTAGGTTGGAGCTTCATCGCGTGTGCCTCAGAGAGCAGAGCTCTCGCCTCTGCCCGCAAGAGTGGAGCATCGTGTCTCTCTGAGAGAGGAGAGCTGTTGAGTCTGTGAGCTCACTTCCTCTTCCTACCAGCATTCTAACCTATTAGGGCAAGCAGCTTCTTTATTTAATCAACCAATGACCTTCCTCCATCACTGTAAGAGCCATTTGACCCCCAAAAGGGTCACAACTCATAGGTTGAGAACTTCTGAGGTAAAGAGAAATAGAACAAGTGTCCCCATCACTGTGCCAGAGGGCATTTACTGCCCACCAGCAAGCAGGTGTATATAGGTCAGTTCCCTGCAGACTCTGTGCATAGGAATATGCTAGTAGAAGATACTGGACATATACAGCATATTGTGTTTTGAAAGCCAAGATACATCGTGACCACTACTATGTCTAACTACATAAAACCCAACAGACTAGAAGATACATGAGGGGCTAGAGAGACAGCTCAGTAGTTAAGAGAACATTCATTGTTCTTGCTGAAGACCAGGGTTTGATTCCTAGCACCCACATTGTGGCTTATAAGCATGCATAACTCCAGTTCCAGGGGATCTGACGCTGCCTTCTGACTGTGTTGGACACTGTATAGGTATGGTATGTAGACATACATGCAGGCAAATACTCATACAGGTCAAATAAGCATAAATAAGTTTTTTAAAGAACATATATGAAAGGCGTGGCATTCAAGTGAAAAATAATTTTCAACAACATGGTTGTTAGAATGAAATGGCTCTTATGAATGAACGTGGAGGGAAGCGTAACACAAGAGTATGCTTTCTTAGCATCATCCTCTCTCCTCCCTGTGGTAAGGGGCGAATGTATTCTTCCAGCCCAGGCCAGTCCAAGTTTTACAAAGCAGGATTCTGAACCGCTAAGTGAGTCATACCAATGTGGAACCAGAGGAGAAAGAGAGACAAAGACACAGACAGAAACACAGACACACAGACATAGACACAGAGAGCCCACAATTATTCAATATTTCTATTAAAATAAGAAAGGGGGGGGGCAGTGAGATGGCTTCATGGGGAAGAGCACTTGGGCCAAGCCTGATGGCCTGAGTTCGAGCCTTGGGCCTCACATGGTGGAAGCAGAGAATTGATTCTCAGAAGTTGTTGTCTGACCTCTACATGCGCACTGTGGCACTTGCACTCCTCCCCTCAATAAATAAATAAAACAAATGTAATAAAAAATCACAAGTAGGAAGGATTGGTTTAATCCCCAGTGGGAATAAAAAAAAGAATTCCAAGTTTTACCTGTCTAGTAGTATGCCTTCCCATTTCTTCTTTGGTGGTTTGAATAAGAATGGCTCCCATAGGCTTAGTCATCAGGGAGTGGCACTGCCTGAGAAGGGTTAAGAGGTGTGGCTTTGTTGGGATAGGTGTGACCTTGTTGAGGAAGTATATCACTGGGTTTCAGAAACCCAAGCCAGGCCCAGTTTTGCTGCTTCCTGTTGCCTGCAATTCCAGATGTAGAACTCCCAGCTACTTCTCCAGCTTCATGTCTTCCTGTGTGCCACCATGCTTCCTGCCATGATGATAACAGACTAAACCTCAGAACTGTAAGCAGACTCCAATAAAATGCTTTCTCTTATAAGAGTAGCCTTGGTCACAGTGTCTCTTCACAACAATAAAACAGTGACCAAGATACTTCCTCTAGGTCATTTCCTTGGTTCCACAGGACTGTGGAAGGCAGATAGGTCAATCACAGTGCTCTGCTCCTTTATTGATGGACATGGAACCAATCATAATCTCAAAAATTGGTACATGGACAAATCTGGTGCTTTTCTTCTGGGGCTACTATCCATCTACCTATAACTGGGTGACCTTACCCAAACCATTCTGTTTTGGTGAGCCTAAATTCTCTCATCTTAATTGGGAATAATATCACCCATCTCACAAGAATTGTAAAGACCAAAGAATACAAAGCTTTAAAAAAGCTTTTTATAAAATGTAAAGCATTTGACTGGAGAGATGGCTCAGTGGTTAAGAGCACTGGCTGCTCATTCAGAGGTTCTGAGTTCAATTCCCAGCAACCACATGGTAGCTTACAACCATCTGTAAAAAAACAAGGGAACAACACCCAAGGTTGTCTGTGATCACACACATGTATTAACACATATAGAAGAAAAATGTAAAACTTAAAAATATTTGAAATAATATTAGTAATTTATTTCTACTAAACAAAAGTAAAATTATATGATAAATTAACTCATTTTATATGCTTATCAATAAAATGGTAAAACATTAAACCTCCCCTCCCAGAGGTTTAGTTTCTGTTTATTTTACTTTAAAACAAAAAGAAGAAATCACACCCAAAAAGAATAGATGACAAGAAATAATAAAATTCCAGGCTGAAATCAATAAAATACAAAGGAATGAACAAACAAACAAAAAACAGTGCAAAGAGTCAATGGAACAAAGAGTTGGTTCCTTGAGAAAATCAATCAGATATACAAACCCTTATACAAACTAACTAAAAGGTAGAGAGAGAAGGTCCAAATTAATAAAATCAGAAATGAAACCAGGCAGTGGTGGTGCACACTTTTAGTTCCAACACTTGAGAAGCAGAGGCAGGTGGATCTCTGTGAGTTCAAGGTCAGCCTGGTCTACAGAGTGAGTTCCAGACAGGCTCCCTGTCTCAAACACCCCCCACCCAAATTCAGAAATGAAAAGGGGTATATAACAAGAGACACCTAAGAAATCTAGAGAATAAGAACATACTTTAAGAACCCACACTTCAACAAATTGGAAAAAAGAAATAGATAATTTTCTTGGTATATACCACTTAACAAAGTTCAGATCAGTTAAGCAGATAAGCAGTTTAAACAGATCTATAGGCCCTAGGAAAATAGAAGCAATCATTAAAAATCTCCCAGGAAAAAAAAGAACCCAGGCCCAGAAGGTTTCAGCACAGAAATCTACCAGACTTTCAAAGAAGAATTAATGTCAATACTCCTCAAATTATTCCACAAGTAGAAACAGAAGTAACATTGCCCAATTCATTTTATGAGGCCACAACCACTCTGATATCCAAACTACAAACAAAAAAGACCCAACAACAACAAAAAGGAAAAACAAAATTACAAACCCATATCCCCTGTGAACATAGATGCAAAAATCTCAAGAAAATCCTTGTAAATGTACTGGAGAGATGCCTCAAAGAATAAGAGCATTGTCTACTCTTCCAGAGGTCCTGAGTTCAATTCCTAGCAACCACATGGTGGCTCACAACCATCTACAATGATGTTCTCTTCTGGCCTACAGGCAAACATGCAGACAGAACACTATATACATAATAAATAAATAAATTTTTTTCTTTTTTTTTCTTTTTTTTCTTTTTCCTTTTTTTTTTCTTTCTTTTTTTTTTTCAAAACAGGGTTTCTCTGTAGCTTTGGAGCCCGTCCTGGCACTCGCTCTGTAGACCAGGCTGGCCTCGAACTCACAAAGATCCACCTGTCCCTGACTCCTGAGTGCTGGGATTAAAGGCATGCGCCACCACCACCCGGCATAAATAAATCTTTTTTAAAAAAAGCCTTCACAAATGGGGCTAGAGAGATGGCTCAGCAGTTAAGAGCACTGACTGCTCCTCTAGAGGACTCAGGTTCAACTCCCAGCACCCACATGGCAGCTAACAATTGTCTGTAACTCCAAGATCTGACACCCTCACACAGACTTACATGCAGGCAAAATACCAATGTGTATAAAATAAATTATTTTTAAAAATCCTTGTAAACTGAATCCAAGAACACATCAAAAAGATCATCCACCATGATCAAGTAGGCTTCATCCTAGGGATGCAGGAATGATTCAACATAAGTAAATTGATAAATATAATCCATCATATAAACAAAATGAAAGACAAAAAGCACATGATCATCTCATTAGATACAGAAAAGTTCTTTGACAAAATTCAACACCCTTTTATGGTAAAAGTCCCGGATAGATTAGGGATACAGGGATCATTCCTTAACATCGTGAAGGTAGTTTACAACAACTACCAACTTAAATGGAGAGAAACTTAAAGCCATTCCACCAAAATCAGAACAAGACAAGGTTGTCCATGTTCCCCAATATCTATTCAGTATAGCACTTGAAGTCCTAACTAGAGCAATAAGGCAACAAAAGGAGATCAAGGGGATAAAAATTGGAAAGTAAGAAGTCAAACTCTCACTATTTGCAGATGATATGATAGTGTATGTGTAAGTGATCCCCAAAACTCTATGAGGGAACTCCTACAGTTGATAAACACTTTCAGCAAAGTAGCAGGATACAGGATTAACTCACAAAAATCAGTACAAATATACAAATAACAAATAGTTTGAGAAAGAAACCAGGAAAACAATACCTTCACAATAGCCATAAATAATATAAAATATCTTGGGGTAACTCTAATCAAGCAAGTGAAAGACTTCTATGACAAAAAAGTCAAGTCTCTGAAGAAAGGATATGACAAAAACTTCAAGTCTTCAAAGAAAGAAATTGAAGAAGATATCAGAAGATGGAAAGCTCTCCCATGCTCTTGGATCAATAGGATTAACATAGTGAAAATGGCCACCCTACCAAAAGCAACCTACAGATCCAATGCAATCTCCATCAAAATTCTAACACAATTCTTCACAAGACAATTTTCAGATTCATATGGAAACACCAAAAAAAAAAAAACCCCAGGATAGCTAAAACAATCCTGAAAATAAAAGAATTTCTGGAGGTATCACCATCCTCAAATTGTACTTTAGAGCTATAGTAATTAAAAACAAACAACAACAAAACAGCATGGTATTGGCACAAAAACCAATACACTGGTCAATGGAATTAAACTGAAGACCCAGACATAAATCCACACACCCATAGACACCTGATTTTTTATTTAAAAAAAAGTCAGAACACACTGGAAAAAAAGTATCTTCAACAAATGGTGCTAGTCAAATTAGACAGATGCATATAGAAGAACCCAAATAGATCCATACTTATTGCCCTGCACAAAACTTAACTCCAAATGGATCAAAGACCTAAACATAAGACCAGATACACTGAATCTGATAAAGGAGAAAGTGGGGATAGACACATTGGCACAGGAGGCAACTTCCTAAACAGAACATGGATAGTGTAGGCACTAACATCAACCTATGTAGTATCATAAATGGTACTTCATGAAACTGAGAAGCTTCTGCAAGGCAAAGACACAGACTTTTGGAAAAAAGTGGCAGCCTACAGAATGGGAAAAGATTTTCATCAACTACACATCCAATAGAAGGCTAATTTCCAAAATATCTAAAGAACTAAAACCCTAGATATCAAGAAAAGAAATTTTAAAATGGAGTACAGGTCTAAACGGAGAATTCTCAATAAACTCAAACAGCCGAGAAACATTTAAAGAAATGTTCAACATCCTTAGTCATCAGGAAATGCAAATCAAAACAACTCTGAGATTTCATTTTACACCTGTCAGAATGGCTAAGATCAAAGACACATGAGATGGCTCATGCTGACAAGGATATGGAGTAAGGAGGACACTCATTCATTGCTACTGAGACTGTAAACTTGTACAGCCACTATGGAAAGCAGTGTGGAGGTTCCTCCGGAAGCTGGGAATCAATCTAGCTCAAGATCCAGCTACACTCACACTCTTGGGCATATATCTAAAGGATACTTGATCCTTCCATAGAGACACTTGCTAAGCCATGTTCGTTGCTGCTCTATTCATACTAGCCAGAAACTGAAGCAACCTGGATGTCCCTCAAGAGATGAAATCTGTAGGTAAATGAATGGAACTGGAAAAAAATCATCCTGAGTGAGATAACTCAAACCCAGAAAGATAAATATGGTATCTATTTGCTTATATGTGAACATTAGTCTATGATAAGCAAGCTATAAATCATAGAACCATAGAGCTTAAGTATAGAGTAAGGGACTGGGGGGGCAGATAGATCTCCCTAACAAAGCAAATAGAATAAATACTTATGGATGGGGTGGAACTTGAATGGAAGGATCAAATGAGGGGGGACAAGGGAAGGAATATGGGGTGACACAGCTAAAATTAAGGGCCATATTAGGGGTAGTATGGAAATCTAATACAGTAGAAGCTTCCTAAAATATATACTGCGGCGAACTCCTTAACCAGCGAGGAAGAACGACCACCACACGAGGATTCTTCTCAGATCACGCTTTAATTGGAGTGCCCTTGGTTGAAGGAGCATGAAGCGAGAGGCGGAAGCGAGGGGCAGAAAGCGAGGGAGAGCAGGAAGCTAGAGGGCAGGCTTCTGCTTATATAGGGAATTGGCACATGGGTTGCCCTGTGATTGGCTGCCACCATCAGCTGACACCAGACTGTGTCAGGATAGGCCCAGGGAGCCTTATCCACCGCGCATGCGGGAAGCGGGGGACAGGCAGCTCTCAAAGGCATAGCCAAATATGGAGTGGTTTATAACCAACAAGACAGGATGTCGGTGCCATCTTGTAATGGCGATCTTGTCCGGCTCGCTACAATATACAACATACGAAGGCAATCTAATGAAATTGTCAAATAATAGGGAAAAGAGTACCAACTGGTCTTGTTACTGAATAAAGTTTCTAGTACTGGAAATGGGTTACATCTAATTGAGTTGGTCAAAGGGATCCCATGGGAACCCCAAACAACTCAGGCTGTTGCCAAGACTACAGGTTGTTCTTCACAAACGGACAGCAAGGTTATAAGTTGAAGACAACACCTACATAACTCATTGAACACAGAAAAGTTGAGCTGGTGCCTACCTAGAGCCTTTACTCCTACCTTCTAGTGTTCTCAGTACAGGAAGGTATTCTACCCGCCAGCAAAAGGGAAATGTAAACACCAACCCAGCCACAAAACCTTTATCTACAGTGCTGTCCTGCCTGCAAGATACGCTGGTGCAAACTGTGGCACAAAGCTTGTGGGAGTCACCAACCAATATCTGATTTGACTTAAGGTCCACTCTACCTGTTGGAAACCATACTTGAAGCTGCCTGGATGACCAAGAACCCAATACTAGAGAGTCCAGGGACCTAGTGCAAAACTAAATACTACTGCCCTACTAAAGGAACAGAGGAATAAAATGGCTCTTAATGACATTCTGTTACACTCATAGGTCAGTGTCTTGCTCAAACGACATCAGAGAAGCTTCCTCCTGCAGCAGATGGAAACAAATGCAGAGACCCACAGCCAGACATTAGGCAGACGGCGAGAGACCTTGGAACATTCAGCCCTAAAAGAGATGCCTCCATCAAATCCCTCCCCTCAGGACTCAGGGGACCCTGCAGAAGAGGAGCAGAAAGAGTGTAGAGCTAACAGGCATGGAGGACATCGAGGAATCAAGGCCCTCTAAGTCAACAGGACGGATGCACAGGTGAACTCAGGGACTGAGGCACATGCACGGGACCTGTGCAGGCCTGCAGCAGGTGGGGTCCTAGAGCTGACAGGAGACATAGACACTCGTCCCACCCCTAAGCCGGAAGTCGTCTCCAGTTGATAACCACGTGCAAATGAAAACTTGGTTTCCTCCAAGGCGGTCTCACGGGGACACAAACGTGTGCCCAGGGTAGATGACATGCGCGCACGCGCAGCAGTGGCTGCTGGCAGGAAAGGAGCTCAGCGGCGCTTTTGAAGGACCCTGTCTCATAACGTCGGGTCAGGGCTTTTTTGTGTTTTATCTTTTTAAAGTTTTTATTTATCTTTTTTTAACCCTACAATTCCTTTGCATATGTATTACAGCTTCTGGGGTTGTGTTTTTACGGGATTCCTAAGTGAGTGGACAAGTGGGTCTCTGTCTATTTGTTTCTTGTGCTTTTTCTGGGGCGCTTTTCCTTCTTGTTTGTTTTTGTCCTATTCCTATGTGTTTGTTTTATCTTATTATTTTATTATATTATTGTCCCTTAGAATCCTGTTTACTTTCTAATGGGAGACAGAAAGGGGATAAAGCTGGATAGGAGGGGAGATGGGGAGGAGCTGGGAAGAGTAGAGGGAGGGGAAACTAATTGGCATATATTATATGAAAAACCCCTCTATTTTTAATAAAAGAAAAAATGTTTGGGGCTGGAGAGATGGCTCAGTGGTTAAGAGCACTGGCTGCTCTTCCAGAGGTCCTAAGTTCAATTCCCAGAAACCACATGGTGGCTCACAACCATTTGTAATGAGATCTGGTGCCCTTTTCTGGCCTGCAGGCAGAACGCTGTATACATAATAAATAAATAAATGTTTGACTTAAAAAATAAAATGTGGGGGCTGGAGAAATGGCTCATCCGTTAAGAGCACTGACTGCTCTTCCAGAGGACCCGGGTTCAATTCCCAGCACCCACGTGGCAGCTCACAACTGTCTGAAAATCCAGTTCCAAGGGATCTGACACCTTCACACCAATGCACATAAAATAAAGATAAATAAATCATAAAAAAAATTTTTAAATAAAATGTGGGCCAGGTGGTGGTGGTACAAGCCTTTAATCCCAGCACTCGGTAGTCAGAGACAGGCGGATCTCTGTGAGTTTGAGGCCAGCCTGGTCTACAAGAGTTAGTTCCAGGACAGGCTCCAAAGCTACAAAGAGAAACCCTATCTTGAAAAACAATGATAATAATATAAAATATAAAGGCTGGGTGGCTGGAGATATGGCTCAGTGGTTAAGAGCACTGACTGCTCTTCCAGAGGACCCAGGTTCAATTCCCAGCACCCACATGGCAGCTCACAACTGTCTGAAGATCCAGTTGCAGGGGATCTGACACCTTCACACCAATGCACATAAAATAAAGTTAAATAAAGCATAAAAATATTTAAAAAAATATAAAGGCTGGAGAGATGGCTCTGCGGTTAAGAGCCCTGGCTGCTCTTCTAGAGAACCTGGGTTTGATTCCCAGCAACTACATGGCAGTTCACAACCATATGTTAACTCTGGTTCCATGGGATTCAACATTGTCTTGTAGCCTCAGAGGGTAACAGACGTGCACATGGTGTACAGATATATGTGTAAGCAAAACACTCAAAACTTTAAATAAAAAATGTGTCAACAAAAATAGAAGATAAAGCCAGGCGGTGGTGGCGCACGCCTTTAATCCCAGCACTCGGGAGGCAGAGGCAGGCGGATCTCTGTGAGTTCGAGACCAGCCTGGTCTACAGAGCTAATTCCAGGACAGGCTCCAAAGCCACAGAGAAACCCTGTCTCGAAAAAAAAAAAATAGAAGATACAAAGAAACATATGGAAATTTAAGATGGTGGGGTCCCAAAATCTAAAACTCAGTGGATAGGCGGCTCAATAAGAGAGTGTAGGAGACAGAGAAAGAACTAATGAATTAGAAGACAGAAGAATAGAAATTACTTATCTGAACAACAGAGGGAAAAAGTGGCCTGAAAAAAACAAAAACCATACCCACAAATAGATGGGACCTCAGTAACAGTAACAGAAACCTAGCACTGATGTTGGTGTCCCTGAAGATGAAGCCAAGCTAAGGTAGCATTTGAAAAAGAAATGATTGAACATACCAGAGTTAGCAAAGGACATATCAATTGACTTAACAGGTTGAGTGAACAGCAAACAGGATAAACCCCAAAAGATGGAACAAATACATGTATGATCAGCCTTTGAAAATGGAAGACAATGGGGAACGTATTGGAAGCAGGACCAGCAGAGAAGCCACTGGGGAACAGCCTCTCTCAGGGAACCGACTGTATTTTTCAAAGACTGAAAGAACTGTCAATCTAGACTCCTGTATGAAATGAAAATGGCTTTCAGGAAGAAGAGGAGACGCTGGCACTCCAGGTGCCAGGAAATGAGGAGAAATTGTTACCAGCAAGCCTCCTAAATAAAGGGCAGGGGGAGGCCACGCAACAGAAAGGAGATAATAAAAGAACTCTTGGAACAAATGGGAGGAAAAGACTGCAGGAGGGAAAATTATGAGTGGCTACAATTTTCCCTCTCTTGGATCTTAGAAATTTTGCTGGCCGCTAAAGCAAATACTGTAGACTGTTTGGCCCAGTTTCCAGCACCTCTAGAGGATAGTCGAAAGAATTTAATTACAAATAAGGGAGCATGAATATTATAAACAAATGCAAGACTTCTGCCTGTCACTCACAAAGGTAAAGAGGAGATTGATGATGAAATTCTGTTTATGTGATAAAATTCTGGGCCAGAGAGATGTAGGTGCTTATCACTAAGTCTTATTACCTGAGTTTGATCCACAGGACCTAGATGGTGGAAGAAAAGAAGCATTTCTACTCACATGCTAAGGCACACAGGCGTATATGCTACCCCAGCCCAATAAATAAACAAAATGCAATGATGTGATGCCTGGAGAAACCAGTAAAAAAATACAAAGAGATACATGAAAAAATACTATAAATGAGTCAATATAAAATTAGAAGAAAAGCAGAAAAAATAGAAAATGGAAAAAGAAAAACAAACAGAAAGCAAGAACTCAGACAGCAGATTTAATTACGTTAAGCACAGACTGTCTAAATGCACCATTTGCAAGCAGAGAATAGTAGATACAAAAGCACAACCCAATAATGTTACATATACAAGAAACTAACGTCAAATATAACAACAAAATGCTGACTGAGGAGCTGAGAGATGGCTTAGTAGTTAAAATCGAATATTGCTCTTGTAGAGGACCCAAGTTCAGTTCCCAGTACCCCTATCAGGTGGCTCACAACAACCTGTAACTCCAGATCCAGAGGGATCCCACACCTCTGGCCTCCTCAGACACCTGCACTCATGTCAATGTACCCACACACAGAAAAAAAAAAGCCTATTAAAAGTCAAAGAATGAAGAGTAATATATATTGCAACAATTAAAAGAAATTAGGACTAGTTAATATGAGATAAGATAGACTACAGAGAAAAGAAAATCACCAGCATCAAAAAAAATGACTTTATATAACAATAAAAGCATTGAGACACCAAATGAACACAGCATCTGTAAATGTATATGCACAATAGAGTATCAAAACAATGTGAATCAAAACCTAACAGATTGAATGGTCAGAGCGCTGGCTGAATGGAACGGAGCACCGCGTGCAGAGCCTGAGGTCGTTGGTTCGAGTCCCAGGTAAGTGAATGTGTCTGTCTGTGTGTGATGTAATGTCTCTGTGCTGTGTGAGTGACGTGTGTGTGCATAATTAATCGGGAAAAAACCTAACAGATTGAAAGGAGGTATAGACAACATCATTTGAAATTCCAACCTAAGTTTCTCAGCAACTAGACTGAAAATCAGCAAGGGTAGAGAGAACTTAACAGCATCTCACTAGAATCCAGTCAACATTTAGAGCATATTGTACCCAACAGCAGCAGAATAGCACTCAAGAATCCAGTGCTCAATGGAAAATAAGCTGAAATCAAGCAGAAAGAATAACACAATAAATATGGGAGCAAAAGTAAATGAAATTAAAATAGTAAAACAAGGGCTGGAGAGATGGCCCAGAGGTTAAGAGCACTTAAC
The DNA here is from genome assembly GCF_000317375.1 of Microtus ochrogaster. Taxonomy (NCBI): domain Eukaryota; kingdom Metazoa; phylum Chordata; class Mammalia; order Rodentia; family Cricetidae; genus Microtus; species Microtus ochrogaster. The sequence goes on from NC_022016.1 coordinate 39,421,770, forward strand.
TGTTCTTCCAGAGGTCCAGTTCTATTCCAGAGTTCAGTTCTCAGCAACCACATGGTGGCTCACAACCATCTGTAATGAGATCTAGTGCCTTCTTCTGGCCTGCAATACACATGCAGACAGAACAATGTATACATAATTTAAAAATGACTCTTTAAAAAATAGTAAAACGAGATTAGGTGTGGTGGTGCACACCTTTGACCCTATGCACTCCAGAGGTGGAGGCAGGTGCATCTCTGAGTTAGAAGCCAGCCTGGTAGACATAGAGATTTCCTGGCCTGCCAGAGCTACATAGTAAGACCCTGTCCCCAAAAGCAAGCAAGCAAACAAATAAAACAAACCCCCAAAACAAAAAATTTAAAGTCAATGAAACCCAGTTGGTTCTGTGAACTCATCAGGATGATTGGTGGAGCTCTATTTAGATGAACAAAAAGGAAAGAAGGAAGAAGGCAGGGTGAGGCGCTCAGTGTGAAAGTAGGAGCCGAGTGGGGCTCCCCAGAACCCATGTGAAAGCCAGGGTTGGCCTGACCAGTCTCAAGAGCGAGCTAAAGGATGTCACTGCTGGTCATGCAGGTATCAAAACAAATAAACAAGAAAAACCAAGAGAACCTTGGCAAGAACTCTACACATATAGAAATACACCACTACCCAAAGGGGGAAAACATAACTACAACTTACCCAATGTGATACGCGTAATTTGAGGGGCTGGAGAGATGACTCAGAGGTTAAGAACACTGGCTGCTCTTCCAGAGGATCCAGGTTCAATTCCCCAGCACCTACATGGCAGCTCACAGCTGTCTGTAACTTTAGTTCCAGGGGATCTGACACCCTCACACAGAGTAAAACACCAATGCATATAAAATAAAAATAAAATAAAAATAAATTACATCCAGGTGGTGTGGCGCACGCCTTTAATCCTAGTGCTTAGGAGGCAGTGGCAAGCAGATCTCTGAGTTCTGAGTTTGAGGCCAGCCTGGTCTATAGCACGAGTTCCAGGACAGCCAGTGATACACAGAGAAACCCTGTCTTCAAACTACCCCTCCCAAAAAATTAAAAAAATATAAATGAAATATATAATTTAAATATCTCTATAACTACCAAGGGGATTGAATTTGTAATTTAACACCCCCCAAAAGAAATATTGGTAGCCAGATGATCTCACTGGAGAACTCTACCAATTCTATATAGTATCTTCCAAAAAAGCAAGAGGAACAGCTTCTAATTCATTTTCTGAAGCTAGCCTCACATCTGTAAGAACATAGACAAAGTCTGCACAAACAGGTACTCCAAACCTGCACCCATTGTGCGTACACATGCAGAAATAACCAACAAAATATTGGCATATAGGATTGAGCCTATGTGAAATATCAGAATCTATGAAAAGAACTATGCAACAGATAAGGTAGACTTTATAAGGGATACAAGGCTGGTTCTAAAACCGTTCAGTGTAATCCACCATCCTAGCAGTTTCAAGGAGAAAAGTCAGAGGTCATTGAGATGGTTCAGTGGGTAAAGACAGCTGGCACCAAGCCTGACAACCTGTGTCTGAACCCTGGGACCTACATGGTGAAAAGGGAGAACCAATTCCTGCAAGCTGTCCTCTGACCTCCACGTTTAAACTGTGGCATGAGCACTCACGCGAGTACACACACTAAATAAATAAAATGTGCCCATTATAGTTTATTTAATAGAATGACCCACAACACTGAGTGTATTTCTGTATACTATCATGGACACGTAGACACCAAAATTAAATATAAAATGCTATTCATGATCATTTGAGATAAAGCGGAACATGTCTCAGAGAAGATACAGAAATAAGGAGATGCTCAGTATCCCTAATCATTTGGGAAACACAAATAAAAACTCAACTCAGGGCTGGAGAGGTGGTTCAGTGGGTAAAGTGCCCAGTGCAAAAGCAAGAGCTTAGAGTGTGGGTCCCATGGGAAATGCGACCATGGCTGTGAACATATGTAATTTCAGTGGTGGAGGGGGGAAGCAACAGGATCCCAAGGGCTCACTGGCCAGCTAGTCTAGTCTAAATGGAGCTTCAGGTTAAATGAGAGGCTGTGTCTTTAAGAAAAGATAAAGTTAAAAGATCAAGGAAAGATATCGTGCCGGGTTAGTACATGCATACACATATATGCACATACTTGACACATACACACAAATTACACATGCGTACACACAGATGTGAGATACCACTTCACATCTATTAAAATGGCTACTATTTAAAAAGAAGTGTTGACAAAGATGTGAAGAAATTAGAAGCCCCTACATTTCTGTGGAAATATAAAATGGCAGAGTCACTATGGAAAAGAGTGTGGCATTTAAAAACAAAAAAACAATTTTCCATCCTAGGCATGACTTTGGTGCTGTGAGCAGTCTGCTTATGCCGTTGTACTAAAGATGTTGCTATCATGGAATGGGTATATGGGACTCTCTTAGAACTTTTTCTTACAAGTAAATGAAAAGCTAGAGTTATCTGAGTATAAGATGTTGGGGTTTGTTTGTTTGGAGACAGGGTCTCACTTTGTAGCACCAGCTTGCTTGGAACTTGCTTTATGGACCAGGCTGTTTTCAAATTCACAAAGATCTACTCGCCCCTGCCTCCTCCCAAGTGCTGGGATCTTAAGGCATATACTACTGTGCCTGGCTCAAAGCAAAAAAGAAGAAGAAGAAGAAGAAGAAGAAGAAGAAGAAGAAGAAGAAGAAGAAGAAGAAGAAGAAGAAGAAGAAGAAGAAGAAGAAGAAGAAAAAAGAATATTCTTTTTTTAACTTTATTTAACTTTATTTCATACACATTGGTAGAAAGATGTCAGATTCTCTGGAACTGGAGTTACAGACAGCTGTGAGCTGCCATGTAGGTGCTGGGAATTAAACCTGGGTCCTAGAAGAGCAGTCAGTGCTCTTAACCACTGAGCCATCTCACCAGCCCGAAAAAGAATATTCTTAAAGAGAGAGGAAGTAGACTGTCTTCTAAAAAGCCCAAAGTATATGAGACTCTGAAGAAAAGTTTCCCTTGGGGTGATTTCAGGACGGTTGTCAAGTCAGAAAAGGCTGTATGATCATTCTCTGCTTCTTTCTCTAAGGTCAGTCCTGGCACCTACTCTAAAGAGATGTTACTATTTACATATGAGTGATTTAAAGAAGAATCTTTCCCCTGCATAAAATTCACAGTCACTGACTGGAGAGATAGCTCAATGGTTAAAGCACTTGACATGCAAACATGAGTTTGCATTCCCAGCATCCATGTAAATGCCAGGAGGATTTGGTAGCTGCCTGTAATTCCAGCCGCAGAATGCAAAGGCAGAACAAGGGATTAGCCACATCAGTGAGCTCTGGGTTTGACTGAGGGCCCAGGCCTCAATGAATAAGCTGGAAGAGTGATGGAGGGTGATTCCCAACATTATGGGGTGGGGGTGCACCACATCTACAAAAAAAGCATGCACACACAAAACAGAATCAGAAAAAAACAGTTTTCAGTCATCAGTAGGGAAGAGTCTGTTTCTTAGACCTAAGCATAAGGGAGTCCAACAATCTCATTTGGTGCACTGATTGTGTCTCACGTAGTTTAACTGTAATGTCTTTCATCTAAAGACTAACACCGACTTAATCTGTGGCCGAGAGGAATGTGAGCTGGAAAGATCGCAGCCCCATCTAGGTGCATTTTCGGGACAGCTTCTTATTCTTAGAGAAAACAGCCCCATCTCAGCCAGTGCTCTTAACCTCTGAGCCTTCTCTTTAGTCCCACAATTCGGTTTTTTAAAAGAGCATGACTCTGCAACCAGAAATCAGGAAATGGAGGCATGTTCTACATAAGGAGCGAACGGGGGCACACGAGGATGAAAGGGGGGGCACGTGGAACCCGGAACGAGAAACCACAAGCTGATGACCCGGAAGAGAGGGGGGCTTGGAAAGAAATTAAGGAGTGATAAGCAGTTTCTAAGAAGACTTCCCAATTTTTCTCTTCAAAGGTATATGTATTTTGTATTATGCTATTGTCTTTGTGTGGGTGGCATCTGTGAATATAACAGAAGAATCAGCCCGCTCCACTGATTAGCTTGCATCACACAGGACTCTGTGCAGATTGCAGCAGGCCCTCCTGCTGATCTTTGCAGGTGTTGATGCCATATAAGGAGAGGGCCACGTGGCTAGGGTCTCAGGGCTGTCTTAGATGCTGTTAATCTCCACAAATAGCCAGCAAAAAAAAAAAAAAACCTGGGCTCTCAATGTCATAGTTGTGTGTGTTACCTGTATTTGTGTGAACATACATATACGCAGGTATACATGCCTGTGTTGAGGCCAGAGGTTGACACTGGGTGTCTTCCTTGACAGCTCTGAACCTTATACGTTGAGGCAATATCATTTAAATCCAGGGCTCATATATTTAGCTAATCTAGCTAGCCAGTTTACTGTAGGGATTCTATATATTTGTTTCACCAGGAATGAGATTGCAGGTAGGTTATCGTATCCACCCGGCATTTACATGGGCAATGGGTTTCAAATTCTGGCCGTCATGTTCGTGTTGCAAGCAGTTTACTCAATGAACCATCCTCCCAGTCCAAATTCCACATCTATAAGGAAATGAGTCTTACCAGCAACTCAGAAGACTTCGGAAGTGGTTTCTGGGCCTCAGAGGAGAACACAGCTAGTGATGGCTGAGGGTCCAAGCAGAAGACTCAGCTAACAGTATCCATGGAACTATGAGGTAATAAATTTGCATTGCTGCAAGCTACTAGCTTGGCAATTTATTATACATCAATAGAAAACTAATGTAGAGGGCCGAGGAGGCGGATTGGTGGGCAAAGTGCTTGCTATTCAAGTATGAGGACCTGATTTGGATCCCTGGCACTAACTCTAGTGCTAGCGACAGCGACAGAAGGACCCCTGAGACTTGCTGGCTATCCCATCTAGCCAGCCCATCAGGTTCGGTGAGAGACCTTGTCTCAAAAATTAAGGTGGAGAGTGACTGAGAGAGACACCCAACACTGACCTCTGGCCTGCACATGAATTTCCAGGTCTACCCACCGCCACCCACGTCTATACACAGGAGAAGTCATATAGAAAGCCTGCTCTAGATCTGGGAAGATGGAAGACAGTATCCCATTGGGTAAATGGATCCCAGGGGGGTAGAAATCTCATTTGGAGCAACCCCAGACGATAAAGCATACACAACCCCTTGTGCAACTGTCTTCAGCCTTGGTTTCACAGGACGGAGTATAGACTGGCACAACCTCCACAGAAGTCCATTTAATAAGGCAAGTGTGGTGACACATGTTTGTAATGCCAGCATCTGGGAGGCTGAGGCAGGAGAATTGAGGAGGACACACTAAGCTGCGCAGTGAAACCTTGTATATCTCAAAAGAAAAAGGTAAACTTGAGTCCATTTGGCAATGGCTATCAAAATCACAAGAATATATATGATTTTTTTTAAAATTACATTCTGTTTGTTTGTTTGTTTGTTTGGTGTGTGTGATTTTGCTCCCTTGTGTGGAGATCCTAAGACAACTTTCTGGACTCTGTCAACTTTTGATTGCTATGATAAAGCCCGTGACCAGAGGCAGCCTGTGGGGAGAGGAGTTCATTTAAGGTCGGCTTACACTATTACTCTCTTACTTCAGCCAGTCATGGAGGGAAGTCAGAGCAGGGATGCAAAGCAGGCTCGTGGAGGTGGGAACGTAAGTAAAGACCATGGAGGGGTGCAGCTGACTGGCTTGCTCTCCATGGCTGCTCAGCCGGCCCTCTTCTCCAGCCCAGAACCTCTGCCCGGGGGTGACTCTGCCCATAGTGGTTGGGCTTTCCTACATCTCTCCAAGAAAATGCCCCACAGGCTTGCCTATAGGACAGTCTCACACAAGCAAATATTCTTGGTTGAGGTTCCTCTTCCCAGATGACCTTAGCTTGTGTCAAGTTGACAAAATAATTAACTGACATACCATCTTTCCTTCTGCCATATGGGGCCTGGAGATTGAAGTCAGGTCCTCGGGCTTTGCCCAGGCAATTTTACCCACCAAGCCATCTGGCTGGCCTTAGTATATGCTCTTTGATTCAGTTACTGTGCTTCTAGGAAGTGACTCTACCCAGAGACATATATTAGCAGACACAGGAGGTCCTCTGTACTTTGGACAATATTATATTCCGGAGTGCACTTGCTCGGTCAATCAACAGGTATGCATTATTAGTAACAGAAAATGCTTGTCAATAGAGATGCCTCAATATATTGATGTAACAGAAGATGCTTGTCAATAGAGATGCCTCAATATATTGTTGTAACAGAAGATGCTTGCCAATAGAGATGCCTCAATATATTGATGTAACAGAAGATGCTTGTCAATAGAGATGCCTCAATGTATTGTCGTACAGCTGAATACTACTGAGAGGATAGTAGTGAAGGAATTCTATATGAATCAATTTCAAAACATTTCAATACATTTTTTAAAAATTTTAAATTTTATTTTACTTTTGATTTTTGAGACAGGGTTTCTTTGTGTAGCCCTGGCTGTCCTGGAACTCACTCTGTAGACCAGGCTGGCCTTGAACTCAGACATCTGCCTGCCTCTGCCTCCTTAGTGCTGGGATTAAAGGCGTGTGCCACCATGCCTGGCTTCAATGCAATTTTTACGGAAAAAAAAATGCCCACAAGGTATGTTAGATATGGTGCAAAAAGGACCTTTGGGGCTTCCCATAGCGGGTGGGGCCCAAACTGCAGCGGGTAACAGAATACACTCTGCAGAGAGAGCTCTCTGGGGTTTACTGAAAAGAGGGAGGATAAGGGGAAAGGAGGGAGAGAGACAGAGGGAGAAAGAGGCAGGGGAGGGAGGAGAGAGGAGAGCAGAGGGAGAGAGGCTGAGACAGCTTGGGAAAGACTAAGATATGGAGTGGGCGGAACTTGTCTCTTAAAGGGACCTTTGCACCTATGTACAATCAGAACTGCTTGCCATAAACAGAGGAATGCCAGGTTCCCAAAGGGCAGGGTCAAAGTGTGCCTGGATATTAACAATATAGAAAGTAGAATATATCATATTAAAAGGAGAGAAAAAGAGCTGACTGTGGTGGCGCACGCCTTTAAGTCCAGCACTCGGGAGGCAGAGGCAGGCGGATCTCTGTGAGTTGAGGCCAGCCTGGTCTACAGAGTGAGTTCCAGGATAGGTTTCTACAGAGAGAAACTCTATCTCAAAAAACAACAACAACAAAGAGGGAAATGAGGGTGCAGACTGGCTTTTGTTCATTCTGCTTTAACTCTTGCAGAAGGCCCCAATGGCTGCCTGTTTGAAGAGGAAATGAGGGGCAGAGTCCTCTCACTATGTGACTGTGGATATATTTCCTGGCTTATTTTTGAGCTAAGGTCTCCCGTATTCCAGGCCAGCCTTAAACTATGTAACTGAGGAAGACCTTGAACTTGTGATCCTCAATATCCTGAGTGCTAGGATTGCAGGCCTGAGGTTTGTGTGGTGTTTGGGAATGAACCCAGGGCTTTGAGCGTGCTAGGTAAGGGCTCTGTTAACGGAGCTATACCTCCCCTCCCCTATACATTTTGTTTCTGAATTATGTTGGGCTATCAATTGTGTAAACGGTCAAATAAATGTATTTATTTCTAAGAATTTTTAAACCGTGTGTGTGTGTGTGTGTGTGTGTGTGTGTGTGTGTGTGTGTGGCCACAGAGGCCAGCAGCATCATGTCTGCCTGGAACTGGAGTTACAGACAGTTGTAAGGAACCTGATATAGGCGTTTGGAAGCGACCTCAGATCCTCTGCTAGAGCAGTACACGCTCTTAACTGCTGAGCCCTCTCTCCCCGTCCCTCCAGCCTCCAATGAATGCATTTTAAAGTGAAAACATTTAATGGTACAATAGAGTTCGGAAACCACAGGATGAGTCTAGCACCACGTCTTCCAACTCCTTCACAGTGCTACCAAGCCAGAGGCCCAAGTTCCTCCCACACCAGTCTCGAGAGCGGGGGTTTTGCAGTCACATCACTATCTTCTAAAGGAGTCACTGCTTACCTTTCCCACGCCAGCTCTCTGGGCGGGATTTAGGGGCTGCTTTTTCCCAGAGGTCACCAAAGCTCTCCAGTTGCATCCTCAGGGCCCCTGCTGGCAGCTGAGAATCCCCCAGGAGTGGAGAATTCTGAGGCTCTGGCTAACTGCCAGGCCCCAAGCATATGGGAGAGCTGGAGATCAGACAACCCCGCCGAGCCTGTCCTGCAGGTCGGCACCCCCTCAAGCAGCCCGGGATTCCAAAGGGATGCATCAGGGCTAACAGAGCTGTTTGCGCAGTCGTCCACTAGGCCTGTTTGAGCCCTATCCTCTACCCGCCCAGGTCTGTAATTTCGCTTCTCGCCTCTGTCCCCAGTGGTCATTCCTCTCTCCTCAGTCCCTCTCCTCCTTCCTCCACCCGAGCCTTTGGCCTTGATCTGGTCCTTTTGCTGCTAATCGCTTTCCGGTAGCAGACAGGACCCAGCAAGAAACAGATGGCACACCCCAACTGGGTAATTTAAGAAGAATTTAATAAAGTACTATTTCTGAAAGTATGGACAGGATACAGGGAAGCTACTCCGGCTAGGGCAGTCCCCTGTGGTAAGGGGTGGGTGCAACGCCATTGGAACTGAGGTTTGTGGTCGCTGCCGCAGGCAGGCAGTTAGTTCCCTGGGAGTCTCAGCTAAATTACAACACTGGACCTCAGGCTACTCTTTCCATCCTATTTCCTAAACCCAACCGGAATCCACTGATTCTCTTCAGAGGGACCAGCCTCGCGGGCACACGGCATAGTGGGGAAGGGTGGAGAACACATCCAGAGGACAGAAGGGATGCATCCAACACCCTTCCCACTTCAGAAAGGCTTCAGAGCCAGAGGTTTCCAAACTCTAGGACACAGGGACCAGGGGTGGTGGCAATGCTGGGATTGCAGCGCGAACCTGGTCTAGACAGATGTTCAAGGCCATCCTCAGCTACTCAGACACTTAATGAGTTTGACGTACCTAGGCTAAATGATACCCTGTCTCAAGCAAAACAAAACAAAATAAAGTGGATGGAGAGATGGCTCCGCGGTTAAAAACACATACTGTTCTTTCAGAGGACTAAGTCCAGTTCCCAACGACGCATGTCAGGCAGCTCACAAAGCCTATAACTGCAGCTCCAGGGTCATCTGAGGACTGCAGCTCCAGGAGCACCTGGACTCAGGTGCACACACTCCCATAGAGACACAAAAATACACATAATTTATAAAAAAAATCTTAAACACAAAACAACAAAAACAAAATAGTCATATGAATTCTAGCAGCTGGTGTCTAGAGCCATCAGCGCTCACCCCGGAGCAACTCTGATTTTAATCATGGTCCCTAAGACCCATCTTCACCACACTACAGCAAAGCCTTGTATTCTTTCCTTTGTCAATAATTCATATGCATGCAGAATAAATGAACCCAGGGACTTTCTCATGCTAGCCAAGTGTGCCTACCAAGGGAAACTTTCTGTTTACCTGTTTTAGGGAGACAGGATCTCACTGTGTACCCCCATGCTGGTTTTAAATTTGCAATTCTCCTGTTTAAGCTTCCCAAGAGCTGAGATTACAGGTGTGAGTTTACCACATCCCAGACCAAATGATAAAATAAAAAACTAAAAGCTGGTCATGGGCGTGCATGCCTGCAATCCCAACATTGAGGAGGAAGGGATCCTAAATCCCAGGTCTGCCCGGTCTATGTAGAAAAGCCTGCGCAGGATCCTTTGTGAAAACAGAAGTTGAAAGCAATGATCTCAGCAATGGTCGTTAGTGGACACCAAAAGCATTAAGTAAATCAACCCTGGAAACTTTCTAATAGATGAAGCAGACTGGTGCCACGTGATCCCACTAAGGGATGTCAGTCTTTCTACAGGTGAGACAACACCTGTGATCTATCTCTTGCTGGGACGTGGCCAGACATTCACAGCAGGGCCTACTAGGTACCCCTGCCAGTAACAAAGCTTCAGTGAAGTCTCTTTGTCTAAGAAGAAAGAGCAAATGAATGCAGGGACACCCTGCGGAAGCAGTCAGCAAGCAGTCAGCAAGTGCCCAGGATGGATTAGCCAGTACTTTCAATAAATCCATAGTAAGGAAGTAAAGGGGAGATTAAGCTGTTATAGAATAACCCCAGCTTCTGAGCTGTGACAACCAAGTACAACACAGAAACCTTGCTTAGGTCTTAAAAATCTTTGTTATCATTAGGACTTTGGGTAGATGATGCTGTGGATTTATTGGGGCTGGGAATGGAATTCAGTGACAAAATGTTTGTCTAGCAGGCATCGGGCCTCAGGTTTGCGTCCCAGCCCAAGAATATAAAAAAGAAAGAAAAAGAAAAGGGAAAGAAAGAAGAAAGGAGAAAAATGTTGTTGCTGTTTGTGGAACTGGGGTTTAACCCTGAACTTCGCACATGCTGGACAGACACCAGAGCACACAGCTACCGGGTCCAGGTGTTCATTTTGAAGCTGTAATTGGGGCATGGTGTTTAGAGCGATTTCCGTGTCTTTATTAGGTAGATGCCGTGACACGGTCTGGGCTTGCTTTAAAATACGCTGACAAGACCAAGTGTGCCCGTACATAGCGAGTGTCTATACCTCACTTATTCCTTCAGAGAAAAATACTTGTGTCTCTACTCCTGAGTTAGAGGTTTTAAATAATTCACAGAAGATGCTGGATGATTCTCTTCGTGCACTTCTCTCCCCACAGTCGTTAGGATATGGTTGGCCACAGCACAGTCATCATGATTCTCTCTGTTGCCATGGTAAATATAATATGCCTATAATATGTCTGCTCTTGATGGACCATTGACCACTCCTAGCCATTTTTTAAAATTGTAACTATTATTTTTCCTTCATGAGTATGAGTGCTTGTCTGTATGTGTGTCTCAGAGGTCGGGGGGTGTCTGATCCTCTGGAACTGGAGTTACAGACAGTTGTGAACAACCCTGCAGGTGCTGGGTATTGAGCTTGGGTTCTCTGGAACCAGTGCTCTTAACTGTTGAGCCATCTCTCCAGCCCCAATTCCTAGTCATTTTTTTGTATGGAAGGTTCTAGTCATTTTTTACTGAACCAATCAATTAATTTGTGTGTATATATGTGCAAGTGCTATGTTAGGCCACACGCATACCACAGTGAACAATTGGTAGCCCTTGCTGTACCCTATGTTTGAGGCAGTCTCTCTCATATTGCTGGTGCCCTGCATACTCTAGGCTAGCTGGTCTATGAACTTCTGATGTGGTGGATAGTAATTCCTGCCCCCACTCCTGTCTTGTGAGAGTGCTGGGGTTAGAGACGCGTGCACCTTGCGTTTACTTGGGTTTAAGGACTTCGAAGTCAGATGGCCATGTTTGCACAGCAGGCGATAGCTTCTGTCCACAAATCAGTGATTAGAGAATTTTCAGACACTTGTGTTTTCAAGGAGAGCTCTGGGGAACAATGAGGCAAGCGTACCACTATGCTGAAGGCTCCATAGGTGTGGCTCCTCCACCTCCGAATGTTGGGCTGCTGTCACAGAAAGACTGGAAGCCAGACAAATTTTACAAGTGATTTGATTTGCTCACAATTATTTGAGTAGAATTCTTTCTTAATCTCTAAAGTTTGGTGCTTTCATGAGGATTTATAACAAATTCAGCTGCTGCATGGCAATTTTACCTCGGGTGGGTAAATTCGGTATTATTGTACGTATGATGATGGGGGGTACTCATGCCATGATGTATGTGTATGTGTGTGCACATGCTATGTAGTATGTGGGGGGGGGGGTTGGAGAACAACTCTATAGAGTCAGCTCTCTCTTTCCATGCAGACAAAATACTCATATCTATAAAAATAACTGAAACTTTAAAAAATAAACCAAAAACAAACAAACAAAAAACCTGGAGAGAAAGCGAGAGAGAGAGAGAGAGAGAGAGAGAGAGAGAGAGAGAGAGAGAGAGAGAAAGGATTGAATAACGATAGAGTTCAGATAATAAACATTTTCTGCTGGTCTGCTGTTGTTATTGCTGCTGCTGTTAATCAAATGACTACTGAGAGAAACTAAATTCACATTCTTTCAGAAAGGAAAAACCCAAGGCAAGATAGTTTGACAGGCAGGTGCTGCCAAATGTGTAAGGAGTAACGATGCCAACTCTCTAGACGCTCTTCCAGGGGTTGGCAGAGAACCCTAGCTCACCTTAGGAGGGTAGTGTTACCATGACGCCAGTACCAGAAGTAGATATTGCAAGAAAAGAGTACGACAGATGGACAGACACCCTTTCTGGCCACAGACAGAAACACTAGTAAATGATGATAGCAATGAAATATAAGAGCCAACTATGAGTGCGATTTACCGTGGGAGACGAAGCTCCCAAAGTCAGTGGGCTCCAACCTGACAATGGGATTCCAGAGGGAAATCACGTGCTCGTATCAAATGATGCAGAAAAGGTGGCTGACAGAAGTCAACCTCCACCCAAGAAAAAAGAAAGAAAGAAATAAAAAGCCCAAGCCATTCACAGTAAATTAGGAGGACAGATAATTTTCCTCAAGTTAATAAGGCTTACACACACACACACACACACACATACGCTCACACACACACACACACCCTATTTCAAATAGTTTTTGCATGTTTTTGATTTGTTTTGTTTTTTTGAGACAAGGTTTCTCTGTGTAGCCCTGGGTATCCTGGAACTCACTCTGTAGACCAGGCTGGCCCCTGTTTCCTGAGTCTTAGGATTAAAGGTGCTCACCACCAAGCCCGGCTACTGCAAATGTTATTTTTAACCATGAAAGATTGAATACTTTTCTTTTAAGATACAAAACGGGGACTGGAGCTCAACTGGTAGAGTGTTTCCCTAGCATGCACAAAGCCCTGGGATCGAATCCCAGCACTACATAAACCAGCTAAAGATAGTGTCTTTAGTAGTACTATAACAGCACACATCTGCAATCCACCCCGTGGCAGTAGAGGCAGGAAGATCAAAAGTTCAAGGCCATCCTGAATTGAGTTTATAGCCAATCTGGGATATGTGAGATTATGATAAAAATATTTCCACTCTTACAACTACTGGTGATGATGATGGCCAGGCATAGCATTGCATGCCTTTAGTCCCAAAAGGCAGATCTCTTGAGTTCGAGGCCAGCCTGGTCTACAAAGCAAGTTCCAGGACAGCCAGGGCTACACAGAGAAGCCCTGTCAAAGAAAAAAAAACAAAATAAACAGAAATAACAATAATAGCCAGGTGGTGGTGTACACTTTTAATCCCAGCACTCAGGAGGCAGAGGCAGGTGGATCTCTGTGAGTTTGAGGCCAGCCTGTTCTACAGAGCAAGTTCCAGCTCCATGACAAGTTAGAGCTGTTACACAGAAAAACTCTGTCTCTAAAAATTCATAATGGTAATAACAACAACAAATTGAAAACAGAGAGCCGAGTGTGGTAAGCTTGTAATCTCAAACTAAGACAGGAGAATCACCTCAAATTCAAAGTCAGCCTGGGCTACAGAGTGAATTCCTGGGCAGCCTGAGCTGACAGAAAGAAATTGAAAGCCAAGCCAAGGTGCCGGCTCTGAGCAATCTACTCCTGTTCAAGTCTTCGCTAGAAGTCCTGGGTCAGTAAAAGAAGACAGTAAACAGAAGGTGCTGGGGGAAAATGTCCCTTGCCCAGGCAGTGGGATTGTCTCTGGAGAAAATCCCAAGAACTCCACAAGAGAGTGCTAGAACTCAAAAGAGAATTCAGCCAGGTGAGAGGCTACCTGGTCAAGGTCAACACACAGCGTTTCTATATACTGGTGCTAGCAGTTTGTCCGGCAAGTTCTTTTATAGCTGCGTTTCCAAAGACTTTTCCTATCCTGAAACTCAGTAGACCAAGCTGACCTGGATTAAAGGAGTGTGCCACCATGTTCAAAAACAGCTGAAAAAAAATTAAAACATCATCTGTGTATCTCTAAAAGTGAAATGGCTAGATAAAAATCTGATCACATGACCTAGCGAGATGTTTCAGTGAGTGGTTAGGAGCACTGTGCGCTCTTCCAGAGGACCTAGGTTCAATTCCCAGCTATAACTCCAGTTCCAGGGGATCTGACACCCTCACACAGACATATATTCAGGCAAAATGCTAATACACATCTAAATAAGTCTTTTAAAAAATCTGATAATACATATATTATCAGACACTAAAACTATTTAAGAACTGAGGGAAAAAGTCAAACAGGTAAACAAATGGAAGTATTTTTTTTAAGATTTATCATCCAGGAGAGGGCACCAGATCTCAGTAGGAATGTTTGTGAGCCACTATGTGGTTGCTGGGAATTTAACTCAGAACCTCTGGAGAGGCAGTCAGTGCTCTTAACCTCTGAGCCATCTTTCCAGCCCATAAATGGAAATATGAATTGGAGAACTCACCAAAGAAACGTGGCAACTGCCTCCAAAATATCTATAGAGGTCAAAAATCTATCAGAATTGTTTTATAGTCAAGGTATTCTAAACTGAAAAGGCAAAGTCACTAGGTTACGTGAAACAATTTAAAGAAGAATAAAATTGAAGGCACCTTCAGTTTCTATTTTTAAGACTTATCAAGGGCTGGCTGGTGAAATGGTTCCAACACTAAAGCGCTCACAAGCATGAAGATCTGAATTCAAAACCTGTCATCGCCTACAAAGCCAGGTGCTGCAGTAGCCCGTGTCTGCCATCCCAACACTGGGAAGGCGAGAGACAAGTGTGTCTCTGGAACCTGCTGGCCAGCTAGCTGAGCCAAATCGGTGAACCCTGCATTCAGCGAGAGACCTGCCTCAAAAATTGTGAGGGATGGTACCTGAAAATGACACTCAATGTCAACCTCTGGGCTATACACACATATGCACACACAGACACATATGCACAAATACACTTTACACACACCTAAGCACAAAAGGCTTGCTATGTAGTTATAATCATGAAAGCTGCTTGGCATTTTTACAAGGAGCTAGCCACCCAGATCAATAGACACAGAAATCAATGGAACAAAATCAAGAAGCCAGAAATAGACCAGTAGAAATGTGGACAGCCAATTTTTGACAAAGGTGTGAAAGCAATTCAGCTGAGGAAAAATTGTCTTTTCAACAGGATGCTGGAGCCATTGAACATCAGGGGAAGTGGGGGGCTCAACTTAAACTTCTCATCTCACATAGAAATGAACTCAGAAGGGAACAGAAACAGAAGTATAAAATAGAACTATACAGCATTTAGAAAAATAGTGGTTGGAAAAAACCCTTCAAATTCAGAGCTAGAGAAATAATCTATAGAGTTGATGTCAAAAGTAAAAATGCACATTGCAGTTAGTGAGAAAATGGTTTTCTCTTTGAAAGAGCCTATGAAGAAACAAAATTGGGCAAGTTATGACGTGAAAAAGGCATTTGCAAAGCCCACATCTGATAAGGATTCTAGTTCAGAAGATGGAAGAAGCGCTTGAAATGCTATGGTGAAGAAATGAAAACTAATAATGAGAAGATGGATGGAAGAGAAACGGACTTCACCCAGTGAGACACAGAGATAGCAAACACACCTGCATGAAGGTACTCACTTGACCTTAGCTGGCAGAGAAGTGAGAGAAACGACTTCTGGGAGGTACGAACGCATGCATGCCCACTGGAATGGCTGTGAGATGCTGGCAAGGCTAGATACTTTCATGCGTACAGGGTGCTGGAGTCCTCATGCACGCTGGAAAGCCCGCAAAGACGGCAGCGCTGCTTCTGAAGCTAAGCAGATGGCTTAATAATTCTCTCAGGTATTTACCCCAGAGCGGGGGTCGTTCAAGTAAGACAGGTGAGTCAACCAGACTCAGCATCTGCTTTGGAAAGGCCACAGGCTAAAGAATGTTTTTTACATTTTTAAAATAATTGCTTAGGAGAGGAAGGGGGAAAAGACAGTGGTGGCAGTGGAGGAGGAGGACCCATGACAGGGATTATCAGTGGCTTACAGGGCCAAAGAGTCCCCCCCAACATCTACAGAGAAGATGTTGCTGACCTCTGCCCAAAGAAATGAAAACGTGAAGTCCCATTGAACTCTGTCGGTAAATTCTTACAGCTCCTTCCCTTTCGCTGCAAACTGGAAGTCACCCCAAATGTCTTTCAATGGTGACTAGGTAAACAATGAGCGATCTGATTATTAAAATGGAACTCTACTCAGCAATATAACTTCAGGAAAAACTAGATGAAGGCTAGAGAGATGGCTCAGTGGTTAAGAGCATGTGATGCTCTTGCGGGGGACCTGAATTCAGTTCCCAACATCCATGTGAGCCATCTCACTAACCTTCAACTCTAGCTCCTGGGGAAATCTAACACTTCTGGTCTTCCAGGGCACCTATACTCTGTGCACACATTCGAGAGCACACACACACTCATACACACACACACCTAAAAATAAAAATGTTTAGGCTGGGTCTTGGTAGTGGTGCGTGCCTTTAATCCCAGTACTCAGGAGGCAGAGACAGGCAGGTGTTTGGAGGCAGAGGTGAGTTCAAGGCCAGCCTGGTGTACAGAGTGAATTCCAGGACAGGCTCCAAAACTACACAGAGAAACCCTGTCTCTGGAAAAAAATATAAAAATATTTAAAATAATACTATATTGTTGATATACTAATAGAAAACTCAAACTTGAATGAACCTCAAAATCATTACACTGAGGGAAAGAAGCCAGCTTTAGAAGGGATCCCCTGTGTGATTCTTCTAGAACAGTCTTAAAACTATAAAAGTCCAGCGACAGGAACAGATCAGTGGTATGGGTCATGGGTGGATGTGACCACAGGGGGGGGGAGGAGGATCCCGTGACGGAGCTGTTCAATCTCCTTATTGTGCTGCCGCTCACACAAATATACATATTTAAAGATTTGTGTGATTTTACAGCCAAGGAAAGCGTCCATTCTACAGCATGACATTTGGGATGGGGGGTTTGCTTTATTTTGTTTTGGGGAAGGTTGTTTGTTTTGGTCAATTTTTATGACAAGATCTCCAATTGCCCAGAGTGGCCTCACGGTAAGTAGCCAAGGCTAGTCCTGAACTCCTGATCTTCCTGCCTCCTCTTCTGCCTACTGGGATTGCAGCCATCATGGTGAGGAGCATGGCAGCAGGCAGGCATGGTGTTGGAGCTGCAGCGGGGAACAATCCTATTCACAATCATGAAGCAAAGAAAGCTAGCTGAGAATGACATGGGCTTTTTGTTGGTTTGTTTGTTTTGTTTTCATATTTTTCAAGACAGGGTTTCTCTGTGTAACAGTCCTGCCTGTCCTGGAATTTGCTTTGTAGATCAGGCTGGCCTTGAACTCACAGAGATCTGCCTGCCTCTGCCTCCCAAGTACTGGGATTAAAGGTATGTGCCACCATCACTCAGCTGGCATGTGCCTTTTATTTTGTTGCTGTTGTCATTGTTTTGAGACAGGATCTCTCTACATAGCCCTGGTTATTCCGGAACTCATTATGTAGACCAGGCTGGTTTCAAACTCAGAAAGCCACATGCTTCTGCAGCTATTGGGATTAAAGGTCCCAGTTTTAGGCATGGCCTTTTGAGACCTCAAAATCTACTCACAGTAAAGCACCTCCTCCAACAAAGTCACACCTCCTAATTGTTGTTCTTTTGAAAAACTACAACTCCCAGACTCCTCCTGGACTATGGTTGCTGTGCGCGCACCTGCGCGCAGGTATGGGATATCCTTCCCAGATACCCTTGTGCCCCCCGTTAAAAGGCAGGGCCACACGAGGCCCCCTCCTCGTCCTGCCTTTCCTAGTGTGTCCCACATCCTTTGTCCTTTTGTGTTTCCCTCCCCCATTAAAGTGGACCCACGTGGGAGCCGCCGTGTCGTGTCTGTGTTTGTTCCGCCGTGCGTGTCTGTCCTGTGCCCCGTGTTCAA
>NC_022016.1:39442512-39451263 GCF_000317375.1 Microtus ochrogaster
AAATGCCAGCGGTCAGAAGAACCACCAGGACATCGCCAAGATCATCGGATACACCAGGGACCCCTCAACGCCCAAAAGCCAGCAGGAAGCAGTCATGAAAGAACGGGCTATGCCCTTATTTCCTACCCTCTGAGACCCCCCAATTTTTTTAACAAAATAAAAAGGGTGGTATGTTGTTCTTTTGAAAAACAACAACTCCCAGACTCCTCCTGGACTATGGTTGCTGTGCACGCACCTGCGCACAGGTATGGGATATCCTTCCCAGATACCCTTGTGCCCCCCATTAAAAGGCAGGGCCACACGAGGCCCCCTCCTCGTCCTGCCTTTCCTCGTGTGTCCCACATCCTTTGTCCTTTTGTGTTTCCCTCCCCCATTAAAGTGGACCCACGTGGGAGCCGCCGTGTCGTGTCTGTGTTTGTTCCACCGTGCGTGTCTGTCCTGTGCCCCGTGTTCAAGAAGAACACCCCCTGCCCTCTCTATTATTTTTTAAGAAGAACACTAATCATTTCCAAACAGTTCCACCAACAGCAACCAAATATTCAAACTATGAACTTATGAGGGTCATTGTCACGCAAGCCAGGGCATATGGTGTATGTATGTGTGCGGGTGCAATTGTGTTTGAAGGCCGGAGGTCAAATTTGAATAGCCTCCTCAGTGGTTTTCACATCATCGTTTGAGACAAGGTCTCTCACTGAACTTGGGGTTCGCTGATTTAGCTAGACTGCCTGGCCAGCAAGACTCTGGGATCCTCCCATCTCTGCCTCATTTGCCAATGCATAGATCATTTTTCTATCTTCACAACGAGATTACGTGCCTAGACCACCACATGTGGCTTTTCTGTCTCTGCTAGAGATGAAGCCAGGTCGTCATTCTTACACAGCATGAAAATGGAGGAAGAGGCTCCCTGACCAGCCTTCAGTTTGCCACAGGAACTTTGTGGTGGTGGAGGATGGGTTGGTGGAAAACCATTTGGACATCTTCCTGAGAGTGTTTTTCACAAGGTAAACATTAGCCTGAAAAGAAAATCAAGAGGCCAAGCCAGGGCCTTTGATGTCAGCCTGTGTGCTGATTAGGTCCTCCAGGAGCTTTTCAGATGCCGACAGTCTGGAGGGAAGAGGCCTATCAGAAGGAAGTGCCTGTGGGAGATAGAGACCTGCCAGGTGGGTAGGGCCAGGCTCAGAGCGTAGCCATGGAAGAACAAGACCTCAGCTAAGAAACTGAGACAGAATAAAAGAGCCTCCAATCAAAACTGTGCTAAGATCTCATCTCCACTATTCGGCATGGCCGTATCAGGAAGTCAAACAAGAAGGAATGTGGGTGAGAACAGGAGATGGAGGAGCCCTGGGACACTGTTGATGGGGATGTAAATTAGTGTACCTGCTGTGGAAATCACCGTGGAGAAACCTAAAACACTAGTAAAGACAGAACTTCTGGGCATTTTCTCAGCACACAAGAACCACGTCATGGGATCGCCCCAGTGCTCACTGACCAGTGAATGGGGCAAGAAAACAGGCTTCATACACACAACAGAGGTCTTTTTTATTTCTTCCAAAGATTCATTTATTGTATGTGTATAAATGTTTTCCCCCTGCATGTATGCATGTGCACTGCATGTGTGCCTCATGCCTGCAGTGGCCAGAAACAATTCTGAGCTGCCATGTGGGTGGTGGGAACTGAACCCATGCTGTCTGAAAGAGTAGCCCTCAACCACTGAGTCATCCTAACAGCTCCTGCAATGGAGTTTTCTTCATCCATAAAGAAGAAAGTATATAATTTGCAGAAAAACAGATACATCTAGAGACCATAATATTAAGCAAAACGAGCCAGAATTGGGAAGAAAGATATGGTGTGCTTCCTCTTATATGTGAATCCCAGATTTGAAAAAAGGGGGATGGTTGTGGGGACTATTTAGGCAGTTGGCAGGACAAAGGGAGAGTGGAGGAGGTCAAGAGAAAATAAGGAAGGGAGAAATACAAAGTGTCTTGTACTCTATAAAGGCCTCGCAAGGAAGCTCCCAATTTTGCAGCGCTAATACATGAGAACAGGTTTTGACATGCCGAGTCATAGTGACGTCAACAACATGGCGGATTAAGAAGCTGTGGACCATAACCATTTTTCTTCCCACAGGGACAAGGTGTCCACATCAAAGTGTGGGCCTCTTCCCTTTGTGAAAATGCCAGCCAGGTGGCTCCTGCATCCTAGGAAATGGGAGAAAGAGTTTCATGAGAAAGTGGCTGGGACGCACTGGCACCTTCCCTACGGAGAGTCTCTCTCATCAGTACAGGCCCACCCGAGGCTGTGGGAACTCAGTACCCTGGCTCTTCCATGGGAAGGGAAAAACAGAAGTGAACTGGATATCAAACATTCTGACTTCTCTGGGGTCAGGGGCCACCTGAGGGGCTGGCTTTCTGTCTTCCTTGTCTCAAGAGTGCTGACAGAACTCAGCATGCTTCAGATGCCACAGGTCACTTGGAGCAAGGCAGCCTGCAGTGACTGCAGAGAAAGCTTCCCCTTAGACAGCAGATAGGCTCACAAGGCTTGGAGGCTTCTCCGGTGAGGGTGCAGATAAGCAGACCGGAGCCAAAAGGTCAACATCAGGGTTTCTCAGGGCTGCCTGAGGGACTGATTTCTGGCGTCAGCCGGGAGTCTGGAAGTCTCTTGATGCCTGAGGGCAGCTGAGGACTCACCAGAGTTTGAGTACAGAGGGCAGGCCAGAACAACTGGCTTCCCAGTGTGTGTGTGTGTGTGTGTGTGTGTGTGTGTGTGTGTGTGTGTGTATGTGTGTGTAGGGAAAAGAGGAAGTTAGCCTGTGCTCAATGGTTCTGCTTTGGGGAACCTGTTTTCTGCACCTCAGAGCAAGGACACAACTCAGAAAACACCAAGCACCAAGAATACAAAGGAAAGAAGGAAGGAAGGAAGGAAGGAAGGAAGGAAGGAAGGAAGGAAGGAAGGAAGGAAGGGGAAAAAAAGCTCCCTGTGGCTTTACTCCAGAGGCTAGAACAAAGACAGGGAGCAAATGGATGGTAGAGAAAACAGGGTGACCACATTTGAGCAGGGCAAAAACTGTCAACATGAAACAGACAGATATTACAGAACGCTAGCAGGGACAGTTCGCTGGGAAGACATAGCAAGCGTAGAAGCATATGCAAACAGCATCAGGTATCTAAATATACAGGGCCACAGATTGATGTGGCTGGGTTGGATAGATGGCACAATGTGAGGAGTGTGGACGACTTGAGGTGGTCCCCAGCATCTATGTCCTTGGGCAGCTGTGAGCTGTCTGTAATTCCAGCTCCAGGGAATCTGACACTTTTTTTCTGGCCTCTGAAAGCGCAGGAAATACAAAGAAATAAAAAGAAAAAAAAAATAAGACTCATGTAATCACTACCAATGAGGTAAGAGTAGAATGGTCCACTCCACAGCAGCAAGACACACGTTCTTCTGAAGCACACGCAGAACATTCTCACATGTGAGAGCAGCCAAAAGAGGTCCAGCCAAGTTAAGATGACTACGGCTTCCTGACCACAGTGGAATGAAGCTAGGAATCGGTAGCAAGGATAAGCCTGGGCAATTCACAAATATGTGCAATCAAACAACAGACTCCGACAACAGACCACGATTAAAAAAGAAGACAAGGGGGCAATCAGAAAACACCTTGAGATAAACGAAAATGAAAACACAACAGGAACTGGGGTGGGCTGAGAATCCACAAGGCCCAGTGCCCCAAAAAGAAGGAAGAAAAAAGGAGAGCAGGAAAATGGGAAGAAGAGAGGGAGGGAGGAAATGAACTATACCAAAATATATGTGATGCAGCAAAAGCAGCTCTAGGAGGGATGTTTAGCGGTTTAGCCAGTTAGTGATAAACAGCTACCTTCAAAAAGGAAAGCCAGCAAGATGGGAGCAAAGGTAAAAGCACTTGCCACCAAGCCTGATAGCCCAGGCTGGATCTCGGAGCTCTCTGGTAGTAAGGGCCAACTCCTGAAGGTTGTGACTGCCACACTTTATAAAATAAATGTTATATGCTCCCAACTCTAGTGTGGAGAAATAAAGCAGCTGAGCAGTTAAAACCCTGGTAAAGATAAACTCGGCAACAGGGCTCAGAGTGCATTCTCAGTGACAGTTTGTGTGAAACCTGGGCCCTACAGAGAGAAGCACAGATGGAGGAGGGGAAGAGGGGAAAGAGCAGGGGAGGAGGAAACTGGGAGAAAGGGGAAGAAGGGGAGGAGGACAGCAGGGGAAGAGGAAAGGAGGAAGAGCAAGAGGGGGAGAAAGAAGGAGAGGGGAGAAGGGTAGGAGACACGCAGGAGTAGATGGCTTCATTGGTGAATTCTACTAAACATTTCAAGAAAAATTAATGCCAATCTTTCCCAGATGTAACACCTGATTTTGTGTTACCCCCTAGGTACAGTTCGTGCACCACTGTACCATATGCGAGCCGGGCAAGGGCCTGGAGATTGAAAGAACACACAAAGAGACCTGGGTCATTTGAAAGGAGATCAGCCAAATGCCATTTATTCAACCTTGGGGAAATCCTTATATACCTAGCTGCTGCACAAGGATTTCTGCCCAGGCAGGTGGGAAATTACCAATGCCAAAGATGGAGTCAACAATGCACTACAGATAATCACCAGGCAGGGCAGGGGGAGCACAGGAACAAACAGAATGCTTTAGTGAGCTGGCTGACCAGAAACTGTCCTCAAGAACCCCAGGAACAAGGGTAGACCCGGACCCTACACCCAGACTTTTTGAAAACACAGAAGAGGCAGGGCTACTTCTCAGTTTGTTATGCAAAGTGAGCACTGTTCTTATACAAAGCTGTGAATGACACAAGGTGGGGGGGGGAGTACAGCTCAGTGTCCACTTAAGATGTTTTTTTTTAAAAAATTCATTTATTTTTATTTTATGTGTATAGATGGTTTGCCTGCATAGATATCTGTGTGGCACATGCATGCCTGGTGCGTGTGGAGGCCAGAAGAGGGTTTCTGATCTCCCTGGAATTGGAGTTAACAAATGGTTGTGAGCCACACTGTGGGTACTGGGAATTGAACCTGGCTCATCCAGAGAAGCAGCAAGCGCTCTTAGTCACTGAGCTGTCGTTCCAATCCCTAGCTCAATAACCATATACATAAATATCTTCAGCAATTTATTAATGACATAATGTAGCAGCACATTAAAGTGACCCCATGAGACCTGCAGATGGCATGAAAGAGTGGTTCCGTGAATAAAAATGAATGCCATACAGGCACTCCAACACTACAAAGGATGAAAATCACATGAGCCTCTTACACGATTAGGAGAATCATTTCCCAGAATTAAACATGCAGAAGAATACTTCACAAACCAGAAATAGAAAAAAGAACCCAGCACAATAAGCACCATGTGTGCTAAGCGTCAGGTAATAATGGTAAGAGCCTAGGAGGGTCAAAAGCCAAGCAAGGACACCATTTCTACCCCGTCTACCCCACAGAGTACTGAAAGTCCCGGGCAGAGCGATTAAGCAAGAGAATGAAAGAAAAGGAGAATTTCAATCATCTGCCCACAGATTATATGATTCTGGAACATAAAAAACCCTCAAGTTTGCAAACACACTTATATATGCATACTATTCGAAGTAATAAATGAATTCAGTGAGCTTTGTTAAAAAGTCAGAGATGGCCTGCTCACACTCCCACAACCCCAGCACTCAGAAGGCTGAGGCAGAAGAAATGTGGTGGCAATATCAGTCTGCACTGCACAGAAAGAGCTTGGCTGCTTTGTTGTTGCTGCTGCTGTTTTGTTTTAGGGAGAAGTTGTTTGTTTTGTTTTGTTTTAAAGGAAAAAAATTAGTTGTTTCAGTGTAATATTAGCTAAGAATCTTTAAAAGGTAACTAAGGAAACAATATTAGGGCCGTGGAGATGGCTCCATGGGTAAAATGGGTGCTGTGCTGTATAAGCACAAGAACCCATGTTCAGATGCCCAGCACCAGGTGGGCACAGTGGTGTGAGTCTGTAATCCCAGTGCTGGGGGAGGTCACAGTAGAGACAGGTGGATCCCATGTTCCTGGGTTCCAGCCAATCTAGCAAAACTGGTGAGATTCCAGGTTCCTGTAGGCACATATTTCTGTACGGCACAAGAGCCATAAGCCCCATCTGAGGTGGTCATGAACTCTGCAGACAAGCTGTCTCTGTTTAACAATAGCCAGGATGTGCTGCTCCTAGTTTCTTTTGTTATAAATGTAGATTACCTGAGAAGAGATGTTGGCTGAAGCTGATGACTTAAGAGTCAGGATGTTTGGTGCTTATTTCTTGGTAATTTGGAGGAAGTCTTATAGAGATGCTAATTCATGGTCTATGGGACAGCTAGCATACTCGGCAAACAGGTAGATGCGGACGTGACTAAAGGCCATTCACCTGGTTACCTAGGATACGAGTCTAATGTATTTCCCGCTCAATTGATGTGATGATATATAAGCTGTTTAGAGAATAAATGTGAGAGATCTTGCCCTTCCATGACGACTGTGTAAGTTGTGTCTGATTATTCCTCGCGACTCCGTTCCAGACCAGTTAGGAAATCTGTGTTGGACCCATATGGGCTTCAACAGGTTCCTTAGAGATCCCATCTCAAAAACAAACACAGAAAGCATAGAGTGCGTTGATGTGCGCTCACAAAGGAATGCACATGTATATTGACATACACAGAACACAAACTAAAAGCATAAAATAAAAAAAAACAAATTCAACTTATTCATTTACAGCAGCCTTTAAAAGATCAACACATGTAAGGATTAACTTAATAAAGAAGATAGACTTACATATTGAACGCTATAAAACATGGCTGAAAGAAATGAAAGACACTAAAGCATGGAACGGCCTCCTGCAATCATGGGTTGGGAGATTTAATATTGCTGATATATCTATACTACTCAAAGCAGAATTCAGTTTCAATGCAATCCCTATGAAAATCCAAGTGGTTCCAATCAGCAATGGCACATGACTTTAGGAGGCAGAAGCAGGTAGATCTCTGTGAGTTCTTAGCCAGCCTGGTCTACAGAGCGAGTTCCAGAACAGCCAGCGTTACACAGACAGAGAAACCCTGTTTCAAAAAAAAAACACAAAAAAAGAAAGGAAGAAAGGAAGGCTGGAAGGAAGAAAAAGAAAATTCCAAGTGACTTTTTTTCCAGAAATAGAAAAAAAGCGGTATATAATTATAAAAGATTTCAAACATTACAAACAATACTGAACAAGAAGAATACAGCTAGATGCTTCATATTTCCTCATTTCAAAATATTACAAAGCTATAGTGAGCCGAAGTGTATGGTGTTGGCATAGAGAAATGCATACAGAATGGAAGAGGAAAAAAGAGCAGAGAAATAAATTCTTGCATGCGCATACATGGTAACATGATCCTCCATAAGGATCCCAAAACTGGCTATCCACAGATGTCTTGGTTGGTCATGGTATTCTATCACAGCCATAGAAACTCTAACTTGGACAACAGACAAAAGAAGAAGCTTGACAGTTGTCTTACATCATTTACAAATGTCAATTCAAAACAGGTTAAGGCATGAACACAAGTTAGAGGATTGGGCAAATCTTCACAACACTAATCTCAGAAAAACGATTTTTTGCATACAAAACCAAAAGCACAGACAAGAAAGCCAAAAATAGACGTGTAAGATTACATCAAACTAAGAAGTTCCGGGTCAGAATAGTTCACAGAGGGGAAAAAGCAATCAGTAAAATGCCAGAAATGCTCCAAACTTTACAGATGCCTAAACAAATTAATATCCCAGACTGGCAAGATGGCCCAGTGGGTAGAGGCGCTTGCTGCCAGGCCTGACAACCTGAATTTGATCACAGAGACCCCCACATGGTGGAAGAAGCGAATGAACACTGAGTTTGTTCCCTGACCTCCCGGCATATGCTCTCTCCCAAAATAAACAAATGCAATAATTTTTTAAGAGGTTAATATATTGGTGGCGCATACCTTTAATCCCAGCACTCGGGAGGCAGAGGCTGGCAGATCTCTGAGTTTAAACCTGGTCTATAGAGCAAGATCCAAGACAGCCAGGGCTGTTACACAGAGAAACCCTTCTTGAAAACACCAAAAAACAAAACAAAATAAAACGTTAATATCGTGGGCTGGAGAGATGGCTGGGCAGTTAAGAAGAACGGGGTTCAATTCTCAGCTTACACATGGCAATAATTAACCGTCCATAACCCCAGTCCCAGAGTGTGCAATGCCTTCTGCCTTCCACACTCACCGTACTCACTCGGTGCGTTTACATACATGCAGGCCAAACACCCACACACAGAAAGTAAAAATAAAGGTTAAAGTTAATATCTCCAAATACTAACAACTCAATAGCAAAACAAAACAAAACCCTGGTTTTAAAATGGACAAAGGACTCGATAGGCATTTCTCATGAGAAGACTGGAAGCGTTGACTTGTGAAACCACTCACCTTCACTAAATGATGAGCAAACGGCAGGTGAAAACCACCAAGGGCTACTACCACTTCATACCTCATGGTGGGGGGACGTGATAAAAATAAATAAGTAAATAATAAAACCAAAAAAATATCCGGTGATAACAAGAATGTGGAGAAACTGGTGCGCTCCCTCACTGAGCTGGAAACCACTGTGAAGTCTCTTTAACAACGGTCGGGAGGCAGAGACAGGCGGATCTTTGTGAGTTCGAGACCAGCCTGGTCTACAAGAGCTAGTTCCAGGACAGGCTCCAAAGCCACAGAGAAACCCTGTCTCGAAAAAC
>NC_022016.1:39451363-39459403 GCF_000317375.1 Microtus ochrogaster
CCAAAGCCACAGAGAAACCCTGTCTCGAAAAACCAAAAAAAAAAAAAAAAAAACAACGGTCTACAACCCCCTTCTCTCTGTCTCTGTTTCTGTCTCTGTGTGTGTGTGTTGTGCGTGCAAGGCCCTCCAGTCTCTGGGTCCCTGACTCTCACAGTACTGCGGTTAGAGGCACATGTTGGACCATGCCAAGCTTTTTATAAATGTGCTAAAGACTGGAACTCCAAGCCCTTCTGCTTGAGTATCAAGTGCTCTTATTGGCTGAGCCATCTCCCAGCTCTGAAATCAGGATCTCAGGTGTTTTTTTCTATGGCATTCACTGCAGCAGTGTTCGCGATAGCTAATCTACAGAAGCAGCCAGAATGCCGATTGAAATGAATAAGCCCTGGGTTCCATTCTTAGAACAACACAAAGCACCCAGGAGGTGAGGGTAGAAAGATCAGAAGTTCAGGATCATTCCCAGCTATATAGGATGTACCACAGCAGGCCATAAGAGACCCTGTCTCAAAAAATAAATTACAATCATTAAACAAAATAGAAAATTATATATACGGACATTATATGTGCAATGGTAATGTTACTCAGTCCTGGGACCAGCGGGAATCCTGTTACCTGGCACCACAGCAATGAACTTGGAAGATGTTCAGTGAAATAATCCTGTCCTATAAGGACAACTATCACAAGACAAATATCACTTCCATGGACCCCCTAAAGCAAAACTCACTGGAACAGAGGATAGAATGGTAGTTGTCAGAGACCTGGGGCAAGAGTGGAAAGGGAGATCTGCTGCCTAGGATGTGTCAGGTCTCTGGTAGAACAACCTTGGGCTGTAGCTCAGCTGCCTGGACTGGCCTTGGCTTCCATTCCCAGTACACTGTAAACTGGGAGAGGTGGCACTGTGATTTCAGCGCTGGGTGCCCAGGGAGGCAGAGGCCAGAGGCCAGAGGACCAGGAGTTCAAGGCCATCTTTGGCTATGTACAGAGTTCAAAACCAGCCCCCCATACTCGAGACTATGTTTCAAAACAAATTTAAAAAAAAAAAGAACAAAAGGTTCCGTCATGCAAGATGAAAAGGCCCTGAAGATGATTGTGCGACACTGTGCTCAGACTTAGGACTGCAGCGGCCACGCTCCGCGGGTCGCGGAGGCGGGCAGAGGCGGAGCCGCGGGAGCCCGGCCCGGCGGCCCCAGGGGCGGTGGCAGCCCAGCAGGCGTCTCGCGGGGCTGCTTCGCTTCCAGCTTCCACACTCGGCTTGGAGGACCCGAGAGGAAGGATGTCGTCGGAGCTTAAGGCTGAGCTGGAGTTCCTGGCGTCCATCTTCGGCAAGGACCACGAGCGGCTACGCATCGTGAGCTGGCAGCTGGATGAGCTGCAGTGTCAGTTCCTGGTGCCGCCGGCGCCAGCGGGCAGCCCGCCCTCGCCGCCGCCGCTCACCCTGCACTGCACCATCACCGAGTCCTACCCATCCTCTTCGCCGATATGGTTCGTGGACTCTGACGATCCAGATCTCACATCGATCCTGGAACGTCTGGAAGATTCGAAGCCCAACAGTTCGCTTCGTCAGCAGCTCAAGTGGCTGATCTGTGAACTCTGCAGTTTATATAACCTGCCTGAGCACCTGGATGTGGAGACGCTGGACCAGCCGGTCCCCATCGCTCAGAAAGCGACCATCCAAGAGGTGCCTTCGGAGGATGAAGAGGAAGACGCAGCTGACGGGCTGGAAGACTTGGATCACTATGAGCTGAAAGAAGAAGACACTAGTAGTGACAAAAAGTCAGAGGAAGAAGGGATTGAGAAAGAACATTTGGCAATACTAGAGAATATTAGGAAGAGTCAAAGGCAAGACCATTTGAATGGTACCGTGTCTGGATCAGTGCATGCTTCAAGTCGACTTATGAAAGAACTGAGAGAGATATACAAATCGCAGAGTTACAAGTCAGGGACTTACTCCGTGGAACTGATAAATGACAGCTTATATGACTGGCACGTTAAACTGAGGAAGGTTGACCCTGATAGTCCCTTGTATGGTGATCTTCAGCTTCTGAAAGAACAAGAAGGCACAGAATATATTTTGCTTAACTTTTCTTTTAAGGATAACTTTCCGTTTGACCCTCCGTTTGTTCGCGTCGAGGCACCTATTCTGTCTGGAGGGTATGTCTTGGGTGGAGGGGCATTGTGTATGGAACTGCTCACTAAACAGGGTTGGAGCAGTGCCTACTCCATAGAATCGGTCATCATGCAGATCAATGCCACCTTAGTCAAAGGCAAAGCTAGGGTGCGCTTTGGAGCAGATAAGAATCAATATAATCTAGAAACGGCCCAGCAGTCCTATGACTCTGTTGTGCAGATGCATGAGAAGAAGGGCTGGTTCACTCCTCCAAAGGAAGATGGGTAAATAGTTCACTGCCATGTGTTTGGAACAATGTAGCTTTAATGACACGGGCTTTGAGTATCTTTGTAACAGTAGTCCTGAAAATGTTAGCTAATTGGTGTTTTAGCGAATAATCTGTCAAGTGACCGCCAGTAGAAGTTCCAACTTTTTCATTTTGCTTACTGTAGGGATTTTGGGCTGAATTGTGAACCTTTACTGTGGTTTTTCCTGATAAGTAGACATAGTGTTAATTCTTTGTTGTCGCCTTTTCTCCTGAAGTGAAATGTGTTAAGTAGGCTGGTCAGTTGCAGCTTTACAATCTTCTTTGCTTGGGGGGGTGGGGGGATAATGAGAATTTGCAAACTGTTGTTCCATTTAGAGTCAATAAAAATTTGTCAGTGTCTAATACTGGCTAGAACATTTTTTTTTGTATTCGTGTCTTTTGTTCATGTGGTGTTGGGAATGGAAGCCAGGGCCTCCTACGTGCTGCACAGGACCTCTACCACCGCTCTCAGTTGAATGGTTAAGGCTTCTCAACCACAGTCTTTTCTCATCTAAAGCCGTTTTATTGCCTAAATAATGACAAAAACCTTGCTTGTGAATTAGTAACATTTTTATGGCCAAGGGATGATATGGATTATTTCCTGAAGCTAGGCTCCTAACTGAGGTATGCTGGCTGCACCTGGGCAAAGCAATCAAGGCCAAACCCCTTGAGGCTTATTAGCAGTCCTTGGCTCTTCCTGCTGGACGAAATCTCCCCGCTTCCATTGCCTCTTCTCATTTGAGACAGGGCCTCAGGTACCCAAGGCTGGCAGGAACTCCTGATGTTCCTGCCTCCACCTCTCAAGGGCCAATGAATCTGTTTCTTATTGGCTCACTATTTCTTCTGAAGAAGAGCCACAGCCTAGAGCGTGTGGTTGTGAACCACTGCCAGACTACCTTTCCATTTTATAAATGGGATGCTGCGAGTCTTTGTAGGCCAATGAAATTATAAAGTGCTCAGTGTGAAGACAGATTCCTCGAACAAAAGTTACACAGTTAAGTTAAAAAGTTACCTGATTTGGAGACTTCTAAATTTTTTACCTATTGTCATAAAAATGACTGTGCATCAAAGAGCAGATGGAATTCTCTGTGTGTCGATTCTTTTATAAGGCGTGATCCAAATCAGTGTACTTTGCATTTTTTTTTGTTTTACCTGAACCTGTCGTCTTTGGTTGGTAATAGTTTGATTTAAAAATAAATTCTAATTATTAAGTACTTGAAAAAGAAAACCAGAAGTGCATTTTTCCATGCACAAATCAGTTATAAATATCAAATGTGATTCATATACATTTGGTTTTTGTTTGTTTTGGGGGGGCTTTTTGTTTGTTTGTTTTCGAGACAAGGTTTCTCTGTGTAACAGCCCTAGCTGTCCTGGACCTAGCTCTTGTAGACCAGGCTGGCCTCGAACTCAGAGATCCGCCTGTCTCTGACTCAAGTGCTGGGATTAAAGGCGTGCGCCACCACTGCCCGGCCAATCCATATACATAAGTATATTTGTGCGTAGATGCAATGTGTGCATGTGGAAATGCCTGTGCACACCCACGTGTGAGCACGCGGAGGCTAAAACTTGACATTGTTATCTTCCTCCATTGCTCTCTGCCTTATTAGTTTTTAAGATTTATGGTTATTTTTAATTGTGCATATGCATGTGTGTGGAGGGGTTATACATGCACATGAGTGCAGATGTCTTCTGGGCCAGAAGGTGTCAAAACAAATTTGGGTCTTCTGCAAGACCAGTACGTGTTTAATGACTGAGCCATCTCTCCAGCCCCTCTTCCATGTTATTTTTGAGACAGGGTCATTCATGAAACTCGGAGATCACTGATTGTCTAGGCTTGACTAGCCAGAGAGCCCCAGCTCTGTGATTACAGCCATGTGCCACTGTATCCAGCTTTCTATGTGAGTGCTGGAGCTCCACACTCGGGTCTCTATGCTCAGGCAGCAAGCACTTGCCAGGGAACCATGCCCAGCCCTACATCTGCTTTAACATTCGTGCATTGGCTACCATAAGCACAGCTAAGAGATTTGACTTTTGTGCATTGTTGTGTATATTTAACTTCTTTTGATTCTATGTTGTGTTTGAGGGCAGGAGATCAAGATTTGTGGGCCGAGCCTGGTGGCACAGACCCGTCATCCCAACTACTCAGGAGTTTGAGGGGTAGGAGGATTGGAAGTTCAAGGCCTGTCTGGGCTGTGAGTTCATATTCAGCCTGGGGTAAGATACTGTTTCAAAATTAAAAGTTATAAACTACAAACAAAACGAAATAAAATAATTTTTAAAAAGAGTAAAAATTAAAAGTGAAAAAGGGTGGGCTAGGAATTTAGCTCAGTGGTATAGCCCATAGGTAGCATGAAGAATTTCCTAGGTCCCAGCACTAGCCAGTACCCGCCCCTAGCCCACTTCCTTTTTTTGATATTCTCACTCGCTTGGTTATATTTGCATGAAGTTCTGGCCAGTTGTTCAGGTAAATTGTGATGAGGCAGAATTATTTAAAGCAGCCTGGCGTTGGTGGCGCACGCCTTTGATCCCAGCACTCGGGAGGCAGAGGCAGGCGGATCTCTGTGAGTTCGAGACCAGCCTGGTCTACAAGAGCTAGTTCCAGGACAGGCTCCAAAACCACAGAGAAACCCTGTCTCAAAAAACCAAAAAAAAAAAAAAAAAAAAAGAATTATTTAAAGCATTAAAGTTCCTTAAGCCTATGACTAAGTCTTGAACACATTACAGAATTATTCAGCATCTTGACTGACAGCTTAAATCTGATAGTCTTTACTTCTTTTGTTCATCACTGGTTTATTTAGTAATGCATGGTAAACTTTATAAAATTGAATCAAATTTACAAATAACCATCAAAAACATTGGAGCATGTACTGCTCTTGCAAAGGATCTCAGTTTGGTTCTCAGCATCCACGCCAGGCAGCTCCCAACTGCCTGTAACTCCGCTCCGGGAGCATCTGATGTCTCTCCTCTGTGGGCACTGCACTCACAAGTTCCCACTCAGACACACGTGTATACGTGTAATTACAAATAAAAATAAAATCTTTTTAAAGATAGTTATTTTTATTTATTTTTATTATTATTGATTCTGTTGAGACAGGATTTCTCTGTGTAGCTCTGGCTGTCCTGGAACTTGCCCTGTAGATCATTCTGACCTCGAACTCAGAGACTCTTCTCCCTTTGCTTCTCATTAAAGATAGCTACTTATACTGTATCAAACCTTTAAATAATAATAATAACAATAAATAAAAAGTTTCTACACCCCGATAAGTCTCTCTGTCGACACAGAAATCCAAATCAGACTAAATCAAACCGAATTAGAAAAAGCCCAGGTTTAAAGGATAAAATGTTTCCGGATGATTCTCCAGCCCCCAAGAGAGGAGATGGGAAAGGAAAACTGTAAGACCAGAAAATGTGTCTGTTTTCTCGGTGGCAGTTTAAATACCCTGTGGGAGTGGTCTTGAGCATCTCTGGGAGAGGGGGCATCATTTGGTGTGCTTTCTGAGATGCAGTAGGGTTTGGAGAGAGATGGGGGAGGGCTTGGCGTGGAACTTCCGCCAGAACATCCCAGACCCTTTGGGTATATGGATGCCAGGGGTTGGGGTGGAGCTTCCACCAGAACAACAACAACAACAATAACTCAGCTAACATACTTTCAGGAACTTTGCTACGTAGACCAGGCTGGCCTCAAACCCACTGAAATCCACCTGTTTCGTGGCTCCCAAATGCCAGAATTGAAGCTATACACCACTGTACTTGCTCAATTTCTTTTAATTTTGAGACAGGGTCTCATTATATAGCCCTGACAGGTATGGAACACTCTAGACCAGACTGGCCTCTAATTCACAAAGATCGTCCTGCCTCTTCCTCCTGAATGCTGGGATTAAAGGCGTGCGACATCACTCCAAGCTTGGAACCAATCTTTTATTTCAAAAGAAAAAGAGTTGGAGCTGACATTAGTTGCTGAGACAATTTGCTAGCATTATTCCCTGTAGTTGAATTTTTTCTTGACATCAGAGCCACATCCTTCGCCTCCATGGCTGCTGAACCTTGCACTGTTTAGCATCTGGGGTAAAAGAGACAAAGGTAGAAAACCATACAGATGCCTACAGCTGAGTGGCCAGATGGAAGACAACCCTCCTTATGGATAACTAGCAAACAGACTTGAAAACTGCTTTGAGGTGACCATCACAGAGCACGTCTTCAAGCTCAACCCTCAGAAGACAGAGGCAGGTGGAACTCTGTGAGGTTGAGGCCCTTTTGAGCTACAGAGAGCGTTCTAGGCCAGCCACAGACTCTTCTCTCTCCCCTCTTCCCCTCTCTCCATCTCTCATCCTCTCTCTTCCTGTCTCTCTTCCTCCCTTTCTCGCACACAAACACACACGAAGAAATAATTTTTAATGAATTGCTTTGATGACTGGAAGAAAGTTGGGCTGAATTCAACCAGATGACATCCTGCAAGCCATAACTAAAGATCTTCCATTTGTATTTGTGATAATCTATTAGACAAGTGCCAATTGAGAGCTTGTTTTGCTATTTGCTATTTATGTGTAAGATTCTGAAGAGTTTATTTTACTTCAAGACTAGAACAGGGCATGATTGCACACACTTGTAATAGCAGCTTTGGGGAGGCTGAGACAGGAGGGTCAACTGTTTCAGATCAGCCTGGGCTACACAGGGAATTCCAGACTATGCTGAGCTACACTCACGAGCATGCGTGCACACACACACACACAGAGACATGTGCATGCACACACATGTATACACTAAAAAGGACACAAGAACATGTGTGATAGCTACTTAGAGTCAAAGAAGATTCTGTTCACACTGAGAAAGTTTTGCGTCTAGAACAAGAAGTTGCAGTCTATGGGAAGCTGGCTGTTCTCTCCTCGGCAGCACTAATTAAGAAGGAACCTGAGAGATGAGACAACCTTTAGACAAAGACAGCCTGGCTCTTGGAAAGTCCCAGAACCTTGTATTATTAAGAACATTTGTTATAAGCCCTCTTAACACCCTGGAGTTTTCCTGTCAGGAATTTTAGAAAACACTGTAAACCACAGCACTGTTCCATAAATAACGTGTCAGTTGCACAGCCATTTCCAAATTTCTTGAATTAAAAACTTTTAAATGTATTCTTTTTGAGATAAGGTGTCATCGTATAGGCCAGGCTGGCCTTGAACTCAAGGGCCTCCTGCCTCAGTTTCCCAAGCACTGGGGGTTCCAGGCCTGTCCCACACTTGTAGCTCCCATTTTCCCTTGAGATAGCAGAGCCACAGGACAGCGCAAACGTGACTCAGACAGGTTCTGCAAACCCTTTGCCTGATTTTTCTGAGTCTTACATTCCGTAGAGTTCCTGTGTAGTTTGCAAACCAAGAAGTGGACACTGGCAAAAGGCATGTGTTTTATCCCATGCTTTTTCAGACCCGGGGCAGCTGGCCTTGGTGAGTTCCCGATAGAACATCCCCATTGTTTCAGTGTGTGGGTGCACCCCTCGAGGTCCTGAGTTCCTTGCTCGAGCTCCCTCTCCTTCTGCTACTGAACATAGCAGACAATGAGGACTACTGAGAACTCAAGAACAATGGCAATGGGTTTTTGATCCTACTGCACGTACTGGCTTTGGGGGAGCCTAGGCAGT
>NC_022016.1:39459673-39470837 GCF_000317375.1 Microtus ochrogaster
AAAACCACAGAGAAACCCTGTCTCAAAAAACCAAAAAAAAAAAAAAAAATTTTTTTAAAAAGGCATGTGTTTTATCTGTCATATTGTCACATGTATGGATTTGTAGAACTGCCCCAAATTTTATTGACCTTTGCAAAGAATCACCTTTTTGTTTGGTGTCTAACTGTGTTCAACCTCAGTGACCTCTCTCCTCCCGTCTAAGCCTGGTCTTCCCTGCTCTCAGCTGTACTCTGCTCTTTTCTGTTTTTGAGGTGGGATTAAATCACAGATTGCTCTTAGCTACTGTCGGGGTGTATTGCTTTAGCTTTCTTCTCAGTAGTACTATGTCTGATACATTTTTTACTTTTATTCTTACTCACTTCAGCATACATTTTAGGTTCACCTGAGATTTCCTCTTTTTTGTTTGAAGTGTTAGGTTTAGTTTCTAAAGCTTTGGAAATGTTCCTCTTAGCTTTCTGCTACTGATGACACCACAAAGTAGAGATCACAATATATGCTTTCTTTGGAATTTGCTAAGGTTCACCTTATGACCCAGGACCTTGATATAGTTCCACGGGCAGTTGAAAAAAATCCATTCTGCTGTCAGTTGGCTTATTCAGTGTTGACTCCATCCAGTTGGTGGATGGCTGTGTTATCTTCTTCTGCCTTGCTGTTTATTGATTGTTAAAGAAAAGCATTGACATCCTGGTATAGTTGTAGATTTGTCTATTTCTCCTTCCAGTCCTATAATTTTTCTTTGAAGTTTTATTTTATTTTTAATTTGTATGTATGTATGTGTGCGCGCACACATAGGTGCTAGGAACTGAACTCAGGTCCTCTCCAAGAGCAGAAAGTACTCTTAACCACAGAGCAATTTCTCCAGTCCTCACTCCTATAATTTTAGATTCACATGGTTAGCTCCATGATATGCAGCATATGCACACAAAAATTGATGCCTTCTTGATATACAAACCCTTTGATTATTATGTAATGCAATAATATTGGATTGTTCTTTTTTCTTTTCTTTCTTTTTTTTTTGAGACAGGGTTTCCCTGTGTAGCTGTCCTGTAACTACTCTGAAGAGCAGGCTGGCCACAAACGCAGAGAGATCTGCCTGCCTCTCCCTCCAGACTGCTGAGATTAAAGGTGTGTGCCACCATCGCCCAGTGGCATTTTCTCTGCACTCTATGTGATGATATGGCCAATCCTGCTTTCTTTTGATTAATACTTGAATTATATAACTTGTCTGTGTTTTCACTTTCAAACTACTATCATTATATCTGCAATATGTTTCTTTTAGACAATATATAGTTGGTTCATTTTTCAAATATTCTCTGCTAACCTCTGCCTTGTAATTGGTACACCAGGCCACTAAATTTAACATAATTACAGATTTGCAAATGGTTACATTTGAAATTTACTTGGTTTTCTATTCATTCTCTGCTTTCTGTTTCTGTTTTATTTTCCCTAATTTTCAGTAGGTTATTATAGCATTGTCTATATTTTGAGTGGTGGGTAGTTATTTATTATAGCACTGTCTATATTTTGAGGGGTGGGTAGTTATTTATTATAGCACTGTCTATATTTTGAGGGGTTGGTAGTTATTTATTATAGCACTGTCTATATTTTGAGGGGTTGGTAGTTATTTATTTTATCTCCTTACATAGCTTTCTTTCTTTTCTTTCATTTTTATTTCCTTTTTCTTTTTGGTTTTTCCAGATAGAGTTTCTTTGTGTAACAGTCCTGGTTGTACTGGAACTTGACTGGCCTCGAACTCACAGAGATTCTCCTGCCTCTGCCTCCCAAGGGCTAGGATTAAAGGTGTGTATCACCACCATTGGACTCACAAAAATTTTTGTGGTTTCTCTTGTAGGCCCATATTTCTGTATGGTGTAGCAGCCAGGCATAAAAGCCATAGGCCAGATCTGAGGTGGTCTTGTAGCACTGCAGACAAGCTGTCTCTGTGTAACAATAGCAAGGATGTACTGCTCCTTTCTTTCCTTTTGTTAGAAATGTAGATCTCCTGAGGACAGGTGTTGGCTGAAGCTGGTCAGGATGTTTGGTGCTTACTTCTTGGTAATTTGGAGGAAGTCTTATAGAGATGCTAATTCATGGCCTAGTGACAGCTAGCATACTCAGAAAACAGGTTGTGACAGAAGGCCATTCACCTGGTTACCTAGGATACGAGTCTAATGTATTTCCTGCTCAATTGATATGATAATATCTAAGCTGTTTAGAGAATAAACAAGGGAGATCTTCAGGAGATCAGCTGGAGAAAAGACCCTGAGATGCCCTTCCACCGTGAGCACGTAAGCTGTGTCTGATTGGTCCTTGCGACTCTGTACCAGTCCCAGTTAGGGAAGATAACTATCTATGTTGGACCCACATGGGCTTCAACATTCTCTGATAAGTGGTTCTTAATTTGTGGGTTGGGATCCCTTGGGGGTCATAAATCAGATGTCCTGAATATCTGATATTTACATTATAATTCATAATAGTAGCAAAATTACAGTTATGAAGTAGTAATGAAATGATTTTATGGTTGGGGGTCACTACAAGATGAGAAACTGATGCTATGAGGTCATAGCATTGGGAAGGTTGAGGACCACTGCTCTAGAGAGTCTATGTGTGTTGTGTGTATAATGCATTGTAAGTCATGTGCATCTGACTGATTGTGGCCTGATTGCTTCATTAGTCCACTAGTTTTTATATATAAAAAAAATTTTTTTTTTTTTTTGGTTTTTTGAGACAGGGTTTCTCTGTGGCTTTGGAGCCTGTCCTGGAACTAGCTCTGTAGACTAGGCTGGTCTCGAACTCACAGTGATCCGCCTGTCTCTGCCTCCCGAGTGCTGGGATTAAAGGCGTGCGCCACCATCGCCCGGCTTATATATAAAATTTTATGTCCCAGCCAGGCATATGGCACAGGCCTATAATCACAGTGCTGAGGCAGAGGATTATGGGAAGACATATGGAAACTTGCTAAGTCCCACATTTCCTACAGGAGTATCCAGGTAATAAACTGTTGATTGCCTTGGCAGGTTACTTAGTCTAGGGTTAGTAACCCGCCTGGCAGTTCAGTTATTCCAGGGTCCCGGAGAGGCACTATCTGGAAGATAATGGGCTAGGACACAAGAAGGAGGCTAAGCTGGGGTTCCTGTCAAAGCCTCCGTTTATTAGAATTGGGATGCAGCTTATATAGGGTAAGGAGTTGGGGGATGGGCACAGGGGCCTGGGCTCTTGCCGCGTGGTTCACGTTGGTCACATGGTCCGTGTTGGTCACGTAGGCAGGAGGTTATCTTCGGTCAGGTCACTGTAGGCCAAGAAGTCACGAGTTCCCACACCTAGTTCCCTAGATAGTTTGGGCCAAGAAGTCACGAGTTGACACACCTAGTTCCCTAGATAGTTTGGAATGTGGGGTGGGTTCCGCTAACAGATAGCTCTCCATTAACAGCCAATTTGGGTGTGGGGTAGGCTCTGTCAATAGAACGATTCCTAACACAATTATGAGTGTGGGGTTCTCTGCAGACTCCCCAGGGTGATGGTTCCTGCAATGATTTTAGGAGGAAATTGGCTCCTAACAATAAACTTGCTTAATTTTGCTTGACCTAAATTGATTTGACCACAAAATCTCATAACCCCTATTAATATTTCAAAGGCTAGTAGAACCCACATGACCCAAGTAGAGAGTACACTTCCTATGAGCCTTTGCTGCTTGTTTCTCTCATACATAGCATTAAAACTTTATTATTGTGCCAGGCGGTGGTGGCACACACCTTTAATCTCAGCACTCAGGAGGCAGAGGCAGGTGGAACTGTGTGAGTTCTAGGCCAACCTGGTCTACAGAGAGAGTTTCAGGACAGCCAGGGCTACACACAGAGAAACCCCGTCTTGAAAAACCAAATATAATTGTGCTAAGTGCTCAAAAGTATCTCTCAGGAAAATTATGAAATCCTTAACCATGACTGTGAGACTTCTTGTCTTCGTCTGGATTCCTGAAAGACAGGCGCACGAGCATTAACTTGATGCACAAGGAGAGAGGAAAGCTCGGCAAGAACTGGTAGGGAAGCTGGAAAGTGATACAAACAAGATAAGGAAGCTAAGTAGGGCGAACATGTTAGAGGTATGGGCAATTGAGGCTCTACCACTGGGGGACCCTAGCAGATACTGTAAAAGCCAATCTCGCACGCACACACTCACACACACACACACACACACACACACACACACCTGAAGCCAGGAAACTAGAGTGTTTATCTTTAGCTGAATCCCAGCTACATTCTTCGGCACTTAGCTAATTTCTAGCGCTGGCCATAGCTGGGGGAGAGTGCATAGGCTGCTAGCCACAGGTTCCTGCAGCAGCATTGGTATTGTGCGGGAAGAATGAGGGCCAAGGGACTAGGAATGGGCCAATGTCAGTATCTACCACGTCTCTGAATTATAAGTTTGTTTTTCCTAGTCTCTTTTTGGCTCTGGTGTAGCTAAATATACAACCTGACTAGCAAAATATTTTTGAAAATGCTGAAGCAAGCTATTGATTTTTATTTTTTTAAGTCCAAAAAGGCCACGTGCGAATGATTAAGTCGGCAGTAGTAAGATGGGCAGGTTGGATGGACTGACCACTCAAGTTGCAACCAACACTTCTGAAATGAAACAGATGCTATGGAGATGGGCACAGCTGCAGGGGTGTGAGGTCACAGGCTCAGCATCTGGTGTTGCCAGTGTTGCTGACAACCCATGCCATCTGATGGCCACCGCAGAGGACAGCTCACTGTGTGCCACAAGCAACATTAGAAAGGTCAAAATTGGGAGGATAGGGAGGTGGCTCTGGGTGAAGTACCTGCAGAGTAGGCATGAGGACTTGAGTTTGGATCCCATGCTCCCACCCATGTTGGGGTGAGGGAAATAGAGGGGTGACTCGTCGGCTAGCCACTCTAGCCAAAGCAGGTTCAATGAGAGACCCTGTCAACAATAAGGTGGAATGTAATTAAGGAAGCTATCTGACGTCAGTCTCTGACCTCTACACACACACAAACACAGAGAAACAGAAATGAACAGTGTCCCTAAGGGTACTTGCACATCTGATAGGAGTGCAGGGCAGTGCTTAGACACCAAGGCGACAATGGGCAATGGGTGACAGTTACCCGTCTCTAGCAGCTGGAGCCTCCTCATGCTCTTGCCAAAGACTAAGTTGGGACCCAGAGCCACAGAGGGGATTAGAAAAGATGTTCTCAAAGACAAGATCTCCTGAGGAAATTGGGAGTGTGGCGGTCGTGGGAGAGAGGAAAAGGGGAGGGAGAGAAAGGGAGGGAAGCAGAGAAAAATATATAGGTCAATAAAAACAATTAAAAAAAAGAAAGTAGATTCTCAAGAAAGGGTCTCAAACATGAGAACTGCGTGCAAAACCAAGGGAGGGTCAAAACCAGAACTGTGGCTAAGATGTGTGGAACTGTGACTCCAAGCTTCAAGAATCTTAGTTCTGAATCTCAGCCTATGGAGCAAGGGCTCCTGAGACACCCCAGCCAAAGGCACTGTACGGCCTAAGGCACAGGAAGGCAGTGCAGGCAAACAGAAATCAACTGGGCCTTGACGCAGAGGACAAGACATTCAAGGCCAGAAGGTCAGAAGACACGGCCCCTGCTGTAATATTTGCAGCTAGCAGCCTGGGAGATGTCACAAGTCAGGCCTCCATCCTTCCTTCTCTATGCCTTCTTTTCAAGGATTGTTTATATTTAGCTATGTATCTATGTATGTATATATTTAGTGTGTGTGTGTGTGTGTGTGTGTGTGTGTGTGTGTGTAGGGGGTGGATGAGTGCCATGGTGCTCAGGTGGAACAAGACCACTTGTTGGAGTTGCTTCTCTCCTTCCACCATGTGAGTCCAGGGCTGAGGCTTGGCAGTAAGTACATTACTCACTGAGCCATCTTGCTGACTCCCAGTGTACAGTCTTGTAAAACCCCGTGTCCTCCTACCCAAGCCTTTGGGGAAGGAAGGGAGGGAGAAAGAAGAAAGAAAGAAGTTAAGTGAGGGAGAGAAGGAGGGAGAAACACACTTTAAAAAATGTTGATCAGGCCAAGTCACCAAACCAATCACTTCTACTACATCCTGAGCTGTGATGAGGACACTAGCCAAAGCACACACCCAGCCTTCCCTACTCCGTGCCACGCTCTTGCCCTCTAAACAAGCAGATGTGCTAGTCCTTTGAAGAGCCTCCACTCTGAACATGTAAACTGTCCTCCCCTTGATCGCCGCTTCTCTCCATTCCCCTTCCAATGACACAGCGCATGTCTATTCTGGTCAGTTTCCTGTTAAAATCACTTCCGTTTTCTCTTTCTCCTCTAGTTCCGGATTCATCTTTCCCTCTAGGCTCATGTGTTTTCTGCCTTTGCAGGATTTTCTTTTTCACTGGGTTTGAACTTGGCCTGCTTTCCCCACACTCCATGCCCTCAGCTCCTCACAAAGCGGAGATTCGGGCCTCATCTCTTGGATGTTCATTTTGCCAGCTCTTTATCCCTGTGGCCCTTTCCTTACTCCTGCTTCCTTTCCAATTTTGTTTTCATTTTAATCCTTCATTACCCAGCTTTTCCTGGCAGATGTCCAGACCATAACTGCATACTTTTCTAAGCCTTTTCTCTCTCCTTCTCTCGGGCTTCCAAAAGGTCTACTTCAGGGATCCATGTTCTATCGCTGACTATTGCAGTAACAAATACTTCATTTATTATTTTGAGTACATGGTGCCTTCTGAGCATAGAACCCCCACCTAGATTGTCCTCTCGGAAAACTTTCCTTTGGGAAACACCGTGTGCCAGCAGAATCCGATGGACCCCTTAGAAACTTTCTTGGAAATATTTCTGTAGTCTAGATGCAGAGTCCCAGCTTCGCACCTTCACGCAGATTTGGAGCTGCTTGCCGTCTCCCACAGCTTCCTCAGAAGGTCTTTGGTTAAGGGCAACCACAATGATTAAGATGCCCCAAGTAGGGGCTAAGGAGGTGGTTTAGTGGTTAAGAAGCACTGGTTGCTCTTCCAAAGGACCCAGATTCAATTCCCAGCACCTACATGGCAGCTCACAACTGTCTG
This sequence comes from Microtus ochrogaster, assembly GCF_000317375.1. Taxonomy (NCBI): domain Eukaryota; kingdom Metazoa; phylum Chordata; class Mammalia; order Rodentia; family Cricetidae; genus Microtus; species Microtus ochrogaster. Next base: position 39,466,729 of record NC_022016.1, read on the forward strand.
TAACTCCAGTTCTAGGGGATCTGACACCTTCACAGACATAAATGTAGGCAAAACAACAATGAGCATAAAGCAAGAATAAATAAATCATTTTAAAAAGAGATGCCTCAAGTGATTTGACTACTAGCATCTCAAAACAGGAAGCCGGGTCACTTCAAGGGGCTGCTTTTCAGGAGACTATTTTGCAGCAACTTTTACTTGGCTCTCAAAAGTCTTTTAACTGTACGATATGGGGAAGTCCCCTAAAATTGCTCTGTCTCTCCAAACTGCCGTGAGCGAGGAGAGAAGCACAGTGCATCATTGGAGCTGGTGCGAGAACTATCAGAGTGCTTGAGTCTCTTGGACGTTCGTCATGCCAGCTCCTCTCCTCGGTCCTCAGGCCCCCTACGCACTTTCCAATGGAGCCATGTAAGAGGAGGACAGGTCAGCCCCAGGGCAGCTTCAGGATGTGTGCTGCTCCTTGTTGGTCACATACAGAGGACAAGAACACAGATGAGAATAAGAACAAGGGTAGGGGCAGGAGAGAGCTGATACATGGTCTGCTTCCCCCAGGCCTCTGCCAAGCTTATTTCCCAAGCAAGCTATTATTATATTGAACACCCGAGAGCTTATATTCTCAAGGCTATATAATCCTTTTTCCTCAAGCTAATAAAAGGCCAGTGGAGCAGTAAGCTGTAACCCACCCAGCGGGTCAGTTATTCCAGAGTCCCGAAGAGGCGCTATCTGAAAAAGACGTGGGCGGGAGACAGGAAGGAGACCAAGCAAGATTCTTTTGTCAAGGTCTCACTTTATTAGTGAAATGATGGTGGCTTATATAGCCCTTGAATGAGGAATTTGGCTTGGGGTGGGGACAGGGGCCTGGCAAGGGCAGGAAGGGATCTTGCCGCAACGGTCACAAGTTGACACACCTAGAGTTCTCTATGCAAGCGGAATCGTTCCTTTTGTGATTCCAACCACAAACAATTCTCCAGATAGTTGGAATGTGGGGCAGGTTCCACTAACAGATAGCTCTCAAGATAGTTGGGTGTGGGGCTCCCCGCAAACATCCTCAGGACAACAGTACCTGCTATAATCTTTGGAAAAATGGCTCCTGACAGTAAGCGGTGTTGGACAGGTCAAAGGCTGTGTGATTGATAATATACATTTGGGCTGGGTATGGTAGCAACCAATGGAGATACTGGAATGTGGCACATATATGTAATCCCAGCACTCAAGGGGCAGAGGCAGGAGGATCAAGAGTGTGAGGCTAGCCTGGGCTACATAATAAAACCCTATCCCATTAAACAACAAACAAAACAACAAATTAAACAAAGAATACACATTTGGAAGGCATATGAGCAGAGTTTGACAGGCTCTTCTGTGTGGATAACTCTGTCACTTTGGGAAACTATCTGTGCCTTAGTTTCCTCCTTTGTGTTTGGGGAATGAGGTTCTGAAGACTGAGCAGGTTCCACTTGGAACGGTGCCTAGCACATAGGAAGCACTGAACAAGAGCATTAACTCGATTCTGATGCTTTTAATGCCATAAAATCTTTCTTAGAAATAATTAGGTATGCTATAACGAAGCGTTGTTTGAAAAGACAGCCTTCTTGTCTCCAGAGCATAAAAGATGTGGTTACATGGGAATATAAAATGTAAACATCAAAACTGAAATGATTTAGGGAGACACCAGGCAGACTGTCACAGCCGTCCTGCTGGCAAGACTTCCCAGCACAAAACAATAGCTCACTGAAGGCGGTGCTGTTTATATAATAACTGAAAGGAAGGACAGATGAAGGTTAGGGAGGGGAAGGGAGGGAGATGAAGGGGGAGGGAAGGCAGAGAGCAAAGAAAACCCTTGGAGATTATTTTATTTATTCTTGCTTAGGGATAGAACTCCAGGCCTCACATATGCTTGGCAATACTCTGCCATTGAGTTAAATCCACTCCCCCTCCCCCAAAGCAGTATAGAATTGAGGGCTGGTGAGATGTCTCGGTGGGTAAAGGCACTTGCCGCCTGATCAGATCTTGAGTTCTGATCCCCAGAACTCGAGTGGAAAGAGAATCACTGATCCCTAACAGTTGTCCCCTGAACTCCACACACACCCCATACACATGCCATATGCACACATACATGATGTGGGAATGATTTCTTATTAATAAAGAAACTGCCTAGGCCCATTTGATAGGCCAACCCTTAGGTAGGCGGAGAAAACAGAACAGGATGCTGGGAGAAAGAAGCTGAGTCAGGGAGTCGCCATGGTTCTCCAACTCCAGGCAGATGCAGGTTAAGATCATTCCTGGTAAGCCAGCTTGTGGACTACACAGAATAATAGAAATGGGTTAGATCAATATGTAAGAGCTAGCCAATAAGAAGCTGGAACTATTGGGGCCAGGCAGTGTTTAAAAGAATACAGTTTCCGTGTAATTATTTCTGGGCGTAAGCTAAGCTAGCCATGTGGGCGGCCGGGTGCTGGGGACGCAGCTCCGCTGCTCTTAATTCAACACATACAAAATTGATAAATGAAAAAAAATTGTAATTGAAAAAATGCACAGATTCAAGATATTAAGGGGGGAAACTAAACATGGTGACATCTATTCATAATCTTAGCACTCAGGGGAGGCAGAGGCAGAAAGATCAGGAGTTCAAGGTCATTCTCAACCTGGGGGACCAGCCTGAGCTGCAGAAGACCCTGTCAAAAGAAAAGAAGGGAGGAGGGAAGGAGAAAGGAAGAGAGAGATTAGTTGGGAGGGGAGAGAAAGGAGAGACACATGGAGACAGAGAGACAGGGCAGAAGGAAAGGAGGGTGCTTGCTGAGTTCCTGTGCAGATGTGGACAGTGCGCTGGGCTGCATCTCCCCAGCATGGCCGTGTGGGCACTCTATGTGGCACTGGCCCTGCCCACAGCCTTCCACCATAGACTAGGGTCTCAGTTTCCTTCTCTGGAATTTGGGCAAAGATTTCCGAGGACTCCTGCCCATTAGTACAGTAAAATGATGCTGACTTCTTCCAGGGCTAGGTCAGGAAACAGATTCTTCTGGGATCTCTGCCAAAATACTCACTCTTGGACTCAGGCCCCACTTGGCCTGGGCCACGTGAGAAGGCCACAGAGACACATAGGAAGCTGGCTGACAGCCCACATCAACCACTGGCTGTGTGGGGAATGAGCCTTCCGATGGTTCCAGCTCCCGCCTGCGAGTTCTTCCCAGCAGAGGCCCTGGCAATTGTGAAGCTGAGACAAGATGTCTCTGAGGATCCCCATTTGAAGTCCTGACCCATGGAAGCGTAATAAAATGATTATCATTGCTTTGTGCCGTTTAGAGTCCGCCTCACTTGTTAGGTAGCTCACTTGCTAGACAACTCACTTGGGAGATCTGTAAGGACACAGAGTTCTAAAAAAGAAAGGCACCAGAAGTCTCCCATGAGGAATTTGATTTGAACCCTTCGGATCCATAGCATAATGTGTCGAAAACCTCTCCCTTTTAACAAGAACTCAGAGTTCCCAAATCTTCTCAGTTGAGCTAAGCTTGGTCCAAGCCAAACTGGGCAAGAGCTGTGAGGTGGGGTGGGGGTCACTGAAAACCTACTAGGGCTCCAGGGCTTATTGACCCAGGTTGCTCCCCAAGAACCCCAAGCAAATGAAGACGAATTAGGGAGTGGTCTGGCGTCTGGGGCCCATCAGAAGGATGGCCAGCAACACTTTGCACTGCGTGCTGATGTTTTGTTAGCTATAAGTTCATGGGAGAAATGTGGGCCAATCCATTCTACGGAATGAGTTCTGGGTCCATACAGAAAAGAAATGTAAGAAAAGGGCTGGCCATGGCAGCACAGTCCTGGAGTTCCCACACTCAGGAAACAGATAGGATTCTAAGCCTATAGCTAGCCTGGCCTATCTAGTGAGCTCCTACCTCAAGCAAGAAAAACAAGAGAAGTAAGAAAATATAATTTAGAAACTGAAAGAAGACACCAGTGAATTTTCCATTTTTCCTAATTAAACATCCAAGTATTTTAAATTTAATTTCCTAATTAAATATACAAGTCTGGGCTGGGCGGTGGTGGCGCACGCCTTTAATCCCAGCACTTGGGAGGCAGAGACAGGCGGATCTCTGGGAGTTCGAGGCCAGCCTGGTCTA
>NC_022016.1:39470937-39473558 GCF_000317375.1 Microtus ochrogaster
TGTGTGACCCCACGCACACAGGCCATGGCACATGCCCACACTCACAAATGCATCATGTTAGCCTGGTGGTGGTGGTGCACGCCTTTAATCCCAGCATTTGGGAGGCAGAGGCAGGCGGATCTCTGGGAGTTCGAGGCCAGCCTGGTCTACAAGAGCTAGTTCCAGGACAGGCACCAAAGCTACAGAGAAACCCTGTCTCGGAAAAAAAAAATATACAAGTCTGTCTTCTAGAAATACTAGAATACTAAAGAATGTCAGGTAGTGGTGGCGCACTCCTTTGGTCCCAGCACTCAGGAGGCAGAGGCAGGCAGATCTCTGAGTTTGAGGCCAGCCTGGTCTACAGAGCAATTTCCAGGACAGCCACGGCTGTTACAAAAAAGAAACCCTATCTCAAAAACACATTAAAAAAAGAAAAAAATACTAAAAAATAAAATTTTAAATTAATTCTAAATACGACCATAATTCTATCACCCAGAGATATAGAAATAACCACTCATAATGTGTTGGTATATGCTTTCTATTTGTTTATTTTTAAAAGGTTTTCTTTTTAATTGTGCTCATATATGTGGATATGAGCACATGACAGGTGCCCTCTGAGGCCAAAGGCACCAAGCACCCCTTGAGCTGGAGTTATCTGAGTTGTAAACCCTCTGACGTGAGGGCTGGGAACTGAACTTGGGCCCTCTGCAAGAGCAGTATGAGCCTTCTCTCCAGCTCCCTAGTCTTCTTTTTAAAAAAAATTAAATTTATTTATTTGGCGGGGGACATGCATACCATGACACATGTCTGGAGGCCAAAGGACAACCAATGGAAGTTGGTTCCTTCCCTCTGGATCCCAGGTACTGAATTTAGGTGGGCAGGCCTGGTGGCAAGAGCCTTAGCTGCTGAGTGGTCTCACAGACCCTGCTCATTTTATTTTTAATTGACAAATAACACTTGCACTTGTTGTTTGTTTTTTTTTTTTTTTTGAGACGGGTTTCTCTGTGGTTTTGGAGCCTGTCCTGGAACTTGCTCTTGTAGACCAGGCTGGCTCTGAACTCACAGAGATCTGCCTGCCTCTGCCTCCCAAGTGCTGGGATTAAAGGCATGTGCCACCACCGCCCAGCTTGTTGCTGTTTTTGAGACAGGATTTCTCTGTGTAACTGTCCTGGCTGTCCTGGAACTCGCTCTGTAGATCAGGCTGACCTCAAATTCACAGAGATCTGCCTGCCACTGCCTCCTGAGTGGTTGGATCAAAGGTGTGCGCAACCACTGCCTGGTTACTCGTACATCTTTATGGAACTTAATATAATGTTAGGAGGCATGTATATATTATGGAATAAGCAAATAAGATTTATTAACATATCCAAACCTCACACACTTATGCCATTACTCCGTTGTAAGGAATAGCCATTACTGTGAATTGGAATCCTCGTGCTGGGAAGTATAACTTCCTTGTCTTGTTCCACTAACTGTTGTACATGCTGACATCTTTCTATCTTACTATAGCTCCATCTTATCCTAACAGCTACAAAGTAGCACATTATTCCAATATACTATAGTTTATTTCTTATTCTTGGGAATTGGAACAATTATCTTCCCAGCTTTCTGTAACACAGTCATGCACTGGACACATCTCTCAACAGACATAACTAATTATTTCTTTAAGATAAATTCGTAGAAGCAGGGCCAGGCGTGGTGGTATATGCCTTTAATTCCTGTTCTCAGGAGGAGGCAGAGGCAGGAGGATTTCTATGAGTTCAAGGCCAGCCTGGTCTACAGAGTAAGTTCCAGAACAGCCAAGGCTAGGCAGAGGGTTCCTGTCTCAAAAAAAAATTGCTAGAAGTAGGATTTTTAATAGCAAAAGATTTTTGTTGTTTCAGTTTTTGAGACAGGGTCTTACTATGTAACTATCTTAGTGTTCTATTGCTGTGAAGAGACACCATGGCAACTCTTATAGAGGAAAACATTTAATTGGGGTGGTTTACAGTTCAGAGATTTAGTCCATTATCACCATGGTGCATCTATGATGGCATGCAGGCAGACATGGTGCTGGAGAAGGAGCCAAAAGTTCTCCATCTTGATCTGCAGGCAACAGGAAAAGAAAGTCACACTAGACTTGGCTTGAGCATTTGAGACCTGAATGCCTAGTGACATATTTCCTCCATTAAGGCCACACCTCCTAATCCTTTAAATAGCACCACTTCCTGGTGACCAAGCATTCAACTCTATGAGCCTATGGGGGCCATTCTTATTGGAACCACTACAGTAACTTTGGCTGACCTGGAACTCACTATATAGAACAGGGTGGCCGCAAACTCATAGAGATCTACCGGCCTCAGCCTCTGAGTGTGAGGACTGAAGACAGATACATGCCACCGCACCCAATCCTGTGTATACTTTTTATTGATTTGTATAATTTGATCTTTAATAAACTATTTGGGGAATATATGAACCTGTTGTTCACTATAGCATTGTAATTGTTTTTTTCTCAAGTTGTTTGTGTTGTTTATTGATTTTTTTCCTCCATATAGAAAGTATCTTCACGTTCAGTGATGAGAAATAACATAAATAACAGTACTTGAGGGGCTAGAGAAATCTCTCTCTCTCTCTCTCTCTCTCTCTCTCTCTCTCTCTCTCTC
>NC_022016.1:39473658-39488842 GCF_000317375.1 Microtus ochrogaster
CACACACACACACACACACACAAACACACACACAATTAAAATAAGAGAACAGCTTACAGGTCATATATGTAAGCATGCACCAGCAATCTCCACTCTTGGGAGGCTGTAAAACTGTCATACGTTTGATGCTACCCTGTGCTAGATAGGGAGATGCTCCCTGCCCCATCTCAAAGAAAAGCAGAAATGAAAAATAAACTAGAGAGCACCCAAGGGAAACAAAAATACAAATGAGCCCCAGGTGGGTGATAAAATCCTTAAGGAAATTCGGCTCTGTATTTTTTCAGGTAGGCTAGAAGGAATACTTAATTTTTAAAATGTGTATTTTATGTGCATTGGTGTTTTGCCAGCATGTAAGTCTGTGTGAGGAGGTTGGATTCTGGAGTTACAGACATGAGCTGCCATGTTACCCACATGAGCTGCCATGTGGGTGCTAGGAATTGAACCCAGGTCCTCTAAAAGAGCAGTCAGTGCTCTTTGTTTTAATCTTAAAAGTATTCCAGGGAGGCTGGAGGCAGTCACGCATGCCCAGCCAGAGCTGCAGCTCTGTGCAGCATTCTCGTTCCCAATCCACTGTCACCCCAGGCTATTCTCATGCTCCCTCCAGACTGCCCAGTATCTGGGCCTGATCTGGAGATCAATCCTACCCTGGAGTCTCTGTGTCTGAGCATGGCAGAACACGCCTCGGGTGATGGGACAGACAAAACCTCCACCGACGGGACCCACAGCCCAGCACACCCTTAGGTTCCCTGGACAGCCGTCAGGAGCCATCCCCTAATAGGCTTCTTCTCAGCAGCGAGAGGGTGGGTTGGCACAGTTATACATTCTGATATTTTTCTTCCTCTTAACTTTTGTTTAACATTGGCACACGCCTTGCTTCCTTCCAAGCCCATTGAGGGATCTCAGCTGAAGCCTGGGGTCAGAAAGGGCAGTCAGGGGCAAGGGGCAAGGGCTGACCAAACTGCCTACCCTTTCCCTCCTGAATCCCCCACCAGCCCCATCCACCCCTGCCTCCTCTAGAGTGCTGACACCTGTCCTCCCCGAAGAGAGCAGACTTCCTGAGAGATACTGACCGCCACCTTGTGCAGCCTGCCCTTCAGAAACGTGACAGTGGGGGAAGCAGTGTGGACAGCCTGCTCACCAGTATGTCACTGGAGAGCCCCTCTCCCCTGGTTCCTACCCTTCACCATTCCTGCCATTCCTACCCCAGGACACTCACCATCTTCCTCCCCCCTCTTTCTTGCCCTGTTTATCAGAGGTTCTCCACAATTAATTTCTTACCTGCTTAAGATACATATTTAGATAGCTCTTAATGGTTTTTCTCTAAGCATTCCCCATCATTTTCACAATCCCCAGGCCTCTCTCTGAGCCAGGACAGTGGGGGGCGGGTAGCCTGAACTTTATGAGAGACCCAGAGACCTCCAGACCCCCCTCACCCTTCCCCATCCCTGCCCTGGTTCCTAGATGCAGAGGTTGAAGGTGGGCAGCCCCTGGCCACAGTGAGGTCAGGTAGTCTGTTGCCTTAATGTCCCCATCTTCCACCAACATAACCCTTCTCTGCTCCCCAGGTCTGTTGGCAAAAGACTTGTAGAAACCAGGGAAAGGGGATTGTTGGGTTTTTGCTTCTGTGCTTCTCCCCTCTTTCTGTCAATGTTCCCCTAACCCCATTATGTCATGATCTCATGTAAGTGGAACCCTATACCATAACCCAGTCACACGAACCCTCTGCTACCTGTTACTGATGAGGGCTGGTGCTGGAACCCAGGTGGAGGAAAGGAATTTGGGGATTCAGGCTGTGGGAAAGCCAAGGTCCCCTATCTCAAATTCCTCTTCCCCCTCAACCTATACCTTCATTGGGACATTTTCAAGCTTTTCACATAAAAAGGAAAAAAAATGTTATTTTTAGATACATTTTATGAATAACTTTTGTTATGAATATAGCTGGTAACCATTGTGTATATTATTAAAGACACAAAATGTTGGGGAAAAAAGTATTCCAGGGATGGGGGTAGAGTTCATGGTAGAGAACTTTCTTAGCATACATATTAGTCCCTGGATTCCAATCTCAGCACCACACAAAACCAGGCATGGTGGCACACACCTGTAATCCTAGAATTTGAGAGGTGGAGACAGGATCATCAGGAATTCAAGACCACCTTCAGCTACATAATGGGCTCAAGGCCATCCTGGGGCTACATGAAACCCTGTCTCAAAAACAATGTATTCTAAAGATTTGAGTTTTGTGTGGTCTATGAGAGTGAAGTGCAAGAAAGACAATGGCAAAGAGGAGGTGCAAGCGAGAAGTCAAAAAATAGCTGGAAAAACCATCCTGTGGTAAAGCATACATGTGTACAATTTTGGAAGAAAATGAGGAGCAGACCACCAAAGGTTGTATTTCATGGCTGGGCTGCAGTCTACAGCTGGGGGTTTTGAGGCAGTAAAGGGTTTTATCAGATCCACAGTTCAGAGAGTATTAGGTATAAGAGGAAAAATTAATTTTGGAATCAAGAAATTATCTGTGATGATATCAGTCATTTGTTGCTACAATAATGCCATCTGTCAGTCACAAAACCACAGCCATAAACAATAGCTTTTATTGTTCACATGTCTGGGGTCAACTAGAGGTCAGCTAATCAACCCCTCTCAATGTGGCAAAGACCTAGCTACTGTTGGTCGCTCTAGACTGGCACTGACTTGTTCTGGAAAGTCTTTTTAAGGGTATTAGAAAGCCACCAAGCTTGGGAGATGGTTATGGTGTCCCCATCCAGAGGAAATGGCATTGTGCTTACCACCTGTTACTTTCCAGTCCCCTAAAGTCCATGCACACAGACACCCACCTGTGCCCAAACATGGCACCCTCACCAGATTTGGGGACAAGGGAAACTCATGCAAATATACTCACATCCACACTGCTTGCTCTGCCGTGAGTAATACAATTCTTTGCCTTTGACCCAAGCCACTTGTCTTCTGCCAGCCACTGTGCAACTCGGTCAAGCCAAGGTCTTAGCTTGCAAGTAGGGTAAAATTTCAGTCCCTTAGCAATTCTTCACACCATCAGATCCACGAGGATCCTTCACAACTGTGTCCCTATTGCTGGGCACAGGGTTCAGTATATAAATGGCATTTTGGAAACTATTACCAAGTAAATAAAGTAATCGTTATTAATAGACTTGAAAATACCTTTCTACATGACATGGACATCATCACTCTCTTGTCATTGTTCCTCTAAACCTTCCCCAATTTCCCTAGAAGGTGTTAATGTGACAATATTTGGGCACTTGGGCATGTTTCTTTTGGGCTTTGTTTTTTGAGACAAGATTTCATTACTTAGCCCAGGATAGCCTTGAACTCGTGATCTTCCTGTTTCAATCTTCTGTGTGCTGTGATTACAGGTGTGTGCTACCACATCTGGCTGTACTACACTTGTTTTTTGTTTTTTGGGTTTTTTTTGAGATTTTCTTTATCTTTATCTGTATGGGTGTTTTGCTTTCATGCATGTCTGTACTTCATGTGTGTTCAGTGTCTGAGAAGACCAGAAGAAGGTGTCAGATCCTCTGGAACTAGAATTAGCCATCTTGTGGGCGCTGGGAACCAAACCCAGGTCCTCTGGAAGAGCAATCAGTACTTTTTTTTTTTTTTTTTTTGGTTTTGCAAGACAGGGTTTCTCTGTGTAATAGTCCTGGCTGTCCCAGAATAGTTCTGTAGACTAGGTTGGCCTCAAACTCACAGAGATCTGCCTTCCTCTGCCTCCTGAGTGCTGGGATTAAAGGTGTGTGCCACCACCACCCGGCCTATAGCCAGTACTCTTAACTGTCAATCTCTCAACTCCTACACTGCACTTAAATTTTGGGGGGATGTTATGTCTCAGCTCTTAAATTTCTGTTCCCACATCTCTGAAAATTTTCATATCCAGGCCTTGATTTCTGCGATCTCTTTCTGTTGATATGTGTGAGACATGCACGCACACGTATGTATGCACGCATGTGGAAGTCAGAAGTCAATCTTGGGTGCTATTCTTTAGGGGTCATCCATCTTCCTTGCTCTTCAGCTTGGAGCTTGCCTGTTAGGCTAGGCTGGCTGTCCAGTGAGCCCCAGGGATCTGCCTAGCTCCATCTCTCCAGCGCTGGCATTACAAGTATGTGCCACCAAGCCTGGCTATCTTTTCTATGTCTTATGTAGGTTCTAGGAATTTAAACTCAGGTTCTCACGCTTGTATGGCAAACCCAATTTTCATAAAGCATATAGACAGGATATGCTTCTTCAGTGCAGATGGAAAGTCGTCGTGTTTAAACTTTCCTGACTGAGCTATCTTGCCAGCTCTGGGCTCTGATTTCTTTGTGACCATTTTTTTCTCATAGACTTCAGACGAGGAACTTATGATGCCTCCATATCTACTTGTAAATTAGATTCTGACTATTTATTCAGCTGAGCATGTAAATCCAGAGGGAAGATATGGGAAATAAAAGCTAAACAAACGTCAACAGGCTCAAAGGAGAGACACGGATAAAGATGGGGACAGCGTCCCTATGCACCTGTGTTGTGTAACTTTTCTGCAGCTGTCTGCTCAGCTGCTGGAGTCTGAGCTTTAGCTTTAGTTCAAAAGGGAAGCTCTCCATGAACATATTCTCTCATTTAAAAAGCGTTCAGGTACTTGAGACTCAAATACCTTCTTGCACGCGAGATCCACAGATGAATTTTAATAAAGCATATAGACAGGCTGTGCTTCCTCTGCATGGAAGGAAAGTCGCCCGTGTTTAAACTGCATTTATTAAAAGCCTAGGTGCTGGTGCAGCCCCTTACTTCTGCTGCCTCTGGACCAGCTCAGCGCTGACCGTGAGTCATAGCTTTGCCACTGCAGACAGAGGCGGGCTGTTTCTCACTCTGGCTCTGGTTTTCTTCTGCTGATTGGAAAGCAAGCGTGAGAATGGAATTCTAATTCCATTCAAAAGGCTCCAGATGAGAGCTTGCTTAAAGATTTATAAAAGCTATTTTTACCGTAGCTTTTTGAATGGCACAGAGCTTTCCTGCATACTGCAATGCAATGAAAACCGGGCATGTGGTGGATTTATTCCCTTAATCCTAGCACTACATAGAGAATTTTTTAAAATGTACTGTCTAAAAAAAACCTGTAAAAATTAAACACCAACCCCTCTCTCCCCAAACCACCAGCTAATAAATGTGCTAATCAAATGAGCAGGCAGCTCTCAAAAGAAGAAACACAATGACCAATAAGTACTTTTGAAAGTGTCAAACGCCCTTTACCCATCAAGGAAATGCAAATGAAACTGAGTTTGAGTTCCATCTCACCCCAGTGAGAATGACTGTCAACAAAACAAATGGCAACAAATGGGGAAAGAGAAACCTTCATTCAGTGTTGGGGGGGGGTATAAATTAATGCGCCCTCCGTGGAAACCAGGGTGGAGGCTTCTCAAAAACCTAAAACTAGAGCTACCATAGGACCCAACTCTACTACTCCCGGCGCATACTCAAAGGACTCCACATCCTACCGCAGAGACATTAGCACATCCATGGGCACCGAAGCTCTATTCCCAAGAGCAGAGCCGTGGAATCAGAATCGCTGTCCAGGAGCTGATGAATGAATGAATGAATGAATGAATGAATGAATGAATGAATGAATGATGGAGTTGTGGTGCATATACGCAATGGAATTTAATCCGGCTGTAAAGAAAAATGAAACTATGAAAATTCATGAAAATGGGTAGATCTAGAAATCATTATATCAATAAGACTCAGAAAGCCTTCACAGACTTCCTCTAGTATACGGATCCTAGCTTGTAATGTGGACATATTAAAGGGGACCATGTTAAGGTGCAGGAGCGCTGAGGGAGGGTGGGTAACAGATCACATGTGACATGAAGGCAGTTAAAAGGCTACTAGGGGTTGAAGGGTACAAGGGGGCAGGGAAATATGAGAGAAGAGCTGGGGGATCAAGAAAAACAAACTTTTGAAAATGCTCTAACGAAAAAGAATACCTTCTATGCTAATTTAAAAATAGAACTGTAAAAAACACAGGCTGAGCATGATGGCACATAGCTTTGATCCCAGCAGCTGGGAGACAGAAGCAGGCAGATCTTTGTGTATGTGAGCACAGGCTGGATTACACAGCAGTTTCAGGGCAGTGAGGACTACACAATGAGACCTTGTCTCAAACACACACACACACACACACACACACACACACACACAAAACTCATGAATATGCTTCTATTTTAAAATCCACAGCAACATTTAAATATTGAACACCATGAAAGATATCAAGAGACCAACTCATCACTTAAAAAATGGATGAAATAAAGAGAAAGTATCAAGCATGTATCCTGCTTTTCCTATAGAAACTGAGCCACTAGCCAATTGGGGAAGCACTACTTAATGAAATTATCCTAAATGATTAGAGAAAATGCTAGAATTAGATCTAAATAGTGAGAGTCCACAGTTGCTACTATCACAGAGAAACATAAGTAGACATGATTATCTCCTGATGCTAGAACTCACCAGCACAGTCTTGTGGGAAGATCAAGATCAAAACGAAGGGCTGAAGAGATGGTTCAGTAGTTAAGAACACATACTGCTTGTGGTGATTTGAACGGGAATAGCCTCATAGACTCATGTTTTTAATGCTTGGCCCATAGGGAGTGCCACTAATTAGGAAGTGTGGCCTTGTTGAAGGAAGTATGCCATTGTGGGATGGACTTTGAGGTCTCATATGCTCAAGCTCTGCCCATTGTGGTACACAGTCTCTTTCTGCTGCCTGTGCATGAAAATGAAGAACTTTCGGCCCCTTCTCCAGCACCATGTCTGCCTATAAACTGCCGTGTTTCCCACCATGATGATAATGGACTAACTGAATTATAAGTCAGCCCCAATGAAATGTTTTCCTTTATAAGAGCTGCCGTGGTCATGGTGTCTCTTCACAGCAATAGCAACCCTAAGATGCTGCTCTTGCTGAGGACCTGGGTCCTGTTCCCAGCTCCCACATCAGGTAGCTCACAACCACCTGTAACTTCAGCTCCAGGGGATCCAACACCCTCTTCTGGCCTCTGAGTGTACCCACATGCAGTCACAGACACATATGCATAATTAAAAATAAAATAAATTTCTAAAAAATATTAAAGCTGAATCTAGAGCTTTTAGAGGGTCTGAAGGGATAAGAGAAGGCGATGGGGTGAGTGTGATCAAAATACAGTCTATACTAATGAAATTATCAAAGAATAAACTTTAAAATTTTTTAAAAACAAAAAAGTGGTAGAGAGATGGCTCCGAACTAAGGAGCATTTCCAGCTCATGCAGAGGACCTGGGTCCAGTTCTAGCACCCACACAGTAGCTCACAACCATATGCCTCTCTCTTCTGACCTCATCAGACCCCAGACACATAAATAGTACACACAAATACATGCAGGCAAAACATTCTCACACACCAAAACAAAGTAAGTCTTAAAAACGAAACAGAAAAAGAAAGCGGGGTCTAGTTAAACCTTTGGGCCTCAATAACCATTAGCAAGAAAAGCAGGGGGCAGTCATCAGCAAAATTCAAAGGCTCAAAAATTCCACAGACCCAATGGTATGTGCTCATTTACAACTAAATTTTAAGGAAAAGAAAGGAGTGTGCAAGGAATCTATATTTAAAGAAATGGAAAGGTCAGGCATGATGGCACACTCCTTTAATCCCAGCACTTAGGAGGCAGAGGCAGGAAGAACTCTGTGAGTTCATGGCCAGCTTGGTCTACATAGAGAGTTCCAGGCCAACCATGGCCATATAGTGAGACCTGTATTAAAAAGAAGAGGGAAAGGGAGGAAGGAAGGAAGGAGGGAGGGAAGAGGGAGGGAGGGAGGGAGAAAAGAGGGTCCTTTTGGTAGATCTGGCTGATTACTGTGGTTTATGCACTGAACTACATTCTTATTATAAGACAAAAATCAGTCAAGTATACAAGACAAATGTATAAATAGAATAGTGAGTTTTTATGAGGCTTCACTGTCATGGCTACTGAGCAGGTCTAGAGGACCTGTCACCCTCAAAGGAGGGGAGGCTAAGGGCATCAGGAAACCTGAAGAAGCCACCCAAGAGCTGAGAATACACCTAGCCCTGTGGACAGGTGACAAGTGAACTGTGCCAGGAGTCTGGGACAAGGCAGTTATGGATGGGGGAGGGATTCGACGTTCTCAGCTCCTGGTGCAATTTGTTTCTCAAAGCATCACTTCCCGGCCAGCCAGTTGCCAAGGAAACTCAGTACTTTGCTGTTCAAGGGTGGAGAGAAAATGCTAGCTCCAAGATGACAGGGAAATGCTGCCACATGTCAAGGCCAATGCACAGTGTTCCTGGAGCTGTGCTCCAGGAGGCAGCCAGCCTGCCCTTTCCACCAAGAAATCTACAGACGGTGAGGACCACGTTACCTAAATGATACAGAAAAGCAAGGATGTAAGCTCCCAGGGGGAAGGAAATGTCAGAGCAAGAGAAACAGTGTGGGGTCCCAAAGATTTTATTTAGCAACAATGGGCTATGAACACACATGTATTACAGTTCTAAAATAAAGAAGAAAACTGGTAATACCAATTGCTGGCAAAAATGAGGTTCACTTGCTGCTAGTGGAAAATATTAATCTGGAAAACTGTCAGCTTTTTCATAATTAAACATAGTCTTATTGTGCGGCACAGCAATTGTACTTCTAAGTATTTAATCAACTATTGTTGCGTTATGCTCACACACAAAAACCCGACATAGAAATATTTAAAACAGATTTATTCATAGTTGCCTTAAGCAGTAAACATCTAAGAGGTCTTTCAATAGATGGATATATGGACAAATGATATACCTATACAGTGGAATACTACTCGGTAATTAAAAAATGTAGTGGTCTAGGAATGTAATTCAGTTGGTATAGTGCTTGTCTAAAACTCACGGAGGTCTTGGGCTCAATTTTCATCACTGTATAAATTGGATGTGATGGCACACCCCTGTAATTTCAACACTTAGGAGCCAGAGGCAGGAGGACCTGAAATTTGATGCCATCCTCAACTACACAGGGGTTTCAAGAGCAGCCTGGGTTACATGAGATGCCTAGCGCCTAGATCTTCGTTTCTGATTTTTTTTAAAAAAAAAGGACCTTAAGCTTCCTAAGTTTTAGAAGCAGATTCTGACTCTCAGACAGGGATTTTACAAAATAAGGTCACGGATCTGGTAGTCCAGAAGGACACAAAATCTATACTCAGAATACTATTGCTTTACCAGCTGGAGAGATGGCTCCGAAGTTGAGAGCAGTTAGTAGTCCGTCATCCAGGGACGTCAGGGCAGGAACTCAAGGCCCACGCTAGACCAGGCCCAGTCAGTCTCTCTCTCTCTGCGTGTGGATTAGGATGTATTCTCAGTCACCATGCCAGCGCCATGAGCCATGCTTGCTACCAGCTCCCGTGCTCCCTACCACATGATAATGGGTAAAACTGTAAGCAAGCAACCAAATAATGTTTTCTTTTATAAGAGTTGCCATGGTCATGGTGTCTCTTTACAGCAACAGAATACTGGTTAAGGCAAATCTCTTGGCTCTCTTCGGGGACTGTAATCCAGCCACATGGTGCCAAGCCTCAGCTTCTCTCTATGATCCCTTCAAATCCTGCAGTTTCTACTTCAGCTGAGGCTTCACATTCGCCAATGGCCCCTCCTGGCCTCTCATAGACCCAGGCCCTGACTGTTCTCCATGCCCCGTACTTCACAATAGTACCACCAGGGAGACTCTCCCATATTACCAAGTTTGGCTGCCTTTGGATCACAGCTTCTGTGTGCTGACCCTGAGCAAACACTTTCCAGAAGATTCTCCCTCAATAATTCAGGTCTCTTTATAATCACAGCTGATACTTCAGCCCCAGTTGAGCAGTTGCAATTGTCCCAGCAAAGGCTTTACTTGAGTGGTTCTTAATTCAAAATATCACATGAATGGGCCTGATAGAGTCTTCGAGGGGCTCTCAAACTTGTCTGTGAAACCTCTCAGGCCAGGCCTCCGTCATCTGCACTGCTCAACATTATCTTCTAAGTTCCCACAATAGCTCATTAACAATTAAGCCCTAAACATCAATGGCTTTCTTGTTTTTGTTTTTTGTTTTTGGTTTTTTCGAGACAGGGTTTCTCTGTGGCTTTGGAGCCTGTCCTGGAACTAGCTCTTGTAGACCTAGTTCTGGTCTCGAACTCACAGAGATCCGCCTGCCTCTGCCTCCCGAGTGCTGGGATTAAAGGCGTGTGCCACCATCGCCCGGCCATCAATGGCTTTCTTAAGTTCCACGTTCGAATACCACCTCTCTCTCTCCCTCCTCTATCACACACACACACACACACACACACACACACACACACACACACACACAGTGGATAAATGATAAAGTGGATACAGTGTTGATGTTAATAGGAACTAAAATTTTCAGCCAAAGGGGATAGACACATAAATATAAGTTCAATGAGATTTTATAAAAGTTGTTCATCCCATTTCCTAATTTAAGGCATCAATGTAATTTTCTGAATTATTCCTACCTTCCTAAAAAGCTTCAGTTTCCAAATTCTACCCACTGAAAAGGTAACTAGCTATCCCATAGCAATGAACACTCCTAGTAGCCACGGTGAGTTTCTCAAGGCCCCTAAGCACTAAAGGGAACCAAAGAAATGGCTGATTTCAGTTCCCAGACAGGAAATGGAGAAAACATACAACCTACTGTAGCAAGGAAGTCATCAAACATGATCAATGGTGTGTTGGTTGTAATGCTTTTTAATATCAAAAAGAGCAAGAATCCTAAAGTGGAAGACACTTCTCACCACTTTTATTCAATTGCTCTAGGCAGAACAATTCAAGAAGGAGAAGAAAAAACATATGGGAAAATAAAGTGACAATATCTCCAGTTGCACATAAAATGATTTTGTAAAAGTAAAAAGCTTGGGAATCCACCCAAAACAAAACAAAAACCAATAAACTATCAGAACAAACTGGGGGAGGGGTTCAGCAAAGTTGTAGAACACAAGATTGTAGCTGGATTTTCTTTTACTCTAGCCCCCCTTTGGAGTGCCAAAATGTTATTAAGTTCTTTTACTTTTTGCCTTTTTGTCTCCATCTTCTCACGAATCCACCCTCAGCCTGTCTTCTACCTCTCCTCTATATGTTTGCCTCTTATTATGATATTCGGTATTCTCTGGGTTTAGGACCTGTCCAGATGATCCAGGAGGATCTCATCTTGAGCTCCTTGTTCATGACACCTGAAAGCATCTGTTTTCCAATTCAAGTCATAGTCACAGGTTCTAGAGTTTTAAAAATTAAGAAACCAGGGTCAGGTGGTGGTGGCCAGCCTGGTCTACAAAGAGAGTTTCAGGCAGCCAGAGCCAGAGAAACCCTGTCTTATAAAAAGTAAAAATTAAGGCTGGAGAAATGGCTCAGAGGTTAAAAGCACTGGCTGATTTCCAGAGGTCCTGAGTTAAATTCCTAGCAACCACACGGTGGCTCACAACCATCTGTAATGGGGTCTGGTGCCTTCTTCTGGCCTGCAGGCATACAAGGAGGCTGAACACTGTGTACACAATAAATGAATAAATCTTTTTTTTAAAAAAAGTAAAAATTATAAATAAAAACATATGATCAGAAGCCAGGTGGTGATGGTGCATATCTTTAATCCCAGTACTCAGGAGGAAGAAGGTGGCTCTCCAAGTTTGAGGCCAGCCTGGTCTACAGAATGAGCTCCAGGACACCCAGGGCTACACAGAGAAAACCTGTCTCTAAATGCTCCCCCCCCAAAAAAAAAGGAAGGAAGGAAGGAAAAGAAATCAAGAAAGCAAATGTCCATCAATAGACGAGGCATAAACAATGTGTGGTTCATCTATACAATGAGATATTATTTGCCAATGAAAAGGAATGAAGGACCAGCACATAATAAGTATAGATAAACTTTAAAAAATTTATACTGAGGGGAAGAAGCCAGATAGAGGCCATGTATTATGTAATTCCATTTATGAGAAGTGTCCACAATGGATAAATCAATAGCCAGAAAGTAGATCAGTGGTGTCCTAGGGTTATGGGGTATCAAAGGGAATGCAAGGGATTGCTAATGGTTTCTTTTGGGCATAAAGTGATCTAAAATTAGATTATGATACTGTACTAAGAACCATTGAGTGTTGGGCTTTAAATGCGTGAACTGTATGCCATGAAATTGTTAAAAGATGGGAAATGAAAATGAATAATGAATGTAATGGATTGAAAACCATCAAATGTGCTGAAGTGATTTTGTCAAAGATCCTTGTTTACCTTTAAAGAACACTAGGGGCTCAACTCATCTTCCTGAAGATAAGTAGGCTCAGAAACCAGGCTCTTATTTTTTCTTCATCCTGTGAACTATGCTGCAAGGTATCCAGAAAATTAATTAAAGAAAGTTCTCTTTGTTATAGAATTGTTTTATCTGATAAAGACAGAAAAATGAACAGAATTAGAATTTCGAAAATTTGCAAGCCCGAATGAAATACTTCCGGAATCTTGGCATCCATATCTAAATCTGAAATATTTAGTGTAAATATTATGAAAAATGGAGGATCCAGGCAGTACAGGCCTCCTGATGTGCTGTGACCTGAAGCATCTTGCTAATGAAACCAAACCTGAATTCGATCAAGCTTCCACATCTAATCACAAAAGCACAGAAAAGGCAGACTTCGGGGGAATACGTTAAATAACACACCAGAGACGAGGAAAACTAACCAAACTGCCTGAGAGAAATTTTCCAGCTCAAAAGCTCTCGTTTTCCCCAACAAACAAATGGCAAAATGTTAATCCAAAAGGGGGTAACCTATAAACAGGCTTAAGAGACATACTAACTGCATGCCAAAAGGGACATGATTCCTAGTTTAAACAAGCCAAAATGTGGAAGTAATTTGTGGGACAATAGAGAAGACTCTAGATACTGAGCAGAGTTCTTTGGTATTAATAGACTAGTATCAATATTTTTCAGTAGGGATAGTGGCAATGTTTGAAAAAACAGAGCTTAGGGGGCTGGAGAGATGGCTCAGTGGTTAAGAGTGCTGCTTGCTCTTCCAAAGGTCCTGAGTTCAATTCCCAGCAACCACGTGGTGGCTCACAACCATCTGTAGTGAGATCTGGTACCCTCTTCTGGCCTGCAGGCATATGTGCAGAATACTAAAAGAATACTGTATACATAATAAATGAATAAATATTTAAAAAAAGAAAGAAAAAACAGTTTATAAAAATATTTTCTGAGGCTGGGCGATGGTAGCGCACGCCTTTAATCCCAGCACTCGGGAGGCAGAGGCAGGCGGATCTCTGTGAGTTTGAGACCAGCCTGGTCTACAAGAGCTAGTTTCAGGACAGGCTCCAAAACCACAGAGAAACCCTGTCTCGAAAAACAAACAAAAAAAAATTTCTGAACCTGGGCGATGGTGACACACACCTTTAATCCCAGCATTTGGGAGGCAGAGGCAGGATGATCTCTGTGAGTTCGAGGCTAGCCTGATCTACAGAGCTACTTCCAGGACAGGCTCCAAAGCTACAGTGAAACCCTGTCTCAAAAAAAAACAAATATATATATTCTGAATACATACTTGAAATTATTTTTGGTGTGAAAATATAATGTTTGGGATGTGTTTTAAGATAATCTCATGGTGATGAGGTTTGAAAAGCAGTCAGTAATATACATGATACAAAATTTGTCTCATGTTCTTAACTGCTGAAGCCAGTGGCTGTTTGTATGTTGGTTCTTGTCTCGGACACTCCTCTATGAATGAAATGGACAGACAGCAAAGGGTAAACAAATAAGGAGGATGTTTAGCCACCTGGGAGTGAGAACCCAAAGGAAGAATAGATGCTGTGAACTCTAGGAGACAGGGAGGTGATAACGGAAAGAGCTTCTCTGGCAAGTGTTGGGAATCGACACCCCTTGGCGAGCCAAATGTGGGAGGGGTTGAGAGCGGGCTTTATAGCTCTCAGCGTTTTGTGGCAGTGCCTGCCAAGAGTGGGCTTTCTCAGAACAAGTCTGTGGACAGGTAGCTCTGTGAACAGGAGAGCAGGTCAGTGACCAGAGACAAGGTAGCAGGAGCAAGGGGCTCAGAGGCAGGAACAGTGGTTCTGAGCAGTGGGTTTGTCCCCAAGACAGAGTCTTCCTCAGAAGAGTTGGGCTCTGACCCACTCTTAGAAGAGTTGACAATAGGAAGACTGTGCCTAGTAAAGGCTCAGGTGGACTCTTGTTGGCTAGTGTACATGAATGAAGAATTAGGACCAAATAGTGGAAAGCCCATTAAAACCAGAGAGTGCCACAATTAGGGCTGCTATTCTGTCCCCTCTCTCCACTTTCTCTGGGTGGAGGGAGGTAACCTGGGTTTCCCCCATTCATGCTTCCTGTTCCCATCACTCCTGGGGACCTCCCTGTCCCCATCAGTACTACTGATGTATATGTTTAGAAATGTTTCTGAAAAAAAGGAAATTGTTTGTTCATTCATTTGTTTATTGAAACAAGATGTCACCCTGGAGCCCAGGCTGGCCTTGAACTTACCATCCTCTTTAGTCTTACCTTCTGGGTGCTGGGATTACAGACATGTGTCATCACTCTTAGCATTGAAAATAATTATTTTGCAGTGTTAGAGCTGAAACTGCAACAGTGTTTGGGGTATACTACACAGCTCACTACCGCTGAGCTACATCCCTTTCATGTTTTGAGATGTATAGTTATTGTAAATCTTCTCACAGACATGGAGCCAAACCAAATTACGAGGCTCAATTAAATGTATACATGTGTGTGGCCACTGGATGTTTGTTTCTGGCTGGTCTTGGATGCCCAGGTTTACTGTGTTCTGTGTGTCTTGGTGATAGCTCAGCTGTTACTATTGCAAGGATGTAATAGTAACATTTGTCTGGGCTCCGAATTTGCCTCTGGGATTTCTGGCCACTGAATCTGATGTAATAACAGAGATTCATATGCCATTTGGGTATAAATAATATTCAAGTTGTTTTATGCTGTTCTACTTTATTTTAAAACAGCTAAAGGAATCCCAATTTTATGGTTAAAAATCTGTAACAAAAAGTTAGCTTAAAACTTGTACTCTAAACTGGAGTCGTTCTGGGAAACAACACGTAGTTTCCCACCATCTTAACTAAACCAAGTGCAGCCACGTGGGCAGTAGCTAGTTTAATTAGGTTGCGGGGGGGT
>NC_022016.1:39488967-39493190 GCF_000317375.1 Microtus ochrogaster
AGGGTTTCTCTGTGGTTTTGGAGCCTGTCCTGGAACTAGCTCTGTAGACCAGGCTGGTCTCGAACTCACAGAGATCCGCCTGCCTCTGCCTCCAGAGTGCTGGGATTAAAGGTGTGCGCCACCACCGCCCGGCTTCTCTAAAATATTTTGGATTAGGATGGGTTTTTGTATGATAATTCCTGTCCTGTCCAGAAAACAAGGTTTGTGAAAAGCAGGATTTAAAACAATGCTGCTCTAAAGAGGCATAGAGGCACAGTTTTAATGCCGCTTTATGATTTTAGGGACACTGAATTGTTTACAATGTTGAAGCTTGGTTTTGTCTTCTACAAATTATGGTTGTGCTCTGCGTCTTCATCCTTGAAATAAAAAGATCGTTGGATCTTACCAGAACACATGCTTGAAAAAATCTTAAAACTTCGTTAAAAGAAAATTTTAGAGTTTTACAGAAAGTTTAAATAAACTGGATATTTTTTAAGAAACAGTTTTTTAAATGCTTAAACTTGTAAGGCTTTAGGACATTTTAAAGTTTATAAGACATTTTATTATACCTTTGTTAACATATGATTTTAATAAAAAGATAAATAAAAGCTAAAACTTAGGACCACAGTTTAACCCAGAGACTGAGTATTCCTATCTTATGATGCAGTAAGATGCTGACCTAAGCAGTCTAGCAAAGGATCTCTCCTTCTCTAAGGTCTATTCAAGCTAACAGAGACCGATTTAGGAACGGGTGTCTAACCTTGCTTTTACTAATGTTGTTAAACTCTAGCTAGTTTGGTAAGCTAAGTCATAGAGAAAACAGTTGTGTTCTATGATGGTGTACTATAAAAGGATCAGGAAAGTTCCCAGTCTCTTTATGGACTATGTTTATGAGTTAAAAGTCTTGTCTTGATATTAAAAGAACTTCATTTCAGAAACACAGAAAATGATTTAAGATGTATAAATGCAAGTTGTAAAGGTTTTAGGAAATGATTTAGGGTGTATAAAGATGTCCCCTTTCTATGCTATTGTTACACTGGGATTTCAGAGGCTCCGAGTTTTAGCACTGACAAACGCAGCTCTGATTAACTGGCAGAGCACAGACTACTCACCATTCAGTCACAAGCTCAAGATTTTACATTTCCTTTGGTTGTCTTCTAAGGATAGCTTTAAAGGTGCATTTTATTGGACTAAAACCAGGCTCTCTAGACTCAGGAAAAATGCTCATGTCTTTTCACCCAAATCCATAGTCTTTGCTACAACACCAAGGGTAAATCTGTTCCAGCTGTTTCACAGCCGCCTGCATGTTCCTGGGGAAAGAGTGCTGCCTCTGTACCAACGAGTCTGGCCGGGTGGAAACTAATTCTGAGTCACTGCACAAACTGTCTGAAGTACTTCATCAATCCAACCAGAGCACATCTCCGTTCCTCTCTTACTGTCAATCATCACTCCTCCCATGGCTAGCCCCGCTCAGGTGGTAATAATCTGCCCGTTCTCTCCTAGCAACTTGCCTTCTCTGCCTTCTCCAGAAATAGACTTGTGAAGTCTCTAGGTTGATGGTTAACCAAATGCTTCTTCACCCATATCTCCCACTGAGCATGAGCCCACCGACTCCCTACTCCTGACGCCCAACATCCCGTTCCCCACACCCTTCCATGCCAACAGGAAGTAGCCAGATTTGAACCAGCAACCATATATTCAAAAAGGTAGTGGTTTAGCCGGGCGGTGGTGGCGCACGCCTTTAATCCCAGCACTTGGGAGGCAGAGGCAGGCGGATCTCTGTGAGTTCGAGGCCAGCCTGGACTACAAGAGCTAGTTCCAGGACAGGAACCAAAAGCTACGGAGAAACCCTGTCTCGAAAAACCAGAAAAAAAAAAAGAAAAAAAGTAGTGGTTTTCAGTTGGAAACTCTAGCTCACCCCTGTATGATCTGAAAAGTCCCATAGTCCTGTCTCGCTCTCTAAACTCTGGCCACTCAGAGAGGTTCTGAACAAAGGAAAGGTGCCAAAAAGCCCAGTTCCAACTCTTGGGAGCTACTGCAGCTTCGTCCCCTGTAGTTGCCAGTCAAGCCCCCACCTAAAATGCTCAGCTTTTGACCATACTTGGGCACATGCCCAGCTAGTGGCGGACACGTCATCACCCCTTGCCTACAGCCTATCAAGTCTCCCTGCTTTCATTTGTGAGTGTGGCTTCTCTGGCCTTGTCTGGGAGTTGCTTTGCTCAAATAAACCTGCTGTTATTCTTTTTCAGTTTGGTTTCATCTGGCTTACTTCGTCAGCAGAGAAACTTATTATCAAGGGGCAGAAAACCCATTAGTATTTTTTTATTAATTTTAAAAGTTTATTGTTACAACTATGACATATGACTTTAATCCCAGCCCTGAGGAGGCAGAGGCAGGTAGATCTCTGTGAGTTTGAGGCTAGCTTGGTATTCAAAGTGAGCTCCACTTTGAATAGCTGGAGCTATTATACAAAAAAAATCCTGTCAGAAAATAAAAAAAGAAGAAAATGGATTATTATTCTATTATTTCAGTGGAGTGCCACTGGGTACATCCACCACACTCTAGAGCAGGCCCCATGGCCAGGGGGAGCTGCTCAACACAAAACGGACTCCATAGTTTTTTTTTAATGCATTTTTGCTTTGTTTGGCTATTTTTGTGTGTGTCTTTTTTTTGTCTTTTCTTTTTTAAATTTGTCTGTTTTGATTTTTTGTTAGTATTCCTGGGTTTTTTGTTTTTTGGAGAGAGAAAAAGAACATGAAGTTGGGTGGGTAGGCTTTTGGAAGAGTTGGGAGAGGTTAAAGAATATGATCAAAATATATTGTATAAGAGGATTTTTAAATAAAAATTAAAAATAAATATTATTGTGTCTGTATGATGTAGCGGTAGGTCACTACCATGGTCTGCACTGCTAATTCTTTTCTTCTACCTTTACAAGGGCGCAGGAGATCAAACTCTGCTTATCAGATTGCATGGCAATCACTTCTACTGAGAAATCTTGCCACCTCTTAAGTAGGGTTTTTTTTTTTTTTTTTTGTCTTTTGTTTTGTTTGAGACAGAATCTTGCTATGTAGCTCAGGCTGTACTAGAACTCAACACATAGCCTAGGCTGGCTTCAAACCTGCTGTCCTATTGCCTGTACCTACTAAGTGTTGGGATTACATGTGTACCTGGGGGAATAAAGGCAGTGTCTGTTTGTTTTTTTGTTTTCTTTGTTTTTTTTTTTACAGATTCTTGCAAACACTGAACTGAGCCCTGAGAGTATTTTTTACATATAAATCCATACATGTTTTTGTCTGATGCTATAGTTTAGACCTCGAATGGCTCATCAAAAAGTGGTTGGTTCCGAGCATGTGGCTCTATTTAAAGGTAATGGAGCCTTTAAGAGATCAGGCTAAGTAGAAGTAAGCGGGTCACTTGAAGGGGATAGCGAAGTCCCTTCCTGTCTCTTTCTTTGCTTCCAGGACACCATGAAGTAAGCAGCTTCCTCTGCCATGCTGCCTTGCCATAGGCCTACAGGCCAAAACTGTGAGCCAAAGTAAACCTTTCCCCTCTTGAGTCGTTCGCCTCAGCTGATCTGGCACAGAGCCCGGAAGCTGTCTAAGAAACCTGGTGAGAATGAATGAGGATCTCCTGCTGCCAATCATGTATACACGTGTGTTTGTGTACATGTGTGCATTCGTTCATGGGTGTGGGTGTGAGAGAGAGAGAGTGTGTGTTTCGAGATCATGTGGAGGTCAGAGGACAGCTTGTAGGAGTCATTTTTCCCCTTTCACCTTGTGGTTCCTGGGGATCAAACACAGACCATTGGCCTTGGTGTCAGAGTTGGGAGCCCAGTCCCAAACTATGACACTATCTTCAAGGCACTGCTTTAAGCGTCTGTATTTTCCCAGTGTTCTCCATAGAGAAAGATGTGGATTTCAAAGAAACATAGCAGAAAAGCTCTTAATAGAGGTCTGTGAAAGGTGGGCCCTAGGCATGTGATGTGGGAATGATTTTTTATTAATAAAGAAACTGCCTAGGCCCATTTTATAGGCCAACCCTTAGGTAGGCGGAAAAAACAGAACAGGATGCTGGGAAAAAGAAGCTGAGTCAGAGAGTCGCCATGGTTTTCCCATGCCAGACAGACACAGGTTAAGATCATTTCTGGTAAGCCAGCTTGTGGACTACATAAAATAATAGAAATGGGTTAGATCAATATGTAAGAGCTAGCCAATAAGAGGCTGAACTATTGGGGCCAGGCAGTG
>NC_022016.1:39494609-39504182 GCF_000317375.1 Microtus ochrogaster
CAGGCAGTGTTTAAAAGAATACAGTTTCCGTGTAATTATTTCGGGGCATAAGCTAAGCTAGCCATGAGGGCGGCCAGGTGCCGGGGGACGCAGCTCCGTCGCTCTTATTACTACAGGCATGCTTCCGGGTGCTCAGCTACGTAGGGCCAGGCCTGAGGTGGGACAGGGAGCAAGAGAGCAATCGGTAGCCACAGCTCCTGAGGTGGCTGAAAAGAGCAAGTGGCTCAGGCCTCCATGTTCACCGTAGAAAATCCTTGGCATGAGTCAGTGATTCTCAAAAATAATTTATGAGATCAAATTACGTCATCTATTTTTAATTATTGTGGTTATTAATTTGACAAATTGTAATTCAATGCCTCTCTTGTATGTAATAATTCTTGAGAACTAAAGAGCTGGTCATGTGCCCTTTTGAGTTTTTTTGAATTCTTCACACTGAAGGCAATGGCAGCCAGAATCAAACCCTTTAGCCAACGGTACTGATTCTCACGTTCTCTGCCCTTATCTAAAACACAGTCCAAGAGAGTGGCAGTTTTCTTTTTTTCAAAAATGTGCACTATTAAAAGTACAAAAACCTCTATTTTGTACAGGCAACATCTCCAAAAGCTAAAAAACAAAACAAAACCCCCACAAAGTTAGCTGCAAACTAGGGCAGTAGCTCATTAAAACACTCGCAGTAAACAGATGACTGATAAAGACAGCTCAGGAAACGTAGAAGAGGGGACAACCTTGCCCAATACTGTTTATTTTTCCACCAAAAGTGGATTTAATCTGAGAACCACAAGCCTGTCTCGGTTTCAAGGCCACACAATAGGATGGCTTACTGGTTTTCTATCTAAGAAAAAAAAAGCAGCAGTCGGTGTTGCTCACAGATTTTCTTTGTGTAGAATTCCTAAGCCTTTAAAAACAGCACCCACGACCAAGGATTGAGATCCCAGAGCCACTGTCTGCCCTCTGGAAGAAGAAGCAGGGTCTCCAGTTTCCACCTCTTGTTCTAACAGGATGAGCATTGGGACCCCACCCACACTGGAGGAGCTGTCAAGGCAGGCTCTGCTGAGAAATGAGGCCTTGGCCATCTCTGCTCTGGAGAAGCTGCCCAACATGCTCTTCCCAGCACTGTTCAAGGAGGCCTTCAATAGCAGATGCACTGGGATCATGAAGGCAATGGTGGTAGCCTGGCCTTTCCCCTACCTCCATGTGAAGGGCATAACGAACACCTTAGACTCAGAGATTTTTCATGCTGTGCTGGATGGACTAGATGTCCTGCCGACTCAGCAGGTTTGCCCCATGAGGGGGGATCTTCGAGTACTGATTTTCGGAGGGTGCCCTGTGAGTTCAAAACCATCCAGACTGGAACAGAGGATGGGGTCTGCTCAGCAGAGACTGTGCGTGTGAAGCAAGCAGGGAAGCCCCTCCTACATGAGCTGAGGCCACAAATGAAGATGAGAGTTGACCTCAACTTCAGGTCCGAACTGGAGGAAGAAGAAATGTACTTCTTACAGTGGGCCCGGCAGAGAAAAGACTTGCTCCAGCTCTGCTGTGAGGACGTGAAGATTCTGTTGCTGTCCCTAGATAATGTCAGGAAGGTCCTGAGTGTTTTCAAGCCAAAACATATCAAGGTGTTGGAGCTCAGCATAGATTGGAGTTGGTGCACTCTGGCACAATTTTCTACCTACTTCCCGAAGATGAGAAACCTTCACACATTTTATCTAGTGTATAGACATAAGAACAGATTTGGGGTTTGCTATCTACCACGCTTAGATGAGATGAAGTTTGTTCAAAAGTTGGCTTCTCAGTTTTCAGACTCAGCGGTCTCCAGCATCTTTATCTGTGTGGCTTCTGTTTCTTCAGTGAGCACATGAAACTCTTGCTCAGGTAAGGATGGATATAGAGAGCTGTTCCTGCTACCAGACCAACTTTACATTTTATGTAAAGAGTAGTGAGCCTGGTATCTGCCGGGCCTTGCAGAATAGTGAAGGAGGCGTTGGAACATCTAAGCATGGTCGTGTTCCTGTGTCATTGAATCAAGGTCTCTCAAGACCACGCATGAAGCAGAGGCCTGATTTGGGGTAGGAAATGTGTGCATAGTATGTCACAAAAGCAGTTGTGAGGGTCAGGTTCAGTGAGAATGTTGTACTTTCCCCCTTAGAATCCTGGGTTAGCTAATGGGAAGTGCACAGAGAAAGAAGGGAACCGAAAGAGTGGAGGACCAGAATCCCCGCATCTTTCCCCAGGTGGTCTGTGCTCAGACTGTAGGCAGCCACCACCGTGCCTCTAAGATCCCATGCAGGAAATGCTTTGAACAAGTAGGGACTGCACTGACGGGAAATGGCTGACAGTGGGATTTGGGGTCAGTGTCAGGGGTGGAGACTGTGTATTCCCCAGGGGTGGGGGAAAAGTTAGAGGCAGTGAAACCACCTGAAATGCTCTTGGTCTTTCATGGGTTGGTCCTTACCTTATGTACCCTAGGGTACGTTAACCTGCATGGGATTCTGAGGGTCAGTGAGGAAAGGAGCTGCATAGCTGTGCCCTGACCCATCCCACAGTGCTGGTGACAGCTGTGGGTGTGACTTGAGTGAGCAGAACCCAACAGGCAGCACCATAGACGTTTCCTTCCATCAATGTGACATTGGGATACACGCCCCTTCTGTTGTGTAAAATCACTACGCGTGCTCTCCAGCATCATTTGTCAGAACTAACCATTGGTCTCTGCCTAGGAACCTGAAGACTCCCTTGGAAACCTTCTCTGTCACTCACTGTCCTGTTTTACAGTCACACTTGAAAGACTTTGCACTGTGTCCATCCCTTCATCAACTAGAACATCTAGACTTGAGTGGACCCCTGCTGCGCAGTGTGTCTACTGTGCCTCTCAGTGTTCTTCTAGAGATGGGAGCAGGCAGTCTTGAGACTCTGGAATTGCAGGGGTGTAGGATAAAGGACTCTCAGTTCCGTGAACTCCTACCTGCCTTCAGCCAATGCTCCCAGCTCACCAAGGTCAATTTCTATAGCAACGACTTCTCCATGAATCTCTTGCGTGACCTTTTCTACCACACAGCCAACATGAGCAAGATGACCATGGAGCAGTACCCTGCCCCTCGGGAGTGCTATGCCGAGTGGGAAAACATCTCCATAGACGCATTTTCTCAACTTTGTTCTCAGCTCGTGGCTACACTTAGGGCCATAAGGCAGCCCAAGAGGATACGCTTTGCTACATATCTCTGTGATTTTTGTTCTCAACGCTGTGTGTATGATCAGGAGACCAGACTTTGTTCTTGCTTGCAGTAAAGAGGGGGAAAGTTGCTTTTGGTCCTTGAATTCTCAGGGTGGCTACATAAAGGTCTTTGTGCAGAGCAGTTAACTAAAGTGAGCAATGCAGACACCCACACCTTCTATAGCAGAGGTTTGGGGATTTCTAGAGGTTTTTAATCCTGGATACTAGTGTAGGAGGTACTGTGTGCATGTCCAGTGGCAGTAGGGAGAGCAATGCAGACCAAATGGGAGGAGTTTAACCCATTTGAAGAAAATTTATTTTTTCTGTGACTAAAAAAATATTTGTATTTAACTTGCTGCTTTTAAACTCTTATGAGCTTACTTTACATTGTTTCAGTTATGTTTATGTGGTGAGGAGGTACATGCAAGTGCCAGAGGCAGAGGAACCCTAAACCAGTTACCTGGCGTGGTTGCTAGGAGCCAAACTTGGTCTGCTGGAAGAGAAGCCAGGGCTCTACAGTGCTGACTCATCTCTCCAGCTCCTGGCCTTGACCTCTTAGTCCTCTTGTTCTGCCTCCACCTCCTAATTGCTGAGATTACCGATCTGGACCACCACATCCAGCCTGAGTGCTTCAGGGCACAAAAAGCTAGGTGGCCAGTGGTTTTTAAGTGTGCAGGATGTGTTCCAAAGTTCCTCTACTGTCCTGAAGCCCTTACTACATCAGAGGACTGTATTCGCACTATTAAATTGTGATGTACATTTTTCTTTTACAATTTACTGAGTTCCTAATTATCGCCCTATTTGTGGGGCTAATCAGATAAACAAGATATTTTGTATCACACTTTTATTTCATTTGTGTGTTTATTAAAATGTTTATGCATTACTAAAAAAAAAGCACCGGCATCTTAGGTGCCTCTAAGTTTGGGTTGGGTGTGCACTGGTAAGAGCACAGCTGACAGCTGAGAGGGAAGCGGAGCAGAAGAACCGCACACTGGCTCTTTGACCACGACCTGGAAGCCGGATCAGAGCTGCCTGGGTTTCTGTTCATTAGACAGCCGAACGAATTCCTGAGTGGGAGGAGGGACAACCAGGAGTGGATGGGGGATGGGTTGGCCACATATTTCTGGCTTTTTCTGAGATTCTGAGCACATTCAAATATACAACTAAAGGCCTGGGATTGTCATGGTGAAGCAAGAGCCATCTAAAGGATTCTTTTGAGATTGTTCCTAGCATCTTTGGCCATAAGGCCTAGCTCTAGGTCTGAATTCCTTTACAGTTTTGGTCAAAAGTGGGTAGAAGACACTCATAATCCCCCTTGCAGTGTTACAAACTACAAGAGAAAACAAAACAAAAGCCTAAACTAGTTGTGGTGGCCAATACCTGTGAGATATGCTGAAGAGGCAGAAGGCAGGAGATCATCACCATAAATTGCTAAGGTAATCAGCAGTATATCCTAGAGTCTCCCCATCTGAGATCACCCTCAGCCAGCTTGGGATACCCCTGCCTGGGACCAATGAGATGGGCAGCATGCAGAAACACTTTCAACCAAAGTTCCAGAGTTCAATCCCTGAGATTCACATGGAAGAGGAAAAAACCCAATTCTTATAAAATCCAGGAAACGTGCATACAGATGTACTTCTGGGTCAAAGTTTTGGAACTGGGTGATCCTCCCAGAGCATGGGACCATGGCTCTTGGGGTAGGCCATTTTCATCCCCACCGTGGTATTCCCTGTAGACTTCCTAATTTCTAGGGTCCTGTTACAGAACGAGAACTTTGTCTAAGATTACTGATGTGTTTGAAGACCTCAGGTTTGTTTCCGATGAACTATGTCTACTTCCCTGGTATATGCAATACTTCCTACTTTATCAGAGACCATCCCTAACTTGATTCAAGTCTTTCATGGGAGAACCTCTTCCTGACGTATTTGTTCAGATTTCCCACTTAGTTGAGATTCTTTCACACCTGTCTGTGACGACTCCTGTTGAATTGTGTCAAACCAACCCTCCCAGACAATCTGAGGAAACCGAAACCCTCTGAAAATGGTTGAAGTGGTTTTCAACTTAGCTGGGAGTCTCCCTGTCTGTCTGAGATCCTTTGAGACATATGTAAAACTCGACCTGACAGCTTGGAGACTCATTCTGATTTGATGCCTCTTGTGGTTTAGATACAGATTGTCCCTCCAAAAGAGTTCAGTATGGAAAAGTTGATTTCCAGCTGGTGACACTATTTGGGGGGTCTTGGCAACTTTAAGAGGTGGGGCCTTGTTGAAGAAAGTAAGTCAGTGTGTGTGTGGGGGGGGGGGGGTGTTTTTAGTGTCCAAATCCTGTCTTTGTCTTTTCTCTGACAGTTCTGTTCTCTATCCTGTGCGTGCTTCTACCACAGTGATGTTCTACCTAAGTCACAGGCCCAGGTTCAATGGAACCAAATACAATGAACAGAAACCACAAAACTATGAGCCAGCAATAAGCTTCCTGCCTTCAAGCTGTTCCTGTTAGCTATTTGGTCACAACAAGGAAAGTCTAACTACCACAGACTTTTTCAGAAAGCTTGGCTAACTTTCCTGACATATTTGAGATCATGCCCAATGTATTGTGGCTGTTCCCATCTCTCTGAGACTCCTACATATTTGAGCCTCTTCTGTTTCAAACACCTCCTAGTTTGTTTTGAGGTGATTTATGACATGTCTGAGCCCCTGCCTGACATTTTAGATGTGACCTGACTTGTTTAAGACCCTTTATAACAGCTCATGTGATAGCTTTCCTGGCTGTGTGAGAAACATTTCAACATCTTTGGGGGGCCTTCCTAAGTTGTTTGAGACCTGGAGTTATTTATTGGAAAAATTTCCTTCTGTAGTTAACGGTCTTTCTGATCTATTAGGACATTGTATTGCCTACTAAAGCTGTGTCTTACAACTTCTCCATAAGAGATTCGAGACCCTTCTTGACTTCTTGAGACCCTTCCTAACAACTTGAGATAACATGAGATAGCAAACCTCTTCACACCTTCAGCCCCATTCTTTGCCTGGTGGAGACTATTTCCTACCGGCCCAATGTCTTCCTCACATGGTTGAGATACTCCTTGGTGTGTTGGAAATACAGACTGATGTGATTAATCCCTTCCTGGGAACCTGAAGCCCTTTCAGCAAGATCTAAGGCTCGTCCTGTAGTAAACCCTTTTCTACACAGCTGAGATTTGGACAGATGATGTTCTCACTTTTTCTGACTTTTTTGTTATCATACCCAAAGTATCTGTGACCAATGGAGAGCTTGCCGACATGTTGGAGACCTTTCCTGATTGCTTAGGCAACCTGAAGGCCTGATGACTCGGAGACACCCCGGGGCTTGTTTGACACCCTTCATGACTATGTGACATCATTCCAAAGTTGTTTACTGTCTTTCTGGTATGTAGTAGTTCAGACACTCTTCCTATTTTAGTATCTGTGACATGCTCCCTGTCATTTATGAACCCTTTTGTGACACATGTGTACTTTTTTTCATTATTCAAGACAATTTCGGACAACTTTGACATCCTAGCTGCTTTTTGAGACTCTTCAGGCTTACTGACAGAGCTAAGAACTCTCTTGACTCTTTGGGTGTGGCCCATTCCCGACCTTTTTCCAAGTTCTCTTGACTTGGGTGAGACTGTTCACGATATGTGACACCTCTTCTGACTTGCCTGAGAGCCTTGCTGACCTTTTGAAAGCTTCTTCTGCATACCTGAGACTCTTTGGAACATACCTGTGACTCTTCTCCCAGTTGGAAATGCAAATTGGCCTGTTTGGAGCTCATCTTAACCAATCTGAGAAACTTGCAGACTTATTGGTTGAAATTCTTGATTCATCTGAGACTCCTTCCACAGCATAAAGCATCTCCTAACAGTCTGCTACTCTGTTGGGTATATTTGAGGTTACTCCTGGCACATTTGAAACTCCTTTGTGACTATAAGCATTCCTGCTATGGTGACATTCTTTGTTACATCTGAGACACTTCCCTTCTGAGACCCTTCCTGACTTAATTATAATTCTTCTTTTAAGATTTATTTTTATTTTCTGTAAAAATAAAGTGTTGGCCTGCATGTATCTGGGTGCACTGTGTGTGCCTGGTGCTTACAGAGGCCAGATGAGGGTGCTGGATCCCCTGGAAACACCCTGGAACTGGAGTTACAGATGACTGTGAGCTAGGTATGGGCTCTGGGGACTGAACTTGCAAGAGCAGCAAATGCTCTTAAATGTTGACTCATGTCTCTAGTAAAATTATAACTTTGAGCTGTTTTTAAAAAACCAAACCTTCCTGATTTGCTTGAGATGTTTTCTGATGTGCGTGAGACCTTTCCTGTATGTTCTAGAATAATCCTAAAAAGTTTAAGACACTGCCTTTCATGACTCTCCCTGTCAAGTACTCACTTGGACTTGTTTAGGTATATCTAAACAAGGACATATCTGGTATATCTAGGACACATTTTATGTTCTTCCTGACAAGTCAGGGCCTTCGCTACTTATACGAAATAGTTTCTGATATATTTGAGACCCTTGGTTGTTCTAAATACTTTGACACCCTTCATGACTTCATAACTTGTTTGACACTCTTACTGGCCTAGTAGATAATTCTTCTGACTTGAGACTCAGCTAGAGGTGTTGTTTGAGCCTTTCTGTCTGCTTGAGGCTATTAGTGACATATTTAACATTTTTTTCTTTTTTTTTTATTGAGAAAAGGAAAAAAAAAGTTTCCCCCTCCTCCCAGCCTCCCATTTCCCTCCCCCTCCTCCCATCCTTCTTCCCCTCCCCCCACTCCTCTCCCCCTCCCTCTCCAGTCCAAAGAGCAGTCAGGGTTCCCTGCCCTGTGGAAAGTCCAAGGTCCTCTGTCATGTCTAGGAAGGTGAACATCCAAACTGGCTAGGCTCCCACAAAGCCAGAACATGAAGTAGAATCAAAACCCCGTGCCATTGTCCTTGGCTTCTCATCAGCCCTCATTGTTCGCCATGTTCAGAGAGTCCGGTTTTATCCCATGCTTTTTCAGTCATAGTCCAGCTGGCCTTCGTGCGCTCCCAATAGATCAGCCCCATTGTCTCAGTGGGTGGGTGCGCCCCTCGTGGTCCTGACTTCCTTGCTCATCTTCTCCCTCCTTCTGCTCCTCATTGGGACCTTGGGAGCTCAGTCCAGTGCTCCAGTGTGGGTCTCTGTCTCTATCTCCATCCATCACCAGATGAAGGTTCTATGGTGATATGCAAGATATTCGTCAGTATTGCTATAGGATAGGGTCATTTCAGGTTCCCTATCCTCCAAGGAACTAACTGGGGACATCGCCTTGGGCTAGGTTCAAGTCTCTTGCCAACCCTAAGGTGGCTCCCCATATTTAACATTTTTGTTAACTACTTTGGGCTTTAAAAAAAATATTGCTGCCGAGCGGTGGTGGCGCAAGCCTTTAATCCCAGCACTCGGGAGGCAGAGGCAGGCGAATCTCTGTGAGTTCGAGACCAGCCTGGTCTACAGGAGTTAGTTCCAGGACAGGCTCCAAAACCACTGAGAAACCCTGTCTCAAAAAACCAAAAAAAAAAAAATATTGCTGGGGCTAGAGAGATGGCTCAGCGGTTAAGAGCATTGCCTGCTCTTCCAAAGGTCCTGAGTTCAAATCCCAGCAACCACATGGTGGCTCACAACCACCTGTAGATGGTGCCCTCTTCTGGTCTGAAGGCATACACACAGAATATTGTATACATAATAAATAAATGAATATTAAAAAAATATTGCTGCTATAATTTAGACTGTTCTTCTCATGTGTGGATGGTTTCTTAGACACCTTCCAACAGGCTGGAAACATTTGAGGCTTGTACTCAAGGCTCTTTTGAGCACATTTGAGAGTCGTCAGGACTCTTAGTGATATATATACTACAGGCCTTTTTGGACTAGTATGAGATACTTCCAAAACACATGTGAGCCTCTTAGTAAAATATTTAAGCCCTTGTAAAAGTATGTAAGACTGTAACTTATCCTCACTGATCAATTTCATACCCTCCCCAACGATGATTTTGAGATCCTCCCACTCTGATTTGAGAAATAGATCATATAGTTCAGACCCTTCTCCTTCCCTCTTGCGAACACTTCCTATCCTGCTTCAGAAGCATCCTGTCCCATTTGAGGCACTTTCTGATGTATTTGAGACTTATTGGTGATACTGAGACCCTTCTCTGTTGTGTGTAAAACCTTTTCTGGGGCCGGGCGATGGTGGTGCACGCCTTTAATCCCAGCACTCGGGAGGCAGAGGCAGGTGGATCTCTGTGAGTTCAAGACCAGCCTGGTCTACAGAGCGAGTTCCAGGACAGGCTCCAAAGCCACAGAGAAACCCTGTCTCGAAAAACCAAAAAAAAT
>NC_022016.1:39504282-39519834 GCF_000317375.1 Microtus ochrogaster
AAAACAAACCTTTTCTGGGG
Organism: Microtus ochrogaster; assembly: GCF_000317375.1. Classification (NCBI taxonomy): domain Eukaryota; kingdom Metazoa; phylum Chordata; class Mammalia; order Rodentia; family Cricetidae; genus Microtus; species Microtus ochrogaster. The sequence continues at coordinate 39,504,303 of NC_022016.1, forward strand.
ATTGTGATGGTTGGGACTCTTCTTGATACACCATAAAACTTTATTGACTTGGGCATCATCATTTTTTTTTAATTGAGGCAGGGTTTTTCTGTGTAGCCCTGGCTATCCTGGGACTCACTCTGTAGACCAGGATGGCCTTCAACTTACAGAGATCTGCCTGCCACTGCCTCCTGAGTACTGGGATTAATGGAGTGTGCCACCACCTCCTGGTGGGTGTCATCGTTCTTGAGGTGGTCCAGATACTCGTCTACTGAAGAGATCTCCTGACTTGTTGGAGATGCTTTCTGATGCATGCGAGATCATTCTGAATTTATTCAAGCCTTCTTCTATGTTAAAGACACTTCCTGACTCGTTTGCTTCTGTCTGTGAGTCTTCTCGATGTCTCTGAGACACTCCCTTACTCTCAGCCCATGACAACTATGAGGCCTTTGTCCCTTACAATCATTCCTGATGGAGCTGAGAAATTTCCTGAGCTTTTTCCCCAACATGGATATTTAAAGCTCTTCATATGGCTTTTGGAACTCTTCCTGTCATACAGGAGTTTTTTTTCCAGCACATTTGAGACTTTCTGCCTTTCTTGAGAATCTTCCAGAGATGTGTTTGAGACTCCCTCACATAGATTTGAGGCTCTTCCTTTGGTTTGGAAAACCTCACTGACTTACGTGTGACTAACCTTCACTACCTTGAAAATGTTCCTGTCTTGTTTGAGATGCACCCTTGTGTAATTAAGACTCTTTGTCTGTTCTGAAAGTTCTTAAGAAGTTTGAGACTCTTCCTGTCATGTTTGAGACTCTTCTTGTTGTACTAGGAAACTCCCTGACACACACAATTTTTTTAAACCTTTCCTTGAAAGATTGGGACCCGTCCATAGGCACAAAGGTTTGTTTTCTCATTGAGACCTTGATTTACATATTTCCTGCTCTTTCTGATGATTTTGAGACCTTTCTGAGTTATTTGAGAAGATTCTTGATGCAGATAAGACTGCTCCTTGGTGTGTGCAACACTTCCTGGTACAGCTGTTCCTCCTCCTAACATGTCTGGACCCTTCTAATGTGTTAACAAAGGGTCCCCATGTACTTCACATTCCTCCTGACAGAACAGGCCTCAAAATTGTCAAGGAAACATAACGAAAAGGGTCGCAAGTAAAGAACAAGTGCTTCAGAGCCATCATAGACAGCTGCAATCACAGTAGGAAGAGCTGAAGAGCCTTGGGACTTTTCGAGCAACGTGTGAGAGAGACCCTTTCTGACATCCTTAAGACATTTGTCCATTTATTTGTATCCGTTATTGACAACAAGCTTTTCTCTGTGGTTTGAAGACCCTTTCCTGTGGTTTGAGAGAGTTTGGATCTCCCCTTTCACATTGGGACACACGCTGCCATACTGAGCCTCACACACCAAGGGCCTCTCCAGAGAGAAATTGATGCCCTATCTGACTCGTGAGAGGCTCTACTTCACCTGAGTCCTTTTCTGGAATTTTTGAAACCTATACTTAATTCTTTGAGACTCTTTCTGATTAATTTGAGACTTCTCGACATGCGCATGATCTTCCCAGGCCATGTGAGATTGTTCCACTCCATTGGAGACACTTACTCACTGACTTGAAAGTCTCCCAGTTTGTCTGTTTGAGGTGCTTTAGGCTAGACTTGAGGCATTGTTTTCTGTTTGTGACACTGTTGCCATGGTTGAGACTGTTGGAGTCTCACTTAGTCCACTGTGGTCTTGACCGCCCTAGGCAGCTGAAAATGACCTCCAACTCTGATTCTTTCGTCTCTCCCTCCCAAGTGCTACATAACAAGCATGCTCCACCATATCCCGCTTTCGAAATCTATTTTAGATTCTGCCTGATAGAATTAAGACCCTCTCCTTTCCAGGTTTAGACCTTCGTGGCCTTGGGTCAGTCTTCTGTGGTAGTTAAAGACTTGGCCAGACCACAGGGCTCTTCCTGTTTGGTAAAATGACTCCTGATAGTCTCCCGACTCTGTGATTTATTGCTTCCTTTTGTAATGACCAAAGGCCCTTTCTGATACCTCCGAAAACTTTCTTAGCAGGTTGGTGACCTTTCCTGATTGTGGGACACTCTTCCTTTGTAACATATTTAAGCCATTGTCTTCAACCATTTACAGCCCTTACTGCCATATTTTTAATTGATACATTGAGGACATTAGAGACCTATTCAAGAGTTATTCATAATGTGATTAAGACACTTCCTCGCTTCTTGAGAGTGTCTAGGACATGCTTGGGACACTTCCTGATGTATTTGAATCCTTCCTGTATGATCGAGATCTGTCTTGTTTGATCTGTGACCCTTCCAGAAGTAATTAAAATTCTTTCTTATCACATGGTCTAACAATTTCTCTTCTATGTATATACCCAAGAGAAACAAAACCCTTTGTTCATACAAAAATGTGCAATGAAACACTCAGGGAAACATGATTCATGATAGTTCAAATATAGAGCCAACTCAGAAGCTCATCAGCTAACAAATGGGCAAATAAAACATGGTATATCCAAATAATAAAATCATCCTTAGCCATAAAACGAAGCGAAATATCAATATATAGCATAACATGGCAGAGCCTGAAAACATTTACTAAGAGACAGGATCCAGACAAAATGGTTATGAGCTAGACAATTCTATTTTTAAAAAAATGTTCAGAATACATGATTCTATAAATACAAAAAGACTAGTCATTGCTACTGTCTGGAGTAGGGAGGAATGAAGAGTGGGGCCTAATAGGGATTAGGGTGATAAGAGCATTCTGATTTAGGTGGTAGTGGTGCATGTAGTCATGGAACTACAGGAGTGCCAGATTGTGCTCCTTAAGGAGCATGTGGATTTTATATCAAAAAAATCATTACAATAACTCTCTCTCTTTCCCTCCCTCCCTTTCTCAACAGCATTTCCTTATGTAGGCCAGGCTGACCTGGAACTCTCAATGGAGCCCAGGCTGTTTTCAGACCTGTAGTGCTCCCGCTCCTCCTGCATGCTAACTGTAGGTGTGTGCCGCCACGCCAGCTTATTGATGTCCTTAAAGCTCTTCCTGTTTGTGGCTCTTTTGATACATGTTAGCCTGACTTTTTAAATTTCCTGAAGTGCTTGATACCTTTCCTTATTACTTTATTAAGATCTTTCTTGCCATGTCTGATACCCAACTGTCAGTACAATCCAAGGTTCTCACTGTCCATCACTCTACCGAAAGGAGGCAGAGTTTAGTGAACAAGAAATGGGCTTGTTTAAGGCCGGCCCTAAAGAAAGCAGACAAGGCATTCCTGTCTTAAATATTTATCTTGGTACTGGGTTTTGTCTGCGGTGGGGAATACAGGATTTACAGTGAGAAAATGGATGGGGAATCTCCATTTTGGGCAACGTCTTTCTCTCAAGAACATGTTCTTAGCCTTGCTCTAAGCTTCTATGACCACACCGTTCACATGCATTTCTAAGTTCCAGGAGGGCCTCAAAGTGCCTCCTCTCTTTTGCTCATGTGAATTGACTCATAGAAAAACAATGTGTTGGTCTGGAAAGAACCAGGATGTGCCTGAAAGTTGAAGGTCTTCACCTTTTATTTTTCTTTTTGAGACAGTCTCTCTTTGTAGCTCTGCAATTCACATGAGCAAGGAGTAGGGAGGGAAGCAAAATTAACAATTTCTACCAGCTCCGTTGCCCACAGCACATAGCAACTCATCTCTATAACCAAGTAGTGAACAAATCCATTGACACCTTTACTTTGAGCCAACCTTCATCCTCAAATAAAATCTGGAGACTTTTCTTGTTCATTTTCCTTGTCTTTTAATCAAAAAGTTTCTCAGCTTAAGTACCTCTATTTTTCATGAAAACAAAATTTTGGATGGTGTCTCAAAGAACCAAAATAGTGAGATCTTATGAGAAAGGAGCTGGTTTCCTCTCTGGACACACATAGTCCAGGGCTTTTCTGTCTTTCCTTATTATGGAACTGGCATACCCAGATGGAACATCATTCATATAGATCACTATGTCCCCTTTCCAGGCAACAAGAGAAAGAGGAGCAAACCACCCCCCACCCCACCCCACCCCACCCATTGTGGGTGGTGCCATCTCCGGGCTGGTGGTCTTGGGTTCTATAAGAAAGCAGGCTGAGTAAGCCATGAGGAGCAAGTCAGTAAACAGCTCTGTTCTATGGCCTTTGCATCAGCTCCTGCTTCCAGGTTCCTGTCCTGTTTGAGTTCCTGCTCCAGCTTCCTTTGATGATGAACATAAGTGTCAGCCAAATAAATCCTTTCCTCCCTAACTTGCTTTTTGGTCATGGTGTTTCAGCGCAGTCATGGAAACCCTGAGACAAGCTGGTACCAAGAATGGGTGTGGCTGTGACAGACCTGACCATGTTGTTTTGGAAAGATTGTGGAAGGACTTTGGAACGTGGTGCAAGGAAGGCCACTGCATGTTCAATTTCGGTGAGCTCTTCTGCAAGAACTTGGAAGATGGGAATGTTGGGGGTAGTACAGAGGATGGAGGCCTGGCGTGTGATATTTCAGAGGGAACTTTAAAGACTCTATCAGAGCCATTTGTTAGTTTGAATTAAGATTCAGCCAAGGCTGAAGACTTAGCTGGGATTAACAAGACACCGGAGCTACTGAAGTGAAGCCTTAGCTGCTGGCTAGCTGGAGCTGAGAAATTAGCTGTGATTAAGAGACCAGCATCACTGAGGTTAAATCTTCTGGGAAGTGTTTCTTGAGAGTCAGCTACAGAAACTGTGTTCCAGAGGTGGCCTCATGCTGGCAGCTGAACTTGGTAGTTTAAGAGTCACCAGGTGGCACTGGTTTTGAAGGCATGAAGGAGTCATGGAGAGCAGCCAAGGCCTGGCACTGTGAGAAGCCAGGAGGGGCCACTGGCGAAGGTGCAGCCTCAGTGACAGATAAAGGCCCAGGACTGAAGCGGTCGTGCAGAGATGTTGAGGCTTGGCCCCATGAAGAGAGCCCGGGAGAAGCTATTGGTGGAGGTATAATCCGGCTGCTGCAGAAGACCCCAGCTTTCGAAGATGCCAGTACCATGGCACAAGCACTGAGAACAGCAGCAGCAGTGGAGTGGAACCAGCTAGAGCCTAGAATGCAAACTGTGTGTGCTGCCAAGGGCAGAGTCAGAGAAGTGACCCAAGCTCCTTCCTTGGAGGAACCCAGAAAACCGTGAATGAATCCAGACATTGCCCTGTTTTGAGTTCCTTCGATGATGAACAGTGATGTAAAAGTGTCAGCCAAATAAACCCTCTCCTCTCCACTTGCTTTTTGGTCATGGTGTTTCGTTGCAGCAACAGAAACCCTAACTAAGGCAAAAGATTATGACCTTGAAGTTGCATCAGAAATTATTCATTTGTGCCTTTGATTGTAATGCCCTCAAACAGCTAACTCTAAGGGAGGCTGGGGAACCTAACCTCTGGTCTGGGAAGCCATTTTACCATCATAGTATTTGCGTTTTGACTACTGTCAGAAACAGACAAAAAGGGAAACGGGTAAGGGCTCCATCATCCATAGCTTCCCATTTGAAACCTGGGAATTTTCAATCATGCAAAAAAAATCCCCTTTGACAAAATAAAAGACAGGAACCACCACCACCTACCCTCCTACCCTCCCACCGCCCCCGACACGCCCACAAAACCTCTTTACTAGACCAAACTCACAGAATTTTTTTTTTCATTTTAAGCAATGAAAACTGGGGGAGTGGGGAGGCAGTTGGAACCAAAAGTATGCATTTATAATAAAAAATGCCCGGGGTACCTAACGACTAAGGTAATTGAGTGTGAGCAAGAAAAGCACAGAACACTGAGAATGCAGGATAGAATCAGAACACCATCTGTACCATGAATAATTTATATGCCTTAGATACCTGCAGATCACACGGGTCAGACGCAAGGCATATACTGAATCCAAGGAAGAAGAAACTCTTCAAACATTGTGCCTACGGATGTGACTTTGAGTTTAATAACCATTCTGAAAATTACCATGCAGGAAAGGTGAGTATCGAAAAAATTAGCACAGCTCTTGATTTTTTAAAAATATTTTTTATGGTTTATTTATTTTATGTGCATTGGTGTGAAGGTGTCAGATCCCCTGCAACTGGATCTTCAGACTGTTGTGAACTGCCATGTGGGTGCTGGGAATTGAACCCGGATCCTCTGGAAGAGCAGTCAGTACTCTTAACCACTGAGCCATCTCTTCAACCCCCACTCTTTTTTTTTTTTTTTTTTTGGTTTTTCGAGACAGGGTTTCTCTGTGGTTTTGGAGCCTGTCCTGGAACTAGCTCTTGTAGACCAGGCTGGTCTCGAACTCACAGAGATCTGCCTGCCTCTGCCTCCTGAGTGCTGGGATTAAAGGCGTGCGCCACCACCGCCCGGCTAAACCCCCACACTCTTGATTTTTAAAAATATACAGAGGATGAAGGGTACAGAGATGGCTTAGTGGCTAAGAGCACACACCACTCTTCTAGAAGCTCTGAGTTTGATTCCAGCACCCATGTTGGGTGGCTCATAACTGCCTATAACTCCAGCACTATGGGATCTGAAGCCTCTGGCCTCCCATGGGCACCCACACTCATGCACACACACACACATACACACACACACACACACACACACACAAATAAAATAAAAACAACTTTTCAAAGCTATATACAAAAGAAAGTCTGATCAAATTAAGCTCAGGCCTCCAGAGCTTTGCTTTCCACTTTCCTAATGTAGTTCCACGTGATTTTATGTGGCTATGTAAAATCTAGGGGCCACAAAGAAGAGAAAACACATAATATGCATCTTTCTGAGACTTAGTTTGCTTAATGTGATGTGATTTCATTTTTCTTTGTGATTGAAAAATTTCTTTTCCTTGTCCATCCTTCTGCTGATGGACACCTGGGCCGGCTCCATGCCTTAGCTGCCGGGACTAGTGGTGTGGTGGACAGTGTGAGCCAGCATCCCTGGGACATGTCGGCTTGGAGCCCTTTGGCCAAATATCCAGGGTGGAATAGCTGGGTCAGGTGGCAGGTCTATTTTTAGTTAGGGTTTTTTTTGAGGGGGGGATATTGGTGTTTTGTTTTGTCTAAGACAGGGTTTCTCTCTAGCTTTGGAGCCTGTCCTGGAACTCACTATGAGGACCAGGCTGGTCTCGAACTCACAGAGATCCACCTGCCTCTGCCTCCCGAGTGCTGGGATTAAAGGCGTGCGCCACCACCACCTGGGCCCTATTTTCAAGTATTTTGAAAAGCTTCCATTGTGGCTAGTTGTAGGCCCCATTTGCAGTGTATAAAAGGTTGCTCTTGTCCACAAACTCACCCGTCTTTTCTTTATGACAGACCGCTCCAGTTTGCCCTTCTCGGATGGCTTATGAGGATGTACATTTTTCATATGCTTTTTGGCCATACGTATTTTGCACCCTCTCTGTTCATTTCATTAGCTCATTTATGATGGGGTTGTTTTCTTGCTGTTCAATTGTTTGAGTTTGTTTATCCTGGGTTCTAATCCTCTGTTAGATGTATAGCTTGTAAAGTTTCTTTTTGAGAGCAGTCTTGCTAATAAATAAAAGGAATGAGGCACATGCCTTTAATCCCAGCACTCAGGAGGCAGAGGCAGGTGGAGATCTTTGAGTTCAAGGCCAGCCTGGTCAACAGAGAGAGTTTTAGGTCAGCCAGGATCGCAGGAGACTGTGTCTCAAAAAAAAAGAAAAATAATAATAATAATAAAGGTGGGAGTGAGAGATGTGGCCCTCCCTCAGGGAAGAGCACACTGATTGGATGTCCGATGCAAAACAGTCAGCCCTGAGAACATACATACAAGTAGCATTATATGGACTCAACAGGTTATATTTGGAAATATATGTATGCATACAAATACATATAGCATGCAATAATAATTGATGAAAAATAGGCCATGAATTTGAAGGAAATCAGGGAGGTATGTGGGAGTTTGGAGGGAGAAAAAGGAAGAGGAAAATGTAATTAAAATAACAAATCTCAAAAACAAACAAAAAATGACTATTTGGGGGTCTTTCAAAACTTAATTTTTATGTATGTATGTGTGTTGGTGTGCATGTGATTATGTATATGTGAGTTCAGAAAAGGTATTGGAGGGGCTGGAGAGATGGCTCAGTGGTTAGTTAAAAGCATAGGCTGCTCTTCCAGAGGACCCAGGTTCAATTCCCAGCACCTACATGGCAGCTCACAACTGTCTATAACTCCAGTTACACGGGATCTGACACCCTCACAGACATGCATGTAGGTGAAACACCAATGTACATAAAATAAAAATAAATAAATCTTTTTTTAAAGGGTATTGGAGCCTCTGGAGCTGGAGTTATAGATGGGTGTGGGTCACCCAATGTGGGACCTGGGAACCAAACTGAGGTTTAAAAATTAACCTTAGGCCATGAATATTCATTATAAGACACAAAACTGTCTCTACTTTGTTCCCCTAGATAGCTACGGAACTCCTTTGTTCTCTTTCCATTCTCCCCAGACTTCTTGGCGTCTGCTTATAGTCCTTGCTCACCATTTGTTGTCCCTGCTAGCACGAGAGCTGCGCATTCAATTATTGGTCCATGCAGGGATTGCCATTCACTTGCCCCAAGTCTGCTCCGAAAACCCCACTGAAGTCTTTGTTAATATAGATGTCCAAACCCAACTTTGTCCCCTTCCTAGTCGAGCTTCCATTACTTCCCAAAGTAAAAGTTTGTACGGTGTTATCCTCCAAACCAAGTTGCTGCTCTCTTCCTGAGGTTGGCTATGCCCACCCATAAGAGTCTATCAAGACTGCCTTGCAGAGAGAGTGGGTAGGGTGGATCATTGGACCCTAGCTTGAGTTTCTAGCCACTCCTCCCAGCCATTTTTATGTAATTCATGCCTGTGGGCTTAGAGGAGGTGCTAGAGTATAGAGTCTAAAGATGGCTAATTGGGAGAGGTTCTTAGTACACCACTACAAGGGGACCACAGTGTAGCTGTTTTGGGGGTCACCCATGTGCCAGTCAGTAACTCCTTACCTATAAGCAAGCACCTTATAGGTAAGGAGTTACTGGTGCCCCGGGGGGAAGAACTGTGGTAGACTCCTACTTTGGTAAGGAAGAGGGGCAGCTGTTGTCCACAACTCCTGCATCCCAATACATTTTCTTTTTTTTTATTATTTATTTATTTATTTATTTATTTATTTATTTATTTATTTATTTATTTATTATGTATACAATATTCTGTCTGTATGCCTGAAGGCCAGAAGAGGGCGCCAGACCTCTTTACAGATGGTTGTGAGTTACCATGTGGTTGCTGGGAATTGAACTCAGGACCTTTGGAAGAGCAGGCAATGCTCTTAACCGCTGAGCCATCTCTCCAGCCCCCCAATACATTTTCTATCTGCGAATCTCACTCTTGCTTCCTAGGACGGTGGCACATCGATGTTAGTCATTGAGACCTGAAAACAAGGAAAGCTAAGTTCTATGGGGGAAGGGAGAGCACAGATTTGGGCATAGTACCTTTGAGGTGACCCTGCCAGGTCTAACAATTATCAAGCAGGTAGTTGGATATTTTAGAAAAGACATTTTGCCCTGAAGCTGTTCACAGTATGATTTTTTTTGAAAAAATGTTTCTTCTTAAAAACCCATAATGTGAGTATCAAAAGTCATAGATGAAATGCTTGAATTCAGAGGAGATCAGAGCGGACCTCCCAGCGAGGATGGCATTTTTTACTCGCGAGGCAGAAAGCAAGAGCTGGGATGAAATGCTTGCAGTAAACAAGGCCGCATTCATTCGAATGGAAGGTTGGCTGATCAAAGGGCACAGTACAGCAAGGTTAGGAGGGTGCTTGTCTTTTTTGAAGACACAAGAATCATGGTGGGGTGGGAGACACGGACCATAAGGAATTGTTTTGTGTGATTATGAAGACTAGCAGCTCCAAAATTCAGAGTGGTTTGGGCAGGTTGGTGACCCAGGACAGCCAACGTTCCTGTGTGTTTGCTCTAGAACCAGGAAGAGCTAATGCGGCAGGTAGTCCTAAGGCAGTCTGCTGAAGAATTCCATGTTGCTTGAGAGAGGCCTTGGCCGAGCCATCAAATGTTTAGCAATGTCCACTCTATTATGGAAGGACATCTGCTTTACCCTAAGTCTACCAAGTTGTATTAGTGTCACTCCAAACCACCTTCACGGAAGCACCTAGAATACTTTAAACCCAGATATCTGGACACTGCAGGGCCCAGGCAAGTTGACCCGTGACATTTACGTCACAGGAAGGTGACGCAGGTTACCGAAAGACCTTCAGTCTTCTTTTAAGGTTTTGCAAACTACCGGAGGAGCCTGGGGGTTGGTAGGAGGGAACCTAGAAGCACAGAGGACGTGGAGATAACTGTGGTCAGATAAGAGGAAGCAGGGGAAAGACTGTGTGCCTGCAGGAAGAAGCAGAGGCAATCACCTTGACAAGCCTTGGCAACTGACCACCCTGGGGGCGATAAGGGAAGAGCCCAGAAGGACTCTGGTTTCAAAGCCAGGCACCTGGGAGGATGAAAAGCCAGGGGAAAAAACTGGAGAGATGGGGAGATAAAAGAGCCAAGCCTTCCTGGGAGCAGCTCAGCTGGAGCCTGTTCAGGTTATTCTCCTGGGCAAGTTAGCAATCAATATGAAACAATCCAGTCCAAAATTGTAAATGAAAACCAAGCCAGCTCCGAGCTGCAGGATGATTAAACCGCCATCATCTCTCCCAGTTTCTCCGGGGATAATGACGAATCTGATCGATTTTGCCTTGGTGACAGGAAATTCAGTCTCCTCGTGACAACTGAAGAGATGATGAAAAGAAAGTTCGCTCAGTTCCTTTCTGCATGTCACCTGATGTACTTGTTTAGGAAAATTCGATTGCCATTTTTATCTAAAAATTCTGGTCATTTTAAAATAGAAAAGAACTTCACTTGTAATGCAGCCACCCAAGTATGAGAGTTCAGAGCACTCTCAGTCTTGAAACTGATTGAGTCCCCATCTCTACAGATTAATTTCTTTTTAAAAATTAATTTCGCTCTTTGATGTCTTCATATGGGTTCATCATGCACACCGACCCCTCTCCCTCCCACCTTCTCCCATCTTCCCTGCAAACCGCTGTCCCATACTCACGTCTCTTCGTTTTGTTTTGTGACCCACTAAGTTTAGCCAGGGTCAGCTGAGTGCCCATGGGTCTGTAGCTCTCCTTTGGAGTTTGGTGGGGTCAGCAAATGGGTTCCCAGCTGAAGACGATTCCCTCTTTCCTAGAATCTATTATCCAAGAGTTCAGCAGCTTGAAATGTTAAAACTACTTTATTGGGTATAATTTACTACTAACAAATTTGCCCTTTTTAAATGAGCAATTCAATGAGTTGTAGTTAATTTAGTGAGTGGGGCGACCAACAGCACAACCAAGCGTGGGAACTTTCTTACCCTGACAACTGCAGGCAACCACTAACTCTATAGATTCCTGTATGTCCATGAAAACGGAATCATACAGTGTTTAGGTTTTCTGTTTGTTTTGGCCACGGCTTCCTTCACTGATCATAATATTTTAAATATTTATCATAATATTTTAAAGGCTCATCCGTGTTGTAGCATATGCACGGCTTTTGATAGGAAGACACATTACATGAAGGGATGATAAGATGTAGGTACCGCAGCTTCTGCTTCACTGGTACATAGCCACGTGGATTGCTTCTACCCTTTGGTTGCTATTGGCAACACTGGTTCAGATTTGAACAACACAGTCTTTATGTGGATGCTTTCGTATCTCTCGTGTAGATTGATGCCAGGAGTGGAGTTTCTGTCTCCAGATTGGTTGTGCCACCTTTCCACTCCTGCAATACATGAGGATTCTTATTTCTCCACATTCGTGCAGCCAATGCCTGGCTTTTTGAGTGTAGCTATCCCAAGGGAATGAAGTACCTTGCTGCAATTTTGATTGTCTAGGCATGTCCCTAAACACTAATATTGAACATTTTTCCTGTCTTTATTGTCCACTTAGATGTCATCTTTGGTGAAATGCCTACTCAAATCCTCTGCTACCCCTCACCTTATTGTTTGGTTTAAGTGTTTTGAGATAGGGTCATATAGGCAAGGATGGCTTTGAATTCCTGATCCTCCTAAGTGCTGAGACTGCAGGCATCTGCCACCGCATACAGCCTCTTTGCTCTTTCATTTAAAATCACACTTATTTTGTATATGTGTGCACACACACATGTGCCACAGTGCACATCTGGAAGCCAGAGGTCAACCTGCTGGAATTGGTGCACTCCATCATGTGGGTTCCGGGGCGGGCACTCAGCTTTTACCAGCTCAACTACTTTGTCAGCCCCTCCTTTGCTCATTTCTTTTCTTTAAAAATTGTATTTTCTGTGCCTTGGTGTTTTTTGTCTACAGGTATGTCTGTCTAAGGGTGTCAGAACTGGAACCGACACAACAGGCAGTTGGGAGCTGCCACGTGGGTCCTAGGGATTGAACCCAGATCCTCTAGAAGAGCAGCCAGTGCTCCTAATTGCTGAGCTGTCTCTCCAACCCCCTCCTGTTTTTGTTTTGAGATTGGATTTCTCTGTGTAGCCCTGGCTGTCCTGGAACTCACTCTGTAGACCAGGCTGGCCTCAAATTCAGAGACCTGCCTGCCTCTGACTCTCAAGTGTTGGGATTAAAAGCGTGTGCCACCACTGCCTGGCATCCTTTGCTCATTTGCAACTGAATTGTAAAAGTTCTTTATTCCAGGTTAATTCCAGGTAATGAATCTGTACAATCTTTTTTGTAATAGACATTGTGCTTCAAATGTCTTATTATTTATGTATATAATTTTTAATTTATTGGTGTGTGCCTTTAGTAGGCACTGCCATGGCTACTGTGCTGTGGTGCTGTTCAGAGTTCTTTCCATGGTAGACTGTTTGCCTCCTTCAAGAGTGTGGTCAACACAGAAAACCCTCAGCCACCAAATTCCTCAAGGTTTGCCTTAGGTAAGGACAGTTACTGGAAGAACTCACACCCGACAAAGGATCAATGAGGTGGTACAAAGGTCTGACCATCCCCACCCAGCTTGGGACAACTCTGAATGACCTTTCTAACCCCAGAGTTCCTGCAAGGCCAGCATCAGCAAAGTCATTCAGGAGACCTGTTGTCTGAGCTTGGTTTCTCTCCCTGGCCCACCCTACGCTCTTCTGCCTTCCAAGGGTACACAAGTGGGGGTTAGGGGAGAACTGGGTGGTGGTCTTCGAGAGTTTTCCACCTTATATTTTCGAGACTGTATTTCTTACTAGACATAGATCCCAACAATTTGACTAGACTGATTGGCCAGCAAGCTCCAGGGTTCCTTCAGTCTCCACCTTCCACGTGCTGGCAGCTGGCATTATAGACAATGTGCCACTGCACCCAGCCTTTCCATGGATGCTAGAGACCCAAACTAGTCCTCATGCTTGCACAGCAAACTTCCTGAGTCACCCCTCCCATTAATAAACATACTGTTCACTAAACTCCCCCTCACAGAGCTTCCTCACAAAGCAAAATGGTAACCAAGAGCCCCAAAGGCTCTTCTGAGAAAGTCTATGTAGATCCAATGGCCTGTATGTGCACACAAACATACGCAAGTGCTGTCTTGCTCGACTGGACTACAAGTGAGCACCTGACACAAGACAGACCAACCAGAAACTGTCTCTGGAGGTACTAAACTTGGGAATCATAAAGAGTAAGTTACTACCCCAGTCAGGTGCAAAAGAGGAAAGTTGGAGGGTAGAAAAGAATAATACACCAGGCACAGTGGCTTGTGCCTTTGGTCTTAGCATTTAGGAGGCAGAGGCAGGAGGATCTCTGTGAGTTCAAGTCTAGCCTGGTCTAAAGTTCTACAAAGAGGCTTTAAGGGTAGCCAGGGCTAAATAGAGAGACCCTGTCTCAAAGAAGAAGAAGGAGGAGGAGGAAGAGGAGGAAAAGGAGGAGCATGTCTGGTTACTCAATTCTTGAGCTGTTCAAGGCCTTCCGGAACCATCCTCAAGCTTTGTCCAGTGCCTGGGAATATGGCCTTTAGAAGGATTTTGATGTTAATCATTAATGATTCTGGTGTGTCCACAAAGAGCAATGGACCATGCTGTACCAGTTTGTCAGGACTGTTTTGCACAAGCACCAAGATTGATAATGTGTCCCCCAAGGGGACCGGCTGTACTGCCGAGTTCTTCAAGGAAACATCAAAGGGGCAAGACTGACCATCTTCTGAGCTTCATGGCCCAGGGGCAGCTGACACGCCTACTCCCTGAAGCATGTGTTCTACCATCAAAATGAGGATCTTTTGTCCTCTTCATAGTCTTCAGCGAACCCAGAGTCTCCTGCAATCCTTTGATCTTAGAGAACCAAAGCATAAAATAACAAGTGACCACTTGGGGACAGGAAGAGGTCTGCCTTGGTAGTAACTTTTCCCTTCGGTGTTGAGCTTAAAGCACATTCCAGCCTGTCCCAGTCACCTCCATTGCTCATGTCTATGCTGTATTTACAGGTGAGCTTCGAACTTGGGGTCTCTTAGAAGCTCTCTGCAGTTGCTGAAGATGTACTGAGACAAGGCTAGTCTATTCTAACCTGAGATACGGAGAAGGAAGGCAATAGTTCCCCAAAGCAGATTGATCTAAAGCCAAGACACAGAAAATGGTGTTCATGAAAAGTGATGGGCCTTCAACCAGTGTTCCCAAACCAACTCCAATAAATGAGCTGCTCACCTCTCCATTAAAGTGGAAGTGTGTCACTTAGAGAATAAAAGGCTCTAAATATAAAATCCAATATTTATCAGTAAAGGAGACTGAAGTCCTGAGAAATAAGCTGGGCATGGAAAGACAAACGTTGCGTGTTTTGTCTCATGTACAGAACTCTAAAACAATGAATGAAGCAAGTGACCTTAATGTTGAAGATGATTAGAAAACTCTAAAGGGGGCTGGTGGAGTGGAGTGCATGGTATCTGTGTGTCATATTGTCAGAGGGAACCCCCTAACATACGATTCATATGCTTGTTTGTTTTAATTTTTTGACACAGGATCCCTCTGTAGCTTTGGATGTTCTGAAACTTGCTCTAAAGACCAGGCTGGCCTCGAACTCTGAGATCTGCTTGCTTCTGCCTCCCAAGTATTGGGATCAAAGGTATACACCACCATGCCGAGTTATATTTCTATGAACATTTGCTAAACTGGAGAATAACCTTGAAATAAAGGCATTTACACCCATTGTGGAATTTTATCCACTTCCATTTCTCATTTGAAGATTTCTTTCTCTACACAGAGGAATGGTTCTTCCATTTTGCAGAAAGGGGAGGGACTTATCCAAAGGTGCACATTAGCAAGCCTGGGAATTCTGGGACTTACTCAGCCATACTAAGGTAGGTCACCATGGGGCTAGAGAGATGGCTCACAGGGTAAGCACATGTACTCCAAGTGAACCCAAGTTCAATTCCCAGCAGCCACATCTCGATTCCCAGCAGCCCTGGTGGTTCACTGGCACCTGTAAAACAAGCTCTAAGAGATCAGATGCAGCTGGCACCTGCATTTATATGTATACACAGACATACACACACAAACACACA
>NC_022016.1:39519934-39539441 GCF_000317375.1 Microtus ochrogaster
CACACACACACACACACACACACACACACACACACACACACACACACACACGCAGTATCACCACGCAGGCCTTCATTCTAAATTCTGAACTAGGGCAATAGGATTAGAATTCTTTTAAAATTGTTTTTAGAACTTGCAAGGTGAAAGAACTTGCCACGAGCCTGCCAACCAACCTGAGTTCAGTCCTTGGATCCCACTGCAGATTGAAGCAAACCAGCTCCTGCACATTGTCCTCTTACTGCTACTCTCTCCCTATGGCCCTCCCCCAGTGGTAATAAATATAAAACAAAATAAAATGGCTTTTGATGAGCTGAATGTGGTAGCTCACACTGTAATTTTAGCACTCTGGAGGCTGAACAGTCGGATCACAAGTTCAAGGCTAGTCTAAACTAGGGAGGGGGGCTATTTTTGCTCAGCTTGTCCTGTCATTTCAGTTCCCATAGTGACAGACAGTGTGCTATGGTAACTTGATTAAGGCTGGGACCTAGAAGCCCCTCCCCTGTTGGGTTGGAGCTGGCAGAAAGAGGTTGAGCAGAGGAAGTTGGTGAGGGAGCCAGAGGCAGGCAGAGGAGTCCTGTGGCTCCCAGCTCCCTCCAGCTCTCCCGGGCTCTTCTCCCAGCTCCTGCTGCTGGCTGACTCCCTGCAGCCTTAGCCACTGGCCTGGCTGGCTCGCGGCTCTCACTGAGCTCCACCTTCCTGGTGGCTGGATACACATAGCTTCGGGAATTTTCCTGCAAGCTCTGATTTGTCCAGCTGCACACATGTTTTTGCAATAGTGGCTAGGGACTGCTCTTTAGACAGACAGTCAGTACTGGAAGCACGTCCCCCATCTGGGGCTGGCTCTGTCTCCTGGTCTCCATCCTGACAGTCCTTACAGACATTCTCTTACTTTACATGAAAAGAAAATAATTGTTCTGGTTAGTAGGGTGGGTTCCCTCCTGATAGTTAGAGTCTATGTATCCTGTGTGTTTGATTTCCACACAGAAAATAAGGAAAGGGGATTATTAAATGAGCTCTATACACAGATCAAAGTGGGTAAAGGAATGAAACAGGAATAACTGGGGGGAAATCACATCCTTTCACCGTGTTCTTATGAACTAAAAAGATGGAAGTGGGGAGAAATCGGTGGTGGAGCCATTTTGTAGACTGAGCATTTTCATGGCGTTTTGCCATGAGCTCCTTAGGTCAGAGCCAAAGAAAACACCCTGTCATGTCTATGTCCTATAAGTATCCACTGAGCTGAAAGAGAAGGGAGTGGGTCTCACCTAGGAAATCCAATTCTTGAAGCATCAAGCGTCAAGTTACATGGGTGTGGGGATGAAGATTCATAAACATTAAAAAACCCACCTGGAAACAAACAATCAAACAAACAAAATCCACCTTGATACAGCTGCAATATAGCCAGGGTTTTGGGGTTAGATAAATATATCAGCGACCCTTCCCGTTCTCATCCTAATACCCTGGCTTTACAGCAGGAAAAGAAACCATTTCTCAAGTTTCCAATAGAGAAGAATGTTGACACTGAAGCTGCGCGCGCGCGCGTGTGTGTGTGTGTGTGTGTGTGTGCATTTGTAAGTGGGGCCCTCTGCCTTCACCTTATTTTCTGAGACAGGGTTTCTTATTAAACCTGGAACTCTCAGCCGGGCGGTGGTGGTGCACACCTTAATCCCAGCACTCGGGAGGCAGAGTCAGGTGAATCTCTGTGAGTTCGAGGCCAGCCTGGTCTACAGAACAAGTTCCAGGACAGGCTCCAAAACTACAGAAAAATCCTGTCTGGAAAAACCAAAACCAAAACCAAAACAAACAAACAAACAAACAAACAAACCCTGGAACTCTCTCTCTTTTGGCTGGGCAGTGAGACCTGAGATTTCTCTGTCTCCCTGTTAGCCTCTCATCTCCACCTCACTGCCTCACTGATTTTTTATTTTGCTTGGTTGGTTGTTTTTTCTGTTTTTGACTTTTGAGACAGGGTTTCTCTGTGTAGCCCTGGCTGTTCTGGAACTTGCTCTGTAGACCAGGCTGGTCTCGAACTCACAGAGATCTGCCTGCCTCTGCTTCTGCCTTCCAAGTGCTGGAATTGAAGGTGTACGCTACCATCACCTAGCCTCACTAGGTTTTTATGTGGCTGCTGAGGATCTGAACTCAGATCCCTATGTTTACACAGCAAGCACTTTGCCCATGGAGCCTTCTCCCCAGCTCAGCATCAAACCCTTTTCATAGGGACTTGGATGTAAATGTCCCATGGCCTTTGTTCTTACAGGTTCAGACTTGTTCATCTCCCCCTTGCATCCATACACAGGGAGATTTTACACCCAGTTAAAGCATGCCTTCCTCAGGTGACTGGCCACATTATCAAATAAGAGGTGACCGACTTTGACAATTTTCTTCCCTTACTCTGAATTAATAAGCCTGGCTCACAGAGCAATAAAATTTCATTTCCATCAAGCAAATATAAATTACTTTCTCCTTGACTGATTTTTAGAGATATTTTAGTTCTTGTGTCTAGAGCATCCACTTACTGCCTACAGAACTAATTCACGCTGACAAGAGGGCAGAGTAGGAAATGCCCACATGCCCATCCTCTGCAGGGAAGCTTCTCTTCTGTTATGGGTCACATGAACACACATATGAAGGTACCTATGCAGATGAGCTAAGCTCTAGCTCATCCTCAAGGCCCCAGATAAGAGATCTTGCACTGGGCATGGTGGTACATGGCCGTGACTCCAGCACTCTGGAGGCTGAGAGAGTTCAAAGCCAGCCTTTTACAGAGTGAGAGTGACAACTTCCAAAAGAAAAAAAAAAGGAAGCCAGGGCTAGAGATGGATCTCTTACAGAGGACCTGAGTTCAGAGCACAGCACCCATGTTAGGTGACTTCTAAACACCTGTAACTCTAAGTCCAGATCCTATACCCTCCTCTTGCCTCCATGGGCACCTGCGCACACACACACACACACACACACACACACACACACACACACACACAGTAGCAAAATTACAGTTATGAAGTAGTAATGAAAATAATGTTATGGTTGGGGGTTACCACCACATGAGGAAGTGTATGAAAGGGTCACAGCACAGGAAAGTTGTTTTAGATCTTGTCTGTGCGGGATAGTCTTGGCTACATAAATCAATGTAGGAAAATCCATCCCACTGTGGGAAGCACCATTCCTTGGGCCTGGGTCCTGACCTGTATGAGAGTAAAGAAAGTGAGCTGGGAAGTACGCACGTATGCATTCAGTCTTTCTGCTCTGGGCTGCAGATGTGCTGTGGCCAGCCACTTCAAATTCCTGCCACCTTTACTTTCTTGAAGGTGGATTGCAACCTAAAATTGTGAGTTCAAACAAAACAAAACAAGCAAACAAAACCCAAAAAAAACTTTCCTCCCCTAAGTCACTTTTTTCCCCAGGGTATTTTATCACAACAACAGAACTGAAATTAGGACAGTTAACCTCTGTCCTCCATAAGCACACGCCCCAGCCCCCAATACACAAACATTTACACAGAAAAAGAAAAGAAAGAGAAGGAAGTTATCTTTTCATACCTTGGTGCCCCAAAAGAGCCAAACTCCTGTCTCTGTGCACAATTTCACCTACTCCAAAACCCAGCTCTTGAGAGCTTTAACAGGAATCCGGACTCGCTAGTTAGGAAAACAGACGCCTGTTGTCTCACACTTCCAGAGTCTAGACAATAAGATCAAGACTTCCATGGGCCAAGCTCGTCCTGTTTTGTAGCAATTGCTAGCAACCATTGGTGGTACTTTGGAGGGTCCTCCACTGCATCTGTCCCTTTGTTAGTATCTCTAACTTTCTGCCTGTGTCTTTGGTCTGTATCAAATCTCTCTCTTTTCTTACAAGAATATTTGTCACTGGAACTTAAGTACCTTCCAGATAATGCAGGATGCTGTTAACTTAATGACAACTGTAAAGATCCTTTTAATATATAAGGTCACATGTGATGAGGACCAGGACACATCTTTTGGAGCCTGCCATTCAACCAAATAAAAAGTTTCAGCTTCCTGGATGCACAATGTCTTTGTCTGATTGGTTGGTTTTGTGTGTGTGTGTGTGTGTGTGTGTGCGTGCGTGTGTGGTTTGTTTGCTTGTCTTTGTTTTATTTCACTTTCATTTCTTTCTTTCTTTCTTTCTTTCTTTCTTTCTTTCTTTCTTTCTTTCTTTCTTTATTATATTATGTGTATAGCATTCCTTCCACATGTGCCTGCAAGCCAGAAGGGGGCTTCAGGTCTCATTATAGATGGCTGTAAGCCACCATGTGGTTGCTGGGAATTGAACTCAGGACCTCTGGAAGAGCAATCAGTGCTCTTAACCTCTGAGCCATCTTTCCAGCCCCCTCCCTTTCATTTCTTTATTTATTTTTGAGACAGAGTCTTTCTAGGCATCCCAGGCTACCCTCATATTATAATTCTCAAGAGCTGTGCCTCCCAAGAGCTAGGTATGCACCATCCACTCCTAACTTACCTCTTTGGGAACTTTGGATTTTTGAGATTTTTAAGTATGATATATGTCTATCTGTGTACACACATTCATGTGTGTGTGTGGTGCATACACGCCATGCTGCACATGTAGAGGTCAGAGGACAGTCACTGGGCATCAGTCCTCACTTTCTGCCTTGTTTCAAATAGAGGGTCTCTCCCTCCCTCCCCTTCTCATTTTTCCAGACAAGGTTTCTCTGTGTAGTCTTGGCTGTCCTGGAACTCGCTTTGTGGACTAGGCTGACCTCGAACTCACAGAGATCCACCTGCCTCTGCCTCCCGAATGCATGCATCACCACCGCTCAACTTGGTTTATTTTTAACAGTGTATTTCATTTTGTCTTATGTGTTTATCTTTGTGCTTTGCCTGCATGTATGTCTGTATGAGAGGGTTGGATTCCCTGACAGCTACTCCATGTTATTTTTATTGCTTCATTTGTGTGTGTGTGTGTGCCCACATTTGTATGGACAGACGAGTGTGTTTGTATTTGTCTGGGTGTACATGCACAAATGTGTCTAGGTGTCAGAAGGCTACCTCGAGTATCATTCTGTCTGCCTTGTTTCTTTGAGATAATATCTCTTCTTGAGTTCCTAATTAGGAGAATGTCTGTCCTTGGGCTTCCTAATTAGGCCAATCACCAGTAGGCCAGGCTGACTGGCACTGGGTCCCAGCGACTCTCCTGTTTCTGCTTCTCCAGTTCTGGAATTGCAAATGCACACTAGCATGTCTGGCTTTGCATGTGGGTGCAGGGATTTCACAAGGCAAGCACTTCACGCCCCATTTTTCTAAGAACCACGGCACTACAAGCATTGACATTGCCTACAGCTTTCAAGAACAACCCCAATGTTCTGTGTGTCACTCAAGAATCCCTTTCAAGGGCGTCATCCGCAGTTCCTTCTCAGTTCTGCAGCGTCCACATCTGTCCTTCCATTCTTCTCCAGAGTCTTCTAGCCAAGTTACCAAATGTATGCCTGTATCTGTATCACCCTCCTCCCACAAAGCCCTCTATGGTGGGTACCAGAACCCACTCTTTTGGAGGGGAAGATCTTTGACAAGTTTATACTTTTAGGATTTTGTTTTGTTTTGCTTTTGCTTTCCAAGACAGGGTTTCTTTGTGTAGCTCTGGCTGTCCTGGAACTCGTTCTGTAGACCAGGCTGGTCTCGAACTCAGAGATCCACCTGTCTCTGCCTCCCAAGTGTTGGGATTAAAGGCGTGCGCCATCACCTGGCCCAGGTTGATTCTTTAAAACTTGTTCTAGTGAGGTGAAGTTTCACATGATAGAAAGTGAGCCACGATAATGAGTGTGATAGCATTTAGCTGATCAGTGTTTGTCAAGGTCCAGCTATGTTCTAGCATGTGTCAATAGTTCATTCCCTTTATGCCTGAATAATATGCCAGTGGATGGCTACGGCATATTTTCTTTATCCTTTTGTCAGTTTAGTTCCTACTATTCCCTATAGCACCACTCCATTCATTAGTTTCACAAGTATCTCCTAGATCATGGATGTAGGGGGCGAATGAAGTCCTTAGTGAATGTGTATTGTTTTTCATGAACATAAGTATATCAAGGATCCCAAAGCCTCAGACACATGCAAGTGGCAAAGTCTTCCCTGGGTGAGGCTCAGAGGGCTGGCAAAACCCTTCTCTGGTCCCTGTGTGGGTGCTAATAGTGTATACAGAAAATGCCCACCGTACCGTTCTCCTCTGGAATTACTACAGCCTGAGACTGCGCCTAATGACATAGCTAAACCTGCCTCCTTGTTCCGCTTTATTCCATAACTCTGCCTCTATGCTCAACATATATGTGTATATGAAAATATATTATATATAATGTATATATATATGTATATAACAAAGGAGTGCTGTGGCTTCTTCATCAGAGAGCTCAGACTACCCATCCTGGTTTTTCTGCATGTGTGTCCATGTGTTTGTCTGTCCTTTCTTCATTCTCTCATTGCCTGCACCTAAACTATACATAGCAGATGACCACATATTGAACAGGGTTCAAGGAGCTGGCATTACAACATTTATCAAAGCAGTTCAAGCTAGGCAGTGGTGGTGCACACCTTTAATCCCAGCACTTGGGAGGCAGAGGCAGGTGGATCTCTGTGAGTTTGAGGCCATCCTGGTCTACAGAGCTAGTTCTAGGACAGCCAGGACAGTTACAAAGAGAAACCCTGTCTCCAAAAACCAAACAAAAAAAAACCCCCAGAAGTTCATAAGTCCCTGCCTTCATGAAATACAACCTGGTAGGATAGACAGATTATAAATAAGACAAATGACTAACATATATGGAATGCTAGACAAAGGTGCTCAAGAGAAAAACATAAATCAGGAAAGAAGCCTTGGAAAGTGACTGGAAGGGCCTAAAAGGGAACTTTGTAGGGTTCACTGGACATTTTCCACTCCTTTCCTTCTTTTTCCCTTCCCCCCTTTCTCTTTCTTTCTTTCTTTTTTCTGGTTTTTCGAGACAGGGTTTCTCTGTGGTTTTGGAGCCTGTCCTGGAACTAGCTCTGTAGACCAGGCTGGTCTTGAACTCACAGAGATCCGCCTGCCTCTGCCTCCCGAGTGCTGGGATTAAAGGCGTGCACCACCATTCTTTGAGATGAGGTCTTGTTATGTAGCCCAAATTTACCTGCCACTCACTCTATAGCTCAGGTTGGCCTTGAACTTATGGCACTCTTCCTGCTTCAGCCTCTAGAGTGCTGGATTTACCGATATTTGCCACCATAACTAAATCATTTTCCACTTCTTGATCTAGATACTAAACTATGGGAGCATAAAGTTAGTTTGTGTAAACTCAGCCAAGTATACACTTAAGAATTATTCATGTTTCTGTAGATATGTTACACTTCAATACAAAGTTGAGGTTTTTTTGTTTGTTTGTTTTGTTGCTTGGTTTCTTTTTCTTTTTTTTTCCTCTCTCTCTCTCTCTCTCTCTCTCTCTCTCTCTCTCTCTCTCTCTCTCTCTCTTTTTGAGGCAGAATTTCTCTGTGTAGCCCTGACTGTCCTGGAACTTGATCTGTAGACCAGGTTGGCCTTGAACAGAGATCCACCTGCCTTTGCCTCCCAAGTGCTGGGATTAAGGGCATGGGCCTGTAGTCGAATTTTTCTTTGGGCTGCCATCTCACAAATAACACATGGAGACTTAATAATTCTAAAAGCTTGGCATTAGTTTAGGCTTGTTTTTAACTAGCTCTTATAATGTAAATAAATCCGTTTCTATTAATCTAGGCTTGTTTTTAACTGGCTCTTATAATGTAAATGAATCCATTTCTATTAATCTTTGTTCTGCCACATAGCACCCATCCTGCTTCTTCAGTGTCTCCTTGCAATCCTCTAGCATGCTTGGTTCCTCCTCCTACTGTCTCTCTCTGCCCTGAAGTGCCACCTATACATCCCGCCTAGCTATTGGCTGTTCAGCTTTTTATTACATTAATCACAGCACTACACCTTCACACAGTGTACACATACCCCACAACATTGACAATTTCTCAGAAAATTAGGAAATCACCTACCTCAAGACCCAGTAATTCCACTTTTGGGTATATACCCAAAGGATGCTCAATCGTGCCACAAGGACATGTGCTCAACTATGTTCATAGCAGCTTTGTTTGTCATAGCCAGAACCTGGAAACAACCTAAATGCCACCCGACCAAAGGATGGATAATAAAAATGTGGTACATTTACACAATGGAGTACTACACAGCAGAAAAAAAAAAAAACGACATCTTGAAATTTGCAGGCAAATGGATGGAGCTAGAAAACATATTGAGTGAGGTAACCCAGATCCAGAAAGACAAATATCATATGTACTCACTCATATGTGGCTTTTAGACATAAAGCAAAGAAAACTAGCCTACAAATTACAATCCCAGAGGACCCTAAGAGAAACATACATGGACCTAATCTACATTAGAAGTAGAAAAAGACGATCTCCTGAGTAAATTGGGAGCATGGGGACCATGGGAGAGGGCTAAAGGGGAGGGGAGAGGAAGTGATAGGTGTTGTAGGAGCTGTGGTGGGCTGCTTTCCCGCCCAGCTATGCATGGCTAGCTTTACCTGAAATAATTACACGGAAATTGTATTCTTTTAAACACTGCCTGGCCCATTAGTTATAACCTCTTATTGGCTAGCTCTTACATATTGATCTAACCCATTTCTAATATCCCTGTAACACCACGAGGTGTGGCTTATCAGGAAAGATCTTAACCTGTGTCTGTGTCCGGTGGGAGAATCATGGCGACTACCTGACTCGGCTTCTTTCTCCCAGCATTCTGTTCTGTTTACTCCGCCTACATAATTTTCTGTCCTATTAAAGGGTCAAGGCAGTTTCTTTATTTAACCAATGAAATCAACACAAAACAGAAGACTCCTACATCAGATAGGAGTGGAGAAAAATATATAGCTCAATAAAACAATAAAAAACAACATAGGGCACAACCACCTAGTGTATACAAAGTTTATTAAGACAATGTATTTCCTTTACAAAGGCAGCTTAGAGGATGGAGAGATGCTCAGCCAGTAAGAATATGTCCTGCTCTTGCAGGGGACTCCAGTTTGGTTCCCAGTATCCAAGCTTGGTGCCTCACAACTGTCTGCCTGCAAACTCCAGTTCTAGGGGATCTGACACCCTTTTGGCCTCTTTGAGTACCTATACAAATACGGCATATGCTCACACAGATGCATGAGCATACACATTATTCAAGGAATAAAAATTACCCTCCCCCCATTTAAAGGCAGTTTAGGAGAAGGAGCTGAGGCCCCAACAATCATGGTGCCTGATTTCAGTCTCCAGTACCTCAAAGCAAAAGAGGGGTCTGAGAAGGCAGCTCAGTCCCTAAGGAGTGTATTGTGCAAGCATGAGGACCTGAGGTTGAGCCAGGCAACCCTGTGACAAAGTCAGGTGTGGTGGGCATGCTAAGCCCAGTGCTGGGGAGCAGAGACAAGGGGTATCACAAGTCAGCCAGTCTAGACTAACTGGAGAGTTGTAGACGAAACAAAAAACCCTGTCTGGAAAAATAAGGTGGCTGACCCCTGAGGAACATGGAGCTTCTCATCTGTCCTCTCCGTTCATGCATGTGCACACACAGAAAGGCAGAGGCAGTGTATTGCTAACCTCATTGCTGGCTCTAAATTAACAGTGCCGAAGCAGGTGATTTGACATCCTTAGGGTCCAGCTGAGTCCCTGATCCTGTTTGGGAGTGATTTTAGGGTGGCACCAAAGGATAATGTTGGTTTCTGCACTCTATTATTTATGTCCTTATGTTTCTGGACCATTCTAGCATTCTCTGGCTAAACATATCTGTCAGCAGAGTTGACAGTGACTATGTAGGCAATTCTAGTTTGCTACCTTATTTCTGTTCAAAGACATTTTCACCATTGCCGTGAGTCCAGTTTGGTGGTATGGTTTTGTTGTTGTTGTTGTTTGTTTTTTATGATGATCTTACTAAAAACAAACATTTTATTTTTAGGGTAGAATGTCCATAGAATAACAGAACTGGAGGAGGACCAGCAGCAGGCTTTAATGAAAGGCAATTATATTAAGAGAGGAAGGGGCTACCGTTGGGTACCAATTAAAGAAGACATCTGAGCTTCTCTTGGAGTTTTGTCTGGTACAACTTGGTTAAATCAAGTAGTCCCTAGCAGGCAGCCAGAAAGTGTTAAATTGTGCTGATGTGGGAGAAATATGAATGGAAAAAACTAGTAGCTTTAAGTAGGTATCCTGATTTGCTTTCCATTGCTATAATAAACACCATGACCAAAAGTCATTTGGGAAGGAAGGAGTTTATTACAGTCCCTCAGCAAGGGCACTCAGGGCAGGAACCTGGAGGCAGAAACTGAAGCAGAGGCCATGGAGGAGTGTTGCTTACTGGCTTACTCTCCATAGCTTACTTTATGCATCCCAGGTCCACCTGCTCAAAAATGGCACCACCCACAATGGGCAGGGCCTGGACCTTCCCCCATCAATCACTAATCAAGAAAATGCCCTGTAGATTTGCCTATATGCCAATCTGATGGAGGAATTTTCTCCATTGAGATTTCTTCTTCCTTAAGGACCCCAGTTTGTATCAAGTTGACAAAAACAAAACAAAAAACCAAAAAAAACCTAACTAGATCAGGGGGACTCATAAGTCCCGTGTGTGTATAACACTTCAGAATTATTTGGGGCAAATTCTGCAGCCTTAGACAAGAGGTAACTCGATTTACCCACACTGCAGGTTAAACACTTTGTGAATCATTTTTTGTACCTATTTCCTCTGATTAAAACATTTTCTCTTGGACAGAGGAGACAGACTCATATGACCCAGGAAGCTAAAGAAACTTACAAGGCTAAGGAAACTTAGAAAGTTCTAAGAATCATAAGAAGCAATTAACATAAATCACCATCATTTTTCCATGCTTATCATCAGCCGCGAAGTACTAAGTCTATATGTTTTCTTCCTGGCTTCAAAGAAAATTTAAAAAGATATATTTTTGTCAGCATTTCTACCTGCCCGGAGAAATAGAGATGTTTTCAGGCCTGGAACAAGGACATGTTACTGGAAAAAGCAATTAACAATTGTTGGTAGTGTCATCTGTAAGTTGTGCAGGGTGGGCTCTAGCTTTCATGAGTTATCACCATAATGTGGTGGGCTTTTTGGTGACACAGCTGCCCCCAAGTCACCCTTGCTCCTATAAGTTACCCTAATAAAACGTATCCACTAAGTTAGACTGAACCATTTCCTGGGTCTGCTGTCTGTCCAAACTGTCTAGACTGAACAGATGTTTGCTCACATTGCCCCAGGAAAAGCCATAGAACAAAAGATAGCAAATATATGGACTAAAAGGCTATTGGGCAATAGAGTGCAAACACACTCTCAAGAATGCTAGTTGAAATCCCAGCACACAGGAGGCTAGCCTGGGCTACACAGCAAAATCCTATCTTAAAAAAAAGATAGGGCCGGGCGGTGGTGGCGCACGCCTTTAATCCCAGCACTCGGGAGGCAGAGGCAGGTGAATCTTTGTGAGTTCGAGACCAGCCTGGTCTACAAAAGCTAGTTCCAGGATAGGCTCCAAAACCACAGAGAAACCCTGTCTCGAAAAAACAAAAAAAAAAAAAACAAAAAAAAAGATAGAAGGTGAAGGAAGGGAGGGAGGGAGGTAAGGAGGGAGGGAAGGAGGGAGGGAGGGAAAGAAAATGATATTTGAGAAGAAAAAGAAAAATATATTAGTCAGTGTCTCAATTCTGTGGCAAAATATCAGAGAGAATCAACTTAGGAAGAGGGAAGTTTATTTTGGAGCAGTATGGTTGTTTGGTCCTGTTACTTTGGGCCTGGGGTGATAGAGGAAGTCTGTTTATCTCAAAAAAGAGAGAGACCACCATCCCAAAATTTCCTTCAAGGTCTTCTCAGTGACCTTTCTCCCATTGAGTGCTACTTCTTCCTGGCTCTGCTATGTGAATGGACAGTTAAAAGGAATACTCGGGTTAAACTGGCCAGGTCAGGAACACTGGGGAGATGAAACAAGAGGGCTTGAAGCTGGATAAGAAGGAAAGGGCTATAAGAAAGATAGTCAGAGCCGGGCGATGGTGGCGCACGCCTTTAATCCCAGCACTCGGGAGGCAGAGGCAGGCGGATCTCTGTGAGTTTGAGACCAGCCTGGTCTACAGAGCTAGTTCCAGGACAGGCTCCAAAGCTGCAGAGAAACCCTGTCTCAAAAAAACAAAAAAAAAAAAAAGAAAGAAAGATAGTCAGTGTTGGCAGGCTCTATCTGACTCCAACTCCCTATATCCCCGACGCCTGAGAAACACACGCAGCTGATTGTAACAGACTTAATTATGGTAAGAACAGCTTTTAAAATGCTCACATATATCCCAAACTAGGGGACCTGTAGACAACAAGTTAAGAGCTAACCAAGAAAGACTGCAGCTATATCTTGGTAGATATGACAGGAGTTAATTCCCCACCCGGGTCAAACTACAAGATGGTCATGTATCCATGAGAACCAAGACAGCCCAGTCTAATGAACAGCTAGCAGACCCAGGCAAGGGCTAACAGAAGCAACACCTGTGTGGTCAGAGGGTTGCAACGCCAGCCGGGACTAAAGGTCAGCAGCCAGGCCAAACTAACAAAGTAGAAGTCAGAGAAGTATGGCGGGGGAGGCTTCAGCCACGCCCTAACAGAGCAAGCAGTACAGGTACAATGTGTAACATCTTCCTGGCTGGGCCAGGGAGACATAAACAGAATGTGTGGGCCCTCCATTGGCTTAGAGAATTTGATCTCCCTATAAACTCCCTTGATCTTTGTCCAGTTTCCGCCGTAACTCCTGTGAAAATCCGTAGCAACCCACTCAGGTGCACACACTACAGAAGCTGAGTGGGTTTTCCACCTCGGGACTCCTCCCAACATTCTTGGGACTTTCTTCCACCTTTCTTAGCTCCTGAAGAGAAGCTTTCTTTTGCTTTGCTTTGCCCATGAATAGCCACATCTTTAACTGTGACCAATGTGAGACCATGAATTGAAGAGCCATTGTCTCAGGTTGATGTTTGGTAAACATTGGGTGTCTAGCACCCTAAGTCCCTAGGTCATGCACATCTAGGCTGAGAAAGGTCCCCTTGCTCTCAAAGGAGTATATATCACAGGCTGGAGAACAAGCCTTTGATGCATGGGCCTTTGGGGGCCACTCTAGATCTAAACTGTCGTAGAGAACTTGTCCTAGGAAAGCTAGAACCAGGGGCAGGGATTGGCTCAGCTGATAAAACAACAGGACTGCCAAGCAAGGACGAGGACCTGAGTTCAGATCTCCAACACCCACGTAAAGAGCCAGGCATGGCAGACTGTACTTGTAATCCTAGCGCTGGGGAGGCAGAGGCAGGAGGATTCCTAGGGCTAGCTGGCCAGCCAGCCTAGTCTAATTGTCAAGCTCCCAGTTCAGTGAGAGACCGTGTCTCAAAAAACAAGGTTGAGAAAGAGAGAGGAAGATATTCAGGTATTTACCACCACACTCACATACAGACACATGCAAATAAACGCGCGCGCACACACACGCATGCACACATGCAGTCAGAACTAGTGGGAACATTTATTAATGCAGACAGAAAGAAGCCAGGTAGCAGTGGCACATGCCTTTAATCCTAGCACTCAGGAGGCAAAGGCAGGCGGATCTCTGTGAGTTAGTTTCAGGACAGCTAGGGCTATTACATAGAAACCCTACATCAAAAACAAAAAATAAAAACCAGGAAGGAAGTTGCAAGAAGAGGTGGGTGAGATTTAGTTAAGAAAAGCCATCACAAACACACTGACATTTCACCGAGATGCCTGAGTGTTCAGCTCACAGAATCTGCTAGCCCAGGTACCATACAAGGCCACCAAAAGTAATTACAGTCTGGTGGGTTGTCTTGAGTCAAAGCTTTAAGAGTGAGTCAGGTTGCTTGAGGGGAAAACAGACCAGAAATGAAAAAAGACTGACGCACATCTTAGTTGTTCAAAGTTCGTACAATGCACAAACCAAGAAGATAGTCCTTATATCCCAGGCATCTTCACCGTTTGGTATAGCCAGTGTGCCAGTAACCAAAACACAGCAGCTGGTGTTCTGAATGAGACTGTGGGGCCACAGCTGACCAGACTAGTCCCAACCCTAGTGTGTGGGCCTGTTACCTCAGCAACTGGAAGGCCGAAGCAGGAGGATCAGGAGTTCAAGGCCATCCTGAGCCACACAACAAAACCTTGTTTACAATAAAAAACCAGAAAGCCTGGCTCTTCATTTCTTCAGGCCTTGTGAGAACAAAGAGGCTGCCACCCAAGACCTTTGTCTAAAACCCACACTCCTAAAAAGATTCTTTGCTTGGATACTCTGTAATTTTATTGTGTTTTGAATTTGTAAGCCATGAACTTAAACAGAAGGGAAAGCTGAAGGTAAATAGTCGATGGTTCTTGTTTTGTTTTGGGTTTTGCTTTGCCTTGCTCTTAAGACAGTATCTCATGTTTCCCAGGTTGTTTTCAAAGTCTCATGTTGCCAAGGATGACCTCAAACTCCTTATCCTCCTGCCTCCACCTTTGAATGTTTGTATTACAGACACGTGTGTGGTGCCATACTGGGTTTATGCAGTGCCTGGGACGGAACCCAGAGCGGGGGCCCTACAGCATTTACTGAATCCATCGCACTGCAGGCTAGGCAAGCACTTCGCCAACTGAACCACAGGCATTTCCTCACCCACTAGGCTTTAGTTACATAATCACAGTAAGATGCTTTGCATCCACATAGTACTTTTGGTATGTTTGGCTGCTTGAAATAGGGTCTCACTATGTAGACCAGGCCGACCTCGAACCCACAGAGATCTACCTGCCTCTGCCTCCCGTGTGCAAGGATTAAAAATGTGCACCACCATGCCTGGATACTTTCTTCTGAAATCAGAAGAGCTGGCCTCCAGGACCCTGGTGGTTCCCACACCTCCACAATCTACACTTCCTTTTCATCTGTACTACTCTCCAATCACCTTAGCCCTCACTCCGGCATCACCAAACTCTTCCCAGCCCCAGGTCCTTTGCACTTCCTTTTTCCCAAGACCCAAAGTAAGAATTTGGAAGAACTTTCCAGCTTGTCTTCCATAGCCAGCCTTGTTCTCCAGGCTCCTTTGAAAGGCGTCTTATACATATCACTTTTTCTTGACCATGGAGCTAAAGTACTGGCCATCCCACTCCCACATATATCCTGCCTTCCTACCACAAGATCTCACTTCTTTTCTTTAGGGCAACTACCATAGCTGGAATTAGTCTTGATGAGCATCAGGACCCCCTGGCGCTTAACCCCTGTCTTAGTTTGCTTTGTATCGCTGTGATAAAACATCCAGAGCTAAAAACACTTAGGAAAGAAAAGTGTTTCTTTGGCTTCCACTTCCACAAGCAGCGCATCATGGAGGAAGGGCAGGGCAGGATCCTAGAGGCAGAAACCGAAGCACAGACTGTGGGAGAATGCTGCTTACTCCCTGTGTTTTCCTTCCTCAGCTTGCTTTCTTTTACACCCCAAGACTGTTGTGATCCAGCTGCCCTCACTCCCCCTGACTGACAGCGGAACTTCCTTGTGGTCTGTAATTGACAAGGATGTTTGTGTTCTTTCTGGCCGGTGGGTCTCCACAGAAGCAGTAGAGGTATAAAAGGTTGCTGGGCAAACTAAAGGTTGCTGTTCTTCCACCTGAAAAGAAGCCTCCCTGTCTCAATCCCGGCACCCCCTGCCAGTCTTGGCATCCAGGCTGCACTGGCTGCAGCATAAGATCACATGCCCAGGGTTGGTACCATCCACATTGGGCTGGACCCTCCCACATTAATCCAAAAAATGTCCCAACAGACTTTCTTACAGACCAATCTTATATGGAGACATTTTCTTAATTGAAGTTTCCCTTCCCAGATGACCTGAGCTTTTGTCAATTTGACAAACAAAAAACTACCTAGGAAGAACCCCAAGCCTCCTGTACCACAGAGTGGGCTCATGATAACTGTTTGGCTTATCACTAAACTTGTGTGCTACAGTTAGATTCAGTCGATGTCACGTGGTGAAGAATCTGAAAATGCAGATGGGGGGGGCTGGGAGGAAATGATCAGAGGTAGTGGAGTCACGGACACAGAACAAGAAGCATCTACATGGACTCTGGGTGTGACCGCCCTCATTCACTCATTCATCCATTCATTCATTCAACAAACACCTGCATAACTACGGCGCTCAGCCTCGGGGAACATGATGGCATGAAGGAGAGAATATCCACACAGGAGCCATGGTGCCCGCAGGGAAAGGGCTGGCAGAAATGGCACTAGAGACCGAGAGAGAGAAAGAAGTGGGTTCTGTTGGGGAAAGGCAGAATAGGCTCCTCGGAGGACCTAGTATTTGAGCTCTGACTTGAAAACTGCCCGAGAGTTCACCCAATGGCAGAGCGAGGCCAAGCATTGTAAACAATTGGAGCAGAAATCCATGGATTGCTCCTTTCTTTTTCTTTGCAAAAAGGAAGATGGGTGTTCATCCTACTATTCAGCCAAGTTGGCTTACCACACCCCACAGTGTCTGCAGCACCACCCCACCCCACAGTCCATGTAAACCACAAGCTTTTTATTTTTTAGTTTATTTATTTATATACTTTGGCTGTGAAGACTATTTCACAAATGAGGGTGCCAAATTCTATTAGAAAGTGGAATGGTTGGTCTTTATTGTTGAGTGCGTTGAGGATCATCTAGAAGACACACCTCTGGGCATGCCTGTGAGAACTTCTGGAGAGCTTTCCCCGAGGAGGGAAGAACCACCCTGACGTGGACAGCACCATGGGCTAGGGTTCTAGAAGGAATAAAATGATGCGCTGAGCACCAGCTTTCACCTCTTCGACAGAAGCAAGCAGATCTCTGTGAGCTCCAGGTCACCGTTGACTAAGTTCGGGGTGCTGACTTGCTTCTTCCCACCCTTGCCTCCGCAGCTAGGGCCGCTCTCACTGCCGTGCCTCCGCAGTCAGGATGAACTGGATCCTCCAACTGCGAACCGGAACAAACCCTCTGTCTGGAAGTTGCCTTTGTCAAGTATTCTGTCACAGCAGGGAGAAAAGTAGCTAATACAAGAGGTCAAGGATATTGCCATTTTTGTCACCTAGGAGCTATGCATCTAGGTGTTTGACTTTGTTAATCGTTTGGAAAATGATATTAAATCCAAAGGTCTCAAACTTTTGAGCTCACAATTCCTTTATATATTTCAGATAATGTAAACATATCATACTTACATTATTATTTAGGAACCCAAAGAACTTTATTTACATTGGTTTTATCTGTTATTTACCATGTACAATGATGAAAGTGCAACTTTTTTTTTTTTTTTGGTTTTTTCGAGACAGGGTTTCTCTGTGGCTTTGGAGCCTGTCCTGGAACTAGCTCTGTAGACCAGGCTGGTCTCGAACTCACAGAGATCCGCCTGCCTCTGTCTCCCGAGTGCTGGGATTAAAGGCGTGCGCCACCACCGCCCGGCGAAAGTGCAACATTTTAGAACTTAATAGTTTACTTTGATATACTGGGTGTGATGGTAAATGACTTTAATCACAGAATGGAAGAGACAGAAGCAAGCAGATCTCTGTGAGCTCCAAGTCAGCCTGGACTGCATAGAGAGTTCCAATCCAGCCAGGGCTACATAGGAAAACCCCATCTGAAAAAAATTATTGATAGTAAAGTCTGGGAGTGTATCTTGGTTAGTAGAGTGCTTGCTTAGGATGCACTAGTCCTGATTTAATTCCCAGAACTGTATAAAACAGACATTGTTACTGGGCAGTGGTGGCAAACGCCTTTAATTCCAGTACTTAGGAGGCAGAGGCAGGCAGATCTCTGTGAGTTTGAGGCCAGCCTGGTCTACAAAGTAAGTTCCTGGATATCCAGGGCTGTTACACAGACAAACCCTATCTTGAAAAAAAAAACCCAGATGTGATGATCCATAGCTGTAATCCCAGCCTTCAGGAAGGATCAGCAATTCAAAACCATTCTAGGATAAATAGAGTATTTGAAGCCAGCTTAGGCTACATAAACCTTGTCTCAAATTAAATAACAAAAGCATACTTTAAAAATAATAACTATAAAAAAATAATAACTATAGCATGAGTAACATAGTTTATGATATTCCCCCAAAACAAAACAAAAAATCATGGAGAAAAATTGGGGCTGTACATGTGTATAAATCTCTTTCATTTGTGGCTTAGAAGATGGGTGGATCTTCACATCTTTGTACTCAGTGTATTGGTTCCATTGCTTTAGTTGAAGCATTCCTATTAATATCGAAGGAACATCAGATAGTTGGGGGAAAAAGAGCATTCTTTAAACTTGTTTGTACACTCCTACACTGCTGGGGATGGGAGCCATGGTCTTTTTTTTTTTAAGATTTATTTATTTTATTTTAGATATATGAGTGTTTTCCTGCATGTATGTCTGTGCCCATAGAGGCCAGAAGAGGATCTCCTGAAACAGGATTTGTAGATGGTTGTGAGCTACCATGTGAGTGCTGAGAACTGAAGCCAGGTTCTCTGCAAGAGCAAGGGTACTCCATCACTAAGCCATCTCTCCAGCTTGGAGCCAAGGCCTTGGAAATGCACTAGCTCTTCTTTGCCCCCACAGTCCCAGTTCAGGAAACACTGAATAACCCCTACAGGCAATCCATGGGCATTCTTTTCAGAAGGAAGTGAGAGCATTTTAAAGGTTAATTGCAGTGTGGAACTTGAAACCTCACCGAGATACTTTTATATTGCTCCATTAAAATTTATCTTGTACTTTGAACAGATCTTTTTTCCGTCTACAATTTTGTAATATCATGCATGAGTCATTTCAAAAGCGATAGTTCAGGGGTTCCCTATGTAGCCCTGGCTGTCCTGGAACTCTCTATATCAACCAGACTGGCTTGTCCTCGAACTCACAGAGATCCACTTGCCTCTGCCTGTCAAATGCTGAGATTAAAGTTGTGAGGCACCACACACAACTACACCAGTTCTGGAAAAGCACATTGTGAATATCATCACCCATCTCATCAGAAACAGTCTTTAAATATTGAGAGGATATTAAACTCACGGGAGTGGATACAACATTTCTAAAACTGCATTTTTCTCTTGAAAGCTTGAATTTTATCATCAGCAACAACTACTGTCAAATTATTTTCCTTGAACTGACAGGCTTGCTTAATTTTCAAGAAAATGACTGCCAAATACTGGTATCTGAATAATTAGAGTTTGCCTGTCAGTGGTTCTTACAAGTAAAAAAGTCATGCTTGACAAGAAAAGAGTCTGGGGACTAGAGAGATGGCACAATGGTTAAGCAAACGCAGGTTCGATTCCCAGCATCTACACAGTGACTCACAATCCTCTCTA
Source organism: Microtus ochrogaster (assembly GCF_000317375.1). Classification (NCBI taxonomy): domain Eukaryota; kingdom Metazoa; phylum Chordata; class Mammalia; order Rodentia; family Cricetidae; genus Microtus; species Microtus ochrogaster. The sequence continues at coordinate 39,539,275 of NC_022016.1, forward strand.
ACTCCAGAAGGTCTGAAGTCCTCTTCTGGCCTCTGAGGGCACCAGACATAGCCATGCATACAGCAAAACACCTATTCACATAAAAATGAATTAATTCTTTTTTTTTTTGAAAAAGAAAGAAGCCGGGCGGTGGTGGCGCACGCCTTTAATCCCAGCACTCGGGAGGC
>NC_022016.1:39539541-39550812 GCF_000317375.1 Microtus ochrogaster
TTCGAGACCAGCCTGGTCTACAAGAGCTAGTTCCAGGACAGGCTCCAAAACCACAGAGAAACCCTGTCTCGAAAAACCAAAAAAAGAAAAAGAAAGAAGAGATTGGTTTAGCTCTCAGCTTTGATGACCTCACTATTGCTGTTCCTGTAGAGTTCATACCTCAGAATTCTCTACACAGTATTTTCTATTTTACTATACCAAAGTCATGTGCAGAAGGGTTCAGAAAACTACATCTTAGGTCTCAGGAGATGCTTCAATGGGTAAAGTGCTTACTCCACAAGTGTAAGGACCAGAGTTCAGATCCCCAGGATTCACGTGGTAGCTGGACAGACATGGTAGCAGCCTGTGATCCCAGCACTGGAGAGGTAGAGGCAGAAACCAGCCCAGAGCAAGTTGGCTGGTTAGACTAGCCAGAATTGGAAGGCTCCGAGTTCGCTGAAAAACACTGCCTCAGTAAAGAAAATTGAAAGCAATGGAAAAGACGCCCAACATCATGTTGGGGCCTCTAGACATGTGTACACATACATAAAAACACATAAAACTTCATGCACATTTGGATATGTACATACAAGCACACATACACAAAGAAAATATCATTCATCCTGGTAATGTCTATTCATAGGGTCCCCTATGTTAAAAATTCTTTAATCTCTGGAGAGATGGCTAAGTGGTTAAGAGCACAGACTGCTCTTCCAGAGGACCTGGATTCGATTTTCAGCACATATGTAGTAGCTTACAACCATCTATAACTCTACATCCATGGGATCAGATACCCTCTTTTGGTCCCCTCGGGGACCAGGTACAGACAACTGGCATGTGAACCAGAAAAGCACATAATTCAGACATACATGCAGGCAAAACACCCATACACATAAAATATAAAATAATTCTTTGAGGGGGCTGAAGGGATGGCTCAGAGGTAAAGAGCACTGGCTGCTTTTCCAGAGGTTCTGAGTTCAATTCCCAGCAACCACATGATGGCTCACAGCCATCTGTAATGAGGTCTGGTGCCTTCTTATGGCATGAAGGATAAAGGGTGTGAATTTGGGTGGCTTGGACCTACTGCATGTACTGGCTTTGTGGGAGCCTAGGCTGTTTGGGTGCTCACCTTCCTAGACCTGGATGGAGGGGGGAGGACCTTGGACTTTCCACAGGGCAGGGAACCCTGACTGCTCTTCGGGCTGGAGAGGGACGGGGAGGGGAACAGGGGAGGGGGAGGGAAATGGGAGGCGGAGGCAGGGAGGAGGCAGAAATTTTTAATTAAAAAAATTTAAATACTGCATATTATATAATTTCATATAGAAAACCATATTTTATACAGAAATTTTGTTATTCAGTATCCGTTGTACCTTTTATTAATAAAATTTATTCTTAGTAATAAAATAAATAAATAAATAATTTTTGAAAGATAAAGGTTTACTTGAAATATTTTCTATTTGGCTAGTCAACAACTCATTGCAAAAATCCATATGCTTCATTTTGCTTTTGATATTTCAATTCTTTTATTACGTTCATTTATCGGCGTGTGTGCATGTGCGTGTGTGTGTGTGTGTGTGTGTGTGTGTGTGTGTCTGTGTGTGTGTACCTTCATGGGTTTTATGGACTGCGTATGGTAGTCAGATTACAATTTGGGGAAGTTAGTTCTCTCCTTCTACCACATAGGTTCAAACTCAAACTCAAACTGCAGTCACCAGGCTTGGCAATTAGACCCTTTATTCCCTGAGCCATCTCACCAGTCCCCTGTTTTTGACCTTTAAATATTGCACTCTAATCAGTTTATTATCATTTTATTTTTGGACTGTTTCATACATGTGTATAATATATTTGGTTAAGTTCCCCCCACTACTCTCTCTTGGCCCTCACTCCATGAAGCTAAAGTTCTTTGAAACTAGTCCCTTTCTGCTTGGCTTCCAGTTTTTGTGTGCGACCCGGAGTTTATTTAGAATTGCTGGCACGAGCATGGTAGAAGGTTATTTTTCAGCACTTGAGCCATTTACCAGTGGCTACTCCATTGAAGAAAATGCTTCCCTCTCCCCTAGGATCCATTAACTGTCAATAGCTTCTCTGAGAGGGGTGTGGCCTCATGAGCACCTCCCTCATCCATGATGGACCTGGTCTTATGCAGGTTTTTTATTAAACATTCTGAAATAAAATATATTTGCATCATTTTCCCCGTTTGTCCCCCCAAGTCCTTGTATGTACCACCCCCCCCCCCGCTTTCTCTCAAATTCATGGCCTCTGACTTCATCTTCTTTCACACACACCTGCTTAGTCCTTATAATGTTACTGTATGTATGATTTCAGGTCTGATCACTTGATGTATGTGGGCCTCTTCCCTAGGGGAGATGATTTTCTGCAGTTCTCAGCATTCCTTAGTTGCAAGTAGCTTTGCGTAGGGCCGGTGGCCTCTGATATTTGTCTTTCATGTTAACATATATGTTGGTGTTGCCCTTGCTCAGGTCTGGTTTAGGCAGCCATGTTGTTGAGACTGCATGGGTTTGGCTTCCCTGACATTTCTAGGAGACAGAATCTCGCAGCAGACGTACAGCTCCTCTAATTTACAATCGTTCTGCCCTCTCAGTGGTTGGGGAGGTTTGCTGAGCCTTAGACTGAGGGAGTTGTAAACAGTTTTTAAAAGTTGTTCCTAAGTGAACAGACAAAGTTAGCAGTGAGTTAGATGTTGCCTGCATAATTCTTTAAAACTATGAACCACTGGTCTACAGAGCTATTTCCAGGACAGGCTCCAAAGCCACAGAGTAACCCTGTCTCGAAAAAACAAAAACAAAAACAAACAAACAAACAAAAAAACTATGAACCAGATGCTCAAGATGTCCACGGTGAGCATAAATCACCTCCACCAGAGGATGCTCTTTCATACTCCAATCTTCCAGGATCCCTGTTGTGTTGCATCACTTGGGGCTGGGCACCACACAATCGGTCATTCTCTGCATTTTGATTGCCTGTGGTTTTTCTGTAATGGTTTCTGTTGCAAAGATGCGGGCTGACAGCATCACTTCTCTGTGGGTGTAAGGATGAGTATCTGGAATGCAGTTCGGAGTAATGCTGGATTAAAGTGGCTGTTGTAAATTCTCCTTCAAGATCCATGGCCTCCCTGGCCCTGCGTATCCAGTGCCAGGCATGGTTTTCATTGTTGACTGCACCTTAAATCCAATTAGAGAGCTATTGGTTGTGCTCAGGATATGAGTGACAGATGCTGCTGAATCTTCAGAGTTATATTGGCCATTGTCATTCATGTGTCACAGCTAGATAGGGCTATTGGTTGCTTCCCTCACTTGGAAGCTTGCTTGCATGGCACCTTTTGTTTTCATGAAAGCTAGTCCTCAGGCCGAAGGCGTTCAGATCAGATCCAACTCAGATCTTCTGGGTCCTTCAAGGTCTGGAAGGCAATCAAGGGCAACAGCAATACCTTATAATGATTGGGCTTTCTTGGGATCCACTGACCAACAACTACTAAGGGCTTTGCATGCCTAGTGTTGAATTTTTGTTAGATAGCCTATGGCTCTAGCGGGGAGGGAGCATTACAATGACAGGTGGGAAATTTCCATTTAAACTATATGGACATGTAATTTTAGGTACTTATATAGTGACTCCTGACTTCAGACATCCTTCCTGCTATTTCACCCTTCTCCCCTCCTTCCCTGTAGACATCTGAACAATTCTACTGTAACACTCCCCACTCCCAATTAATTACCCCACCCCCAGTTTTCCCCATTTTCCCCTTCAAATTACTTCTGCCTTGCTGTTCTCACTAACCTATATACCAAGCTCTTGTTGCTGGTGATGGGTTTTTGGGAGGGGGATCAACAAGGTCCCACTGTATAGCCTAGGATAACCTTGAATCCACAGATCCTCTGCATCTACTTCCTTCATGCTGGGATGAAAATGTAGCGCCATGTCTGCCTTACGTGTCCTCCCTTCCTTAACTAAACTAGTAAATTCCTTCCTTTTATTCTTCTGCTTTGATTTTTTGGTGCAAGCTTTAACATTCTAGCCCAGAGAATATTTCACAGTGATACACAGAAATAGTCTTTATTCCCCTTTATACTTAAATGGTATCCCATTGAATAGATGTATCAGAATTTGTTCAGCTGAGCCCGCAATGGGGAGGGAGTTTATTTCCGTTCTTTTACATCTATGCTGAATGCTGTAATATGTAGATTTGTGTTTTTATGTTTTCATAATGTAGCCTTGAAATAAATTCCTTAGAGAAAGAAATATCAACAGAAAAAGCCATGAAACTTTTCACGTTTTCTAACCTGGAAGGAGAGAGAAGGTCTCAATGAAGCCTAAATTTGCATTTCTCTCTCTGTGAATAAGACTGAAGACTTTCTACATGGCTCAGAGCCATTTGCATTTCTTTTGCTTCAGCTTATTTCTCCTATTACATGACCATTTTCTAGGATTACTAGCCTTGTCAATTTTCAAAAGTTTCTCATGTATCGGGGATAGTAACCATGATACAAGCTGGAACTATTTTTCCCATTTTGTGATTTCTTTTGATCCTATTGCGAGCATTTCTGCATGCAATGGGTTATTTCAGTGCAACCAAGTTTATCAACTATTTTTTCCTTATTGCTTTTGCACTTTGAGTTGAGGCTGTAAATGTTTTATCCTGCCCCCAGGTTCTAGGGCGGGCACTGCCGCTGTCCACATGTGACCCTCAGATGAATAGCAAGGTATCCATCACCACTAGTCTCTTAGAAGAGTGGACTGTCAAGCTTCACCCGTCTCCATCGCAGTGGAGTCTGCATTTTAAGGAGAACACACAGATGCTTAATTTTCACTGCAAAACTCAGGCCTGCTCCGGGATGTAACTCAGTACTAGTGAGTCATTGGCTACTTGGTATTGGGGCGGGAACAAAATGAAATGAGATCAAGTGTTGGGTGTGGTGTGGCCCACACCTGTAACCCGAGCACTTGGGAGGCAGAGCAGGTGAATCTGTGAATTCAAGCTTATCCTATGGTATATAGTGAGACCTTGTCTCTGAGGAAAAACAAAAACATAGGTCGGTAGCAGAGCCCAGTAGCCTGGGCTCCACCTCCAACCACGGGCAAAAAAAGAAATAAGGCCAACCTGCATATAAGGTATAAAGGAAGACAGTCTAGATTGCTAGTATTATTAAATACAGATGTGGAACATTCTAGTGCAAAGCCCTTTAACAATATGTCTTATGCAGTCCCAGGATTACATGACTGATATATTAAACCATCCATTTTCAGAAACATCTGGGGGGGGAGCACTCATGAAAAATAGGCTCTGGTTATTTTCCAAATGAATAAATAGCACTATCTGCTGCTGTGAGGCTTTTCAACAGTCTCGTGACCATGGACTCCGCAGAAAAGGAAAAAAAGAAACCTCTTTTAGGCTCCTGTAGTGCACAAGCCAATTCTGTTTCTCTCCACAAGCTGCAGAGACAGACACGTGACCTAAGCTAAATAAATGGGTGGGTAAAAAATTCCGTAGAAAGATTCCTGTTATGCCTTTTCTTCAAGCACCGTGGAGCTGTTTGTCAGTACTGTTCAGTTCTGCCAGAGGTGTTTGTTCCTCGGTCTCCTCTGCTGATAGGGTCCACAGAGCTTAATGCGAAGACGCACACCGGAGGATCAAACCCTAACTCGGCTGCTTCCATCTGCATTTTGCATTGCCCTGGACGGTGAAGAGGTTCTGCAAGAATGAGTAATGCAGGGATCAGCTCTGATAATAGAGTGCTGCCAGTCATTTTGAATGCGTGGGCTAGGACGCAAGGTCACTCGGAGTTCCAAGCACTATGAGGAAAATGGCTGCTGTGTAGCACAGGACTGAGCCTGCGGACGTGCGGGAACATGCTGGCACAGCTGATGGACGATTTCTTGCTCCTGCTCACTTTAGATTTTTCTAGCATTTCTAAGACGATATTCTTCAAATTCAACATGCCATTTTAGTCCCAGATTTCTGATTTGGAAAAAGGTATGTTTAAAATACATGTAGGGAGCTCATGAAATGCCTCAGTAGATAAAGTGCTTGCTGTCAAACCTAATCATGTGAGTTTCATCCCCAAAACCCACGTGGTAAAAAAAAACTCCAGTCCCACAAGTTGTGACACTCATGTGCCCCACCCCATATATATTTTTATTCATATATATATAAAACATAGCACTTATAAAAATAAAATTTAAAATTTTGATTTTGTTGTTTTAAAGTGTGTGTGTGTGTGTGTGTGTGTGTGTGTGTGTGTGTGTGTACACAGGAAGGGTGCCCTTGGAAGCCAGAGGCAACCAATTCCTCCTGGAGCAAGAGTTATTTATGAGCTTCCCAACCTATGTGCTGGGAATTAAAGTCAGGTCCTCTACAAGATGAGTATGTATTCCTAAATGCTGAGCCAGCTCTCCATCCTCTAAGTAAGATACTTGAAAACATAAAACAAAATACACACAGGGGCTACAGTTGTAGTAGTTCAGTGGTTAAGCCTGTGTTAACAGCACGAAATCCTGGACCCAGCACCATCCCCCAAGAAAACAGGTCAATCTATCATCAATAAAAATGTGTGGGCAAACACTTCACAGGCTATAAAGCAGAGTATTTATTTTGGACATCATCATGGGGTTAGAGATACTGGAAATATATTCTAGCAAATATAATATTCCAAACTATAAAGATTATTTAATGAGCTTCCATAAATAAAGGTAACAGCTTCATACAACTTCAGGAGATATGTGATCTAGCTCCCTGGCCAGCTTCAGCTGGCCTGGCAGCCTATGCTGGCAGGAAACATTTCCATGAGCCGATTCCCTGCAGTTACAGAGACAACCTTCTGACACAGACAAAATATAGAGTGAAAATAATCATTTGTTAGATATTCTCAAAAATCTGCCTGTGGGAGTGTAAATTGGTAAGCTCCAGAGGTTAAATTTATAAAAGTTATCAAAAATATGGGGCCGGGGGGATGGCTCAGTCTGTATGAGCTTTTGCTGTACAGGCACAAGGACCTGAGTTCAGATCACGAGCATCTGTGTGAAAAGCCAGGCATGGCCAAAGGAAAATGTAGTTCTGATACTAGAAGAAGGCCTAAGGGATAGGAGGAGTACTGGGGCTTGCAGGCCACCTAGATGAAAAATTTCAAGTTCCGGGTTCCATGAAAGACCCTGTTTCAAGGAAATAAGGCAAGAAGAGAGAGGAGGGCATACGATGTCCTCCTCGGGCCTCTGCGCATGTGTAAACTGTGCATGCATGTGTTCACACACATATATACCACATAACCCCCAAATTACCAAATTCATAAGCACACAAACCTTTTCACCAATTCTACCCAATTGCCTTAGAGAAATATCACAAAATTTTATGTATCTACAAGAAAACACAGAGCACTAAAGACTGGAAATGAACTGAATGTCCTTTCGTGGGAGGCCACCTACCTAAGTTATGGTCCAGCAATGAAGTAATCATAATTGCAAGTGGGGAACGCCTGAATAGCAGCATGGAAATATAGCCGGCATAAATTATCAACCAGAAAAACAATACTGTAAATTGACATTTATTTACTTGTTTGCTTGTCTGTTTGTTTTGAGACAGGGTCTCATGTAGCCCAGGCTAGCCTCGAACTCACTTTGCAGCCAAGGACAACCATGATTTTTTTACCTGTGTGTGTGTAGTGTGTGTGTTTGCATGTGTGTATGCATGTTCAGATCTGTATAGGTACACATGTGTATGTCCATATGTTCACATGGAAGCCAGAGTCTGATAGTCTCTCCATTTTATTTACTGAAGCAGGCTTTTGCTGGGCTCAAAGCTCAAGGCTTCAGGAAGCCCTGGAGTCTTGGGGGCCATTTTCTGCCCTCTAAGTGAGAAACTGCAACGTTCTGTTTCCATGTTTCTTCTCTTCCATGCTGACCACTTTGTTTTGCCCCAGCAGACTCCGTAGTGCCGTTGCTATGCTGGTTTCCATGTGGAGTCACACCTGCTGGGATGAAGTCTGCCTGGAGCAAGAGTACAAGGTGCAAGGAACAGCTCAGCCCTTGTCAGTCTAGCCCATTCCACGGCTTAAAACCGGACAGAGGCCTAAGAAAGCCTGTATCTCAGGGCTACGGATGGAGCTCAGCAGGATATGGCTTGCTTCCCACACAGGAGCAAAGATTTGATCCCCAGCATGTAAAAGAAAAGAAAAACAGAAAAATAATGGGCATATCTTTTTTTCTTTTATATGCATTGGTGTTTTTTGCCTGCATGTTTGTGTGAGGGCGTCTAATTTGGGGAATCAACCTGGGTCCTATGGAAGTACAATCAGTGCTCTCAACCGCCGAGCCATCTCTCCATCCCTATAGGGATCTCTTATTGGAAGGCCTGCCTCCTCCTCTAAAATTTCGTCTGCTTGAACTTTTGTTTGAATAGTTGTAATCTGTTAATTGTTACTCATGGGCTTCATACACGTTTAAGGGAGGCTTGACATTTCAACTTTTGAAGTTTTTGTTTTATGTTTTGAAAGCGGCTTCATGTAGCTCAGGCTGAACTCTCATTATGTAACCAAGGGTATCCTAGAATTCTTGACTCTTCTTCCTCAAACTTGTCTAAGAAATGCATTAGTATGCCAGATTTAAGAGTTTAGCTTTTCATCAGGCAGTATTGGTGCATTCCTTTAATCCCAGCACTCAGGAGGCAGAGGCAGGCAGATCTCTGTGAATTCGAGGCCATCCTGATCTACAGAGTGAGTTCCAGGATAGCCAGAGGTACACAGAGAAACCTTGTCTCAGAAAAAAAAAATTCAACTTTTCCCCCTAGACATGGCAGGGAAATGCAGCTATGAACTTTCAACCACATGGCTGCTTAAACAAGGCCATAATAATGGCAATGCTAGTTAGCAAGCCAATGTGAAGAGGAGAAATTGCACATGGCCCCACCCCTAGATGAAGAGTTACAGATAGTCAAGGGTTACTGACAGACGGAGAACCAGTTTTTCCCAGGAATAAGCCCCCACATAGGTTGTCCAATCTCCAGGGGTCCCACCTTGGACACATGAACACAGGGGCAAAGCTAAACGGATTTAGGTTATATATACATGTGAGTACATATATGTTACATATATATACACATATATGCACATACATGTATGTAGTAATAATAACAGTAACCAGAGGAGAGATCGTGATGGAAGGAGATGGAGGGGCAGAAAGGTTGGGAGTGATGAAAATACAGTGCTTCCGACTGAAATTCTCAAAAAATAAAACTAATTTTAAAAAAGATTTTTACTTATACAGATGTTGTGTGGGGCCGAGGAGATGGCTAGTCAATAAAATGTTGTAGAACAAGTATGAGGACCTGAATTCAATCCTCAGCATCCAAATGAAAAAAAAAATTGGGCATGGTAACATGCATCTGTAATCTCAGTGCTGGGGAATAAGCAGATGAGTCAGGAACTCAGTGGCCAACCTGCCTAACCAATTGGCAGAGCTCCAGTTTCTTTACTTTTTTCTTTTCTTTCTTTCTTTCTTCTCAGTACAGGGCTTCTCTGTGTAGCCCTGGCTGTCCTGGGCCTCAAACTCACAGAGATCCACCTGCCTCTGCCTCCTGAGTGCTGGGATTAAAGGTGTGTACCATCACTGCCTGGGGAGCTCCAGTTTCAATGAAAGGCCTTGCCTCAAAACAGTAAAGTGGAAGGTGGAAGACACCTGAAATTGATCTCTGACCATGTACCCAAATACACCTTTCTCTCTCTCTCTCTCTCTCTCTCTCTCTCTCTCTCTCTCTCTCTCTCTCTCACACACACACACACACACACACACACACACACACACACAAACATGCACACACTTGTGCACACATGCATGTGTGAGGCTGCATGACTTTTCCTGGAGAAATCTGAGCAAACGCTTATTCACCAACGACAAGCAGATGAATGAAATGGAGCTCAGTGAACCGTGACGTTAATATGATTACATCCAGGAGTATGGGTGATTCAGAGACAGCTGCGTCACTAAGACACCCTACCCCAGCACAGTGGCGACTCAAAAGAAACATCCCAGGAGCTCCCTACAGGACTTGCAGGCAGCTTGGACCATGGAATATCTCCTTACCAGAAATTGTTACTGCTTGTATAATCTAAGGAAGGGATTTTGTGAATCTTCTAAGGAACTTTCTGAAACCTGAGAGTTCTGCTTGCATCCTAACCCTAGAAATCCCATGAATTTACTGAGTCTTAATGAATCTCCCACTAAGAATGAATGTTTCAATTGGGACAGAATATCTAAGCAACAAGACAACTGCCAAGAAATAAATGCACAGATTTTACAGTTTTGTTTTTGTGTTAGTAAGCAAACCCCGGACCTTGGACATGCTAAGTAGGCATTCTAAACTTAGTTACAGCTCCAGTACCAACTGATCTCATAAAAGTAGGTAGAATAATGGTTAGTTGCTGTGATCCAGCTGCCCTCACTCCCCCTGACTGACAGCGGAACTTCCTTGTGGTCTGTAATTGACAAGGATGTTTGTGTTCTTTCTGGCTGCCCGGTTGGGTCTCCACAGAAGGAGTAGAGGTATAAAAGGTTGCTGGGCAAAAAAAAAGTTGCTGTTCTTTCACCTGAAAAGAAGCCTCCGTGTCTCAATCCCGGCACCCCCCGCCAGTCTTGGCTATCCAGGCTGTGCTGGCTGCAGCAGTTACTGTATTAGTCAGGGTTCTCTAGAGAAATAGAACACACACACACAGAATTGATTAGAATGGCTTACAGGTTGCTGTGGTCCAGCTAGTCCAACAACGGCTGTCTACCAACAGAATGTCCAAGAATCCAGTAGCTGTTCAGTCCACGAGGCTGGAGGTCTCAGCTGGTCTTCAGTGTACACCAGAATCCTGAAGAAGTAGGCTCTAATGCCTATGAAGGAAAGGACTTGCCAGCAAGGTGAGAACAAGCAGGCAAGGAGATCAAGCTTCCTTCTTCCATGTCCTTATTTAGGCTGCCAGCAGAAGGCGTGGCCCACATTACAGGTGGATCTTCCCACCTCAAGAGACCTGGATTAAAAGTGTGTCTTCCCGGTGATGGGGTTTGTGAGCTGCCCAACCAGCACGGAGGCCTGATCTATCCGCGCCAGGAGAGCCAGCATTGGGGTGAATTTCTGGCCCCGCGGCGCCAGCCTGGGACGGGGAGCTCAGAGGTTCCTGGGCCCCCTATCCTTCTTGGGCTCTCTGCAGGGCCTCTACTCCCTGCATACTGCCTCTTTCTTCCTAGCCCACCCAGCTTCCATCCAGAACCCTCCCCACTTCAGCCCCACCTCCCTCTTTCAGCACA
>NC_022016.1:39554077-39563318 GCF_000317375.1 Microtus ochrogaster
GTAATGTGGCAGGATACAAGATCAACTCCAAAAAATCAGTCGCCCTCTTATACACAAAGGATATGGAAGCAGAGAGGGAAATCAGAGAAGCTTCGCCTTTCACGATAGCCACAAACAGCATAAAATATCTTGGGGTAACTCTAACCAACGAAGTGAAAGATCTATTTGACAAGAACTTTAAGGCATTGAAGAAAGAAATTGAAGAGGATACCAGGAAATGGAAGGACCTCCCTTGCTCTTGGATTGGGAGGATCAACATAGTAAAAATGGCAATTCTACCAAAGGTCTGCCTCCACCTCCTGAGTCCTGGGATTAAAGGCATGCACCACCACCACCCGGTTTGAAGGCATTTTTCTAATTGAAATTTCCGCTTCCCAGATGATTCTAGCTTGGGTAAAATTGACAGACAGACAAACAAACAAAAACACACCACAACCAATAAACCAAATAAGAAACTAGGCAACATACACTTTAAGAGATTAGCAGATTGCCGGGCGGTGGTGGAAATCTCAATCCTTGGGAGGCAGAGGCAGACGGATCTCTTTGAGTTGAGATGAGTTGGGCTGATTATGCAGCTTTCCCGAAGTTTACATAGTTAACGAGTATTGGGAACACAGTTTTGAACCCAGAACTTTGACTCTAGACCCATCACAATATCACTATACTCTTTTTGATAAAAGCAGACAATCAAATTATAAGTAAACGTAAAATCTATAATTATTTTAGAATAATCATTGTGAGTGAGCATGGTTAAATATTTTTAGTAACATTTATTTTTTCCCAGCAGCCAGAGAGTCTCAGAGGTCTAATGTTATGATCCATTAAATGATTCCTTAAATAGTTTCAATTATTTTCAGTCTCTTATATAATACATTTATTTATCATTTGACTGGTAGTAAAAGATGTTAATTGTCAAAATTGTCAAATAAGCAATGCACTAAGGGAAATCTACACAGAAATTCTACACCGTAAAATGCCAAATAATTTTAAATCTTACAGCTGAATTTTGAATAGTTTAATGCAAAACCCTCATTTCACTGGTAACGAATCTGTTAAAATGTTCGCTGGTACCTTGCAACAGTTTTCATAGGGGAGTCTTCATGCATTTGCCAAACTGAAGTGGGAAATGCAGATAAGGCAGCAATAGTCTTCACTTAAACAACTATGTGTCTTACTCCAACAATTACATGATTAAGAATAGTGAAATATAATTTCTTCCTTGAGAAATGTGTCAAAATTATGACGTTATCATACAGGTAAAGCAAAAGTTTCTAAAGTATCATTAAATTTTACCAATAGGTAAAGGAATCATTCATGTACCCAAGATGTTTTAACTCAATTTTTTAACTATTAGTATATGTTTTATAATGTGCCATTTCAAACGACTTCCTCATCCCAGTAGCTAAAGATTGGCCAATCATTAATTTGCCTCTGGCGCAATGCTTTATCTTTTGCTTCAGAGTTATTTAGACAGGCAGGCAAGTTTAGAGAGCTTCTCAAAACCACACTAATAAGTTATAGGGAAACAACCTGGACAGCTGTTACATATATAACAAATGTGATCTTTGGTTAAGTGGATGTTATGAATAATTCTCTTTTTACCCATAATGTGACCAAATGTGATGCCAGTTATGTGTCTGCGTTTTTTTTTTTTTTGTTGTTGTTGTTGTACTATGTCTACTGGTACTTAGGACATGAGACCAAACAGCACCAAAACAAACAATGAGTTTACTGGATTATGACTATGTCCTTAAATAGATAGTCTAGAACACTGACAGAATGTCCTCATCATTGTAGTTCAGGGCAATGACCATGAAAGAACTCTGTGGGTTAATATAATAAGAATATAATATAATAGGAAGATTTTAGGAATTCCAGAAATTTCCCTTGGCCTTCATATTCACGGGGCACAACTCATCAAGCAAAAAACAGCCATTATAAATATTCTTACTGAAGGTAAAAAAAAAAAGAGGAAGTATAGTAAAAGAAAATGAACACATTCAAAAAAGAATAGTTGCTACACAAAAATAACCAAATAGAAATTCTAAATAGAAAACTATAATACCTGAGTTTGCAAGATCCCTACATGAGATTAAGAGCAAATACCTGGCTCCTAATTTGCTATTAATCTCGTTTGGTTGGTTTTGCAATAACATCCATTTCTGTTTTTGAGACAGGGTCTCTCATTACACCTGGAGTTCATCAGTTTGGTTACAATGGCTAGCCAACAAGCTCCAGAGATCTGGTCTCTATCTTCCCAGCACTGGGGTTGCAGACACATGCTTTTACATGGATGCTGGGGCTCAATCTCGGCTTCTCATACTTGCGTGACAAGCATGTTGTTGATGGAACCACCTCCCCAGCCAGAGATCTTCAATAGAAAGTGTCTAAAATAAAGCATAACGAGGAAAAACAATACACAAACCCTCAGTGACAGTATCAAGAAGTTTTGTGTAGTTGGATGGTGGTGGTGCATGCCTTTAATCCCAGCACTTGAGAGACAGAGGCAGATGGATCTCTGAGTTCAAGGCTAGCCTAGTTTACAGAGCGAGTTCCAGGACTAGCTCCATAACTACTGAGAAACCACATCTAGAAAAAAAAAAAAAGAAGTTTTGTGTATGTCTGATTAGAATCCCAAGAGAGGAGAAAAGCTGGTCACAGAAAACTATTTAAAGAAAGCTTAGTGGTGGGGGTATATGCCATTAAACCAGCAGGGAGGCAGGCAGGTTTCTCTGATTTCCAGGCCAGTCTGACCTACAAGGTGAGTTCCAGGACAGCTAGGGCTGTTAAACAGAGAAACCTTGTCTCGAATAAATAAATACACACATACATACATGTGGCGAACTCCTCGACCAGCGAGAAAGAACAACCACCACACGAGGATTCTTCTCAGATCACGCTTTAATTGGAGTGCCCTTGGTTGAAAGAGCATGAAGCGAGAGGGGCAGGGAACGAGGGGCAGGAAGCGAGAGGCCAAGAGCATTAGGGCAGCTGCTTATATAGAGAAATGGCACATGGGTTGCCCTGTGATTGGCTGCCACCATCAGCTGACATCAGACTGCGTTGGGATAGGACCAAGGACCCTTATCCACCGCGCATGCAGGAAGCGGGGGACATGAAGCTCCCAGAGGCATAGCCAAATAAGGAGTTGTTTATTACCAACAAGACAGGATGTCGGCACCATCTTGTAATGGCGATCCTGTCTGGCTCGCTACACATACATACATACATACATACATACATACATACATACATACATACATACATACATAAATACATACATAAACAAACAAATAAATAAATGGCCCAAAGTATGATCTGTGGTATCTACTTCTGTTTTTTGTCTGTTTGTTTTGTTTTTGGTTTTTGGTTTTTCCAAGACAGGGTTTCTCTGTGTAACAGCTCTGGCTGTCCTGGAAAACACTCTGTAGATCAGGCTCTGGCTGCCCTGGAACTCACTTTGTAGACCAGACTGGCCTCAAATCCACAGAGATCCACCTGCCTCTGCCTCCCAAGTGCTGGGATTAAAGGCGTGCGCCACCACCACCCCATGCTACTTTCCAATGAGGGAGTTTATTGAGTATATAGTAAGCCAGAGTAAAAGAACAAATAGCATGTGACAGACAGATGTATTGATAGATACAGGATATTGTCAACCTAGGTACTCAAAACATTCACCAGTCACCTAGAGTTCCAGATAGAGAGATTTCTGGGCAAAGTAGAGTGTCCCCCTTGGGTGAGGCTTCCAAGTGAGAACTACAAGCAACACAGAGATAACATCATCAAAAGGGGGATTACAACATCTAGCATAAATTAACTGGAAAGTTGAGACAGGGGGCTGGAGTTCCCAACTGAGCTTTCCCTCCACGAATGTGCATCCCATAGCTGAGCTTCTGGACTCTCCTACCCACTGCAGGCAGTTTTAATGGCACAAACAACAGGAACGTCTGGAGGAAATGCTTTCTTTACCTTCCGAGCCAGCTTCTCAGTGAGCACAAGCAGCACATGACAATTTACCAATATAATGTACATTACACAGACTTTCCAAATGTGATTTTAAAAATCCTGTAAAGCCACCCATCTAAATCACACAACGTCTAACAACATAAACCACAAAAAACAAACAAACAAAAAAAAATACATCAACACACACCCGGGTCCAGCTGCTGCAAACTACTGCTCAAGGAAACCTAAAAAGGCTCATGGGAAGAAAGGTGCTTTACATTCAGGTGACCAAAGCTAAGAATCACTGTAGACTTCTTTAGTTTTATGTGAAAGGCCTTAAAAGAAGCTTTTTAATGAACTGAAAGAGAACAAAATGCTTTTTCTTAGAATTCTCTCCTCAGAAAACATAGCCTTCAAAAACACAGGGGAGTTGGATTGGAGAGATGGCTCAGGGGATAAAGTGCTTCTGCACCATATAAAGGCGAAGTTCCGATCCCTAACACCCAAGTGAGAACCTTCATAGTTGGACCCGACCAGTTTGCAACCTCAGGGTTGATGAGTAAAGACAGACAAATCCAGAAAGCTCACTGGGCATACAGGTTAGCCCAAACAGTGAGCTCCTGGTTCAGTGAGAGCCCGCCTCAAAAAAGAAGCATGCATAGGCCTTTAGTCTCAGCGGGAGTTTTGGGTCAGCTTGGTTTACATAGTGAGTTCTAGGCCAGCCAGAGCTACATAGTGAGAAAATTTCTTTCAATGAATCAACTAATATGAATGGGCAAGGTGGAGAAGTGCTTGATGAAGGCGTTCTCATGTCAGCCTCTAGTCTCTACATATGCCAGTCTGATGCACACACAGGTACTCATATATGACACACACAAATCTAATTGTGGGGCACAGGGAAAGCCCATAGGCCTCAACCCTATACAAAGAGCTACAGGCGACTAAGAAATGCTGAGAGAGGGAGAAATAGTCTTCCCCAGGGAAGAAAGAGCACAACCATATCCAATACCAAACGGTCAGCACTGAAAACACACATACAAGTAACAATATACAGACTGGGCAGGCTATATTTAGAAATACATGTGCATGCGTGCACACACACGTGAACACACACACACACACACACACTCACACACAGCACGAGTAATAAAAACCCAGAGACAGATATTGTGGTTCAAGTTGAAGATTAGAAAAGCAACACAGCCAACCACTGGAGAGACCTTTTTACCTCTACCAAATCTTCAGACCGAATGTCTCCACGAATGCTCAGACTCCACACTCCAGTGAGTTCCTGTCTCTCCCTGCCTTATATTCCTCTCTCCGCCCAGCCATATCACTCCCGTCTCCACCCCCCTAGTGCTGGGATTAAAGGCCTGTGATCCCAGTGCTGGGATCATCTTTGTGTGAGCTCTGTTTCTCTTTTAGACAGATTCAATCTTGTGTAGCCCGGGGTGGCCTTGAACTCACAGAGATCCATCCGCCTCTGTCCTGGGAGGTGTGCACTACCACTCCCTGGCCTGTGTGTCTGACTAGTCCTGACTTTGTCCTCTGATCCTCAGGCAAGCTTTATTTATTAAAACACAAATAATGGGCTGGAGACATGGCTCAGTGGTTAAGAGCATTGCCTGCTCTTCCAGAGGTCCTGAGTTCAATTTCCGACAACCACATGGTGGCTCACAACCATCTGTAATGAGGTTTGGTGACCTCTTCTGGCCTGCAGACGTACACACAGACAGAATATTGTATGCATAATAAATAAATATTTAAAAAAAACACAAATTTTATATATATAAATATATATCAACAATTAAAGAAAAGAAGGCCATGAGTTTGGAAGAACGGGGCGTGGAGGAGTACATGGAGAGATTGGAGAGAGAAAAGGGAAGGGGGAAGTGATGTAATTATATTATAATCTCAAAAATATACATGCATAAAAAACTAGAATAAGAACATACTGAATCCGGAGTTTAGAAGCCAGGAAGTGGTGAGGATGGCAGCTGAAAGCAATAAACTAGAAACTGGGAGCTGACAAGATGGCTCAGTGGATAAAGGTACTTTTGACACAAAGCCTAATGACCTGAGTTCAATCCCTGAAATCCATGGGAAGGTGGAAGGGAAAGACAAACTTTGCAAGGTTACTCTGGCCTCCACTCACACACCAAGGCATGTGTGTGCCCACCCCATACATCATGTACACACAATAATAAAAAAATAGAAAATGGAAAATAATAGAAAGATCAATAAACCTAAAACTGGTTCTTCAAAACTATCAATAAAATAAATAAACCTCCAGGTAGACTTATCAAGGAGAAAACCAAAGATGGAAATAATAATCAGGAATAAAGGACATCATATAGATTATAGAAACTATATGTGTGTTTGTGTGTGTGATTCCTTTTGTGTGTGTAGCAATGCATAAGAAAACAAATTATAACTATATTCATAAGACAAGGCTAGATTGCCGGGTGGTGGTGGCGCATGCCTTTTGTCCCACACTCAGGAGGCAGGTGGATCTCTATGAATTCAAGGCCAGCCTGGTATACAGAGTGAGTTCCAGGACAGCCAAGACTGTTTTACAGAGAAACCCTGTCTCAGAAAACAAACCAAAAAGAAAAAGAGAAAGAAAGAAAGGAAAGAAAGGAAGGAAGAAAGGAAGGAAGAAAGAAAGGAAAGAAAGAAAGAAAAAGGAAGGAAGGAAGGAAGGAAGGAAGGAAGGAAGAAAGAAAGAAAGAGAAAGAGAAAGAGAAAGAAAAGTCTGGAAAATTGTGGATCTGATTTTAAACTAAATAGACAGGCATACCTGCACTTATGCAGCAAACAACCTGGAAAAACTCTTAAAGGTTTTTCTGATTCAGGTTACTAGCTCTTAGAGAAGGCATTTTCCACAAAATTCCAGCACATAATACCAAAAATATGCAAAACTCTAGAGGGTTGCCACCATGAGTCATCACGACACAGTCTGGAAGGAGCTGGCAAAAACTGCCTTTTATTTTTATATGAAGGAATATGTTTATTTCAGAAAGGCGGAACTGCTGAACAATTTGAAAATAAAGATAAAGGCTATTCACCATATTAACAGAATAAAAGCCTTAAATGAGTACTTTTATAAAAGTCATTAAAAACATCTGATGCATCCATTCATGATTAGAAAACCTGTTCTTCGAAAGCTCCAAATGAGAGATGGGTTTCTTTCAGATGACACCGCAAGTATCATGCGTTGTGAGAAAAAAAAAAGAAACCAAAACATCAAATGCTTTGAAAACAAAATCAGACAAGCTCGTGAGCATTGGAATGTAGTTCGGAGCCAGCAGACAGGGCAAGAATGTATCACTGACAATACTAGCAAGGAAGTAATGACAGCCTGTGTGGAAATTCTCGTATGCGAAAGGTTAGCACAGGCCAAGGGGAAAATATCAATATTCAAAATCAGCTGGGCTGGAGAGATGGTGCAATGGTTAAGAGCACTAACTGCTCTTCCAGAGGACCTCGGTTCAATTTCTAGCACCTACATGGCAGCTCACAACTGTACGTAATTCCAGCTCCAGGGGACCTGACCCCATGGCAAAACACCAGTGCACATAAAATAAATATTTTTTAAAGATCAACTGTGTGTTTATACTCCATCAAAAATAATCAAGAAATGAAATTCCAAGAGAAACCATTTTCAATGACAACAAAAACCACCAAATACTTAAAATGAAATCTACTATAAAGGTGTAAAGCTTCTACAGGAAGAGTTCTAAAATAATGGTCCGATTCTCAAGACAAATGTTAGAAAAGCGGGACTGGAAAGCTTTATATTGCAAAAATATCAATTTTCCATGAATCTGTTCTGATCATTTTTATATTGTGTTTCTAGAGAGAGATTAGCTATATTACTCTATTGAATTGGTTTGCTTTTGTTTTGAGACAGCCTCCCCTTCCATAACGATCCCTAGTCTGAAACTTGCTATATAGATCAGGCTGGCCTCTAATTTCTCCTCCAGTCTCTGTCTCTTGGTGCTAGGATTACAGATAGGTGTGAGCCACCACACCCAGTTGGATTCTTTTTGTTTTCTGAAAGTGATTTTAATATTTGAAGGTAACAGTGCCATTATTGGAAGTATTGAGGTGCTTTTTTTTTTTTCGAGACAGGGTTTCTCTGTAGCTTTTGGTTCCTGTCCTGGCAAGGAACCAGGCTGGCCTCGAACTCACAGAGATCCACCTGCCTCTGCCTCCCAAGTGCTGGGATTAGAGGTGTTTGTTACCATCGCTCGGCTTATTGAGGTGCTTTTATGTCCACCTGATTAAAATGGCATTTGGAATAATGAATGGCTTGTGTTGTACTAATAGCCTGCCTAGCTACCTTTTATTTTTCTTATTTTTAAAAAACTTTTTTATATTTGTTTATTTTGGGTGGTGCACATGCACCATGGCATGAATATGGAAGTTAGAGAGACAGTTGTCTCCTTCCAACAATCTGGGGTTTGGAGATCCAACTCAGGATTTCAGGCTTGGCAGCAAGTGCCATCTTATTTTCCCTTTTTTCAAAAGTATAAAAATTATAAATAACTTATGGGAAGCCTTTAAAGGTGTTCTTCTGGGAGATCAAGGATTGGAGGAGCCAGAAACATAGGGCCAATAGGTCATAGAAGGTGGTCTCTACCAGATTTGGGCCTCCCCTCCTAGCAGGAAGTATCAGATTCTCTGTCCTCAATAGCATGAACAGGCAGTTGATCTCCTCCAGGGTTCAGTTCACATTTTCTTCTGAGTGGCTCAAAGAGCAAAGATGCCTGCTAAAATAGGTCTTTATATCTAAAAGGGAGAGCTTGCCAAGATTGCCTGATTTGGAACAGGGCAGAGCTCCAAATGTATTGAGTTTGCCTCTAGCCCTTGCCAAAGTTGTATCAGGCTCTTTTCAAAGCCATTTTCATTTCATTTTACCAGCACTGGAGGTCACACACACACAGTGGTACTTTGGGCTTTTGTAATCAGAAAACAGAAGTGCCAGGCTGCCCGGCAGGGATCCCTTACGGTGCTGAAGTTAGAGGAGCCCACGCCTTGGCAAGGAGCCCCTTCTGCTGTGAAGGAGGATTGGAGAAGAACCCTTCCTTGAGTGCTAGTGTAAACAGCCCTTCTGGGAACCAATTGGCCAATACAGAGCTCTGTGGAAGAGGCCGGCAGGTTTTTCTTCTTTGCCACATTTCTTTTTTTTTTTTTTTTTTGGTTTTTTTCGAGACAGGTTTTCTCTGTAGCTTTGGTGCCTGTCCTGGAACTAGCTCTGTAGACCAGGCTGGCCTCGAACTCACAGAGATCC
>NC_022016.1:39563418-39573025 GCF_000317375.1 Microtus ochrogaster
GTAGACCAGGCTGGCCTCGAACTCACAGAGATCCGCCTGCCTCTGCCTCCCGAGTGCTGGGATTAAAGGCGTGCGCCACCACCGCCCGGCTCTTTGCCACATTTCTGATGCACACCACAGCACAGGATAGACTGTGCTCTAGTTGACCTCTGACCTTCTTACCTCCATCACCCTCTCATTTGCTTCTTCACACCTGCCTTCCTCGGGTGTTTTTGGAGATAATTTATAATTCCATGTTGGTTTAGCTATCGTGTTCTTTGGATATATTTTGTTTGTTCCGTTTCAGATAGGGTTTTGTATAGCCCAGGTTGGCCTTAAACTCATGATGTAGCCCAGGATGACCTTAAGTGTGTCTGATCCTCCTGGCTCGACTTCCCAGGTGGTGGGATTACAGGTGCATACAACAATGCCTGGCATGCTTCTCTGGTTCTGCTCTCATTCTTCTTCCCTCTGCCTCTTTCTCTCAAGAAATGCACGTGTCTCCTGAACTCCCAGGTTCAAGTCACTTTCCTGGTGCAGCTTCATGAGCAGCTGGGACTACAAATTCATGTCAATGTGCTCTGCTGGGTATATCATTGCATGGTACTTTTAATGTCTAAGTATTACATTATATATACACAAGTTAGTCTACTGGAATCTCCATTGAAACAGTTTGAATGAAGTGTAGAAATCTTACCTCTTTTTAGAGCTCAACCTTCCCCTATTTAAAATATAATCATGTTAAAGATTTCCTCTGCATATAAGAACTACAGAAGCCAGTGCTATAACTATTGCTTTAGCTGTCACACATGATTTAGAAAGGCCAAGAAGAAAAACTGTCAATTGTATTTACCCTCCCTTTCACTCTGTCATCTTTCCTTCCTGATAGACTAAGACTTCTCTTGTCATTTCTGTTTATCAAGATTATGATGGCTATTACTTGCTATGCTGGGAAATCAAACCCAGGGTCTCGGGCTTGTGAGGCAGATGCTCTACCACTGAGCCCTGCCAACTTCTTTTCATCAAAATTTTTTTCTTCAGCCGGGCAGTGGTAGTACACACCTTTAATTCCAACACTCTGAAGGCAGAGGCAGGTGGATCTCTGTGATTTTGAGGCCAGCCTGGTCTACAAAATCTAGTTCCAGGACAGGCTCCAAAGCAACACAGAGAAACCCTGTCTCAAAAAACAAAACAAAACAAAATCTTCAGAAGTTCATTAAGATCTATATGTCAGCAACAAATTCTCTCCAATATTGTGATTTTGGTTTTTGTTATAAGAGAATGTATCTTGATTTCCCTGTAATTCTTTTTTTTTTTGTTATTTTTGTTTGTTTGTTTGTTTGTTTTTTGAGACAGGGTTTCTCTGTGGTTTTGGAGCCTGTCCTGGAACTAGCTCTTGTAGACCAAGCTGGTCTCGAACTCACAGAGATCCGCCTGCCTCTGCCTCCCAAGTGCTGGGATTAAAGGCGTGCGCCACCACCGCCCGGCTTCCCTGTAATTCTTGAAGAATATGTTTGCAAGCTATATAACTCTATGTAAGATGCTGTTTTGTTCTTGTATTTGTGCAGGGTCTCACTATATAGCCCAGGTTGGTTTCTTACTTGAGAGCCTTCTGCCTCAGACTGCCAAGTGTGGGATTACACATGAGACCAAGCATGCCTGACTAAATTTCTTTTCAGCACTTGAAAGGCATGGCAATCTTCTATGGCCTTTGCTTTCTAATATTTTTCCTGTACAGAGAACAGATGTTCCTCTGGATGTTTAGACTATTTTATCTTGTTTTCAGAAGTTTGACTCTGATAATCCACGATTTTTGTTGTTGTTTATCCTGTTTAATTTTTCTCAGGTGTGCCAGGCAGTGGTCCACACAGAGGCTGGCAGATCTCTGTGAATTCAAGGCCAGTGTGATCTACAGAGCAAGTTCTAGTCAGAGCTACACAGAGAAACCCTGCCTAGAAACAAACAAACAAAAAAATTCTGTCAGGTTCTTTTTTATTTTTCTGTTTGTTTTTGAGACAGGGTTTCTCTGTGTAACAGGCCTGGTTGTCCTGGAACTCACTCTGTAGACCAGGCTGGCCTTGAACTCAGAGACCTGCCTGCCTCTGCCCCCCTAAAGCTGGGATTAAAGAAGTGTGCCACCACTACCCAGCTCCCTCAAGTTTTTCAATCTGTCACTTTATGTCTTTTTGCCAAATTTCAGGCATTAATTCTTTGACTACTATTTTGGTTTCATCTCATGATCAAAAAATTAGATTTTAAAAATATTATCTCCCATGTCCCTGAAGTTCTGTTCTTTTTTTTCCAAGTCTATTTTCTCTCCTTGCTTAAATAGAGTAAATTATCTTCTAACCTCCAAGTCTGATTCTCTCCCCAGCCCTTTAGATTCTGCTATTGAGTCTATTTTTACCTGTATGCTGTTGTAAGTTTCAGTTCAAAAAATCACATTTGAGTTTTCTTGAGACTTTCCTCCCCATTTGTTTCAAACAAGCATGCTTATTGTTTGCCAATGCATTTTTTATGACAGCTGTTTTTAAATCCTTGTCAGTTAATTCTAACAATTCTGTCATCTTAGTGAATTGTCGTTTCCAACAAGATGAGAACTCCCCGATTCTTAGTATGGAACGTAGTTTCTTAAATTGACGTTATATTAGTCAAATATTCTGTTTTATCAGGTCTGCCCAGATGCTGCTCAAAGTACTGGGCTAAGGGTAGGGAAGGGTTAAGTTCCAGAGTCTGCAATCAGCGTTTGCTGACGTGTGCGCACGCGCGCACTTGCACCTGCGCCTGCGCTCCTGGGCTGCATGTGACTGAAGGGTGGGGCGGGGCGGCATGGGATGCTGGCTCCACACTAGGCGTCGGCCGCCAACCACCAGTCGTGGTGCTCTGCGGCGCCTCACAGGGCCTCCTGTAAAGTGGTGGGAGCGGGGAACTCGTCACCGCTGCGCAGGGTCAGAGTTCAGGCTTGGGCCTGGCTGACGTCAGCGGAGGGGGCGGGACGCCTCGGTACTTCTCGGTCTAGGGAAAAGTCCGGGCTGTTTCACTTGAGCCCAGGAATGGGGGGCGCCTTAACGTCCCTTGCAGGCACGGCGCTGTGTTCCCTGATACCGAGGCGAGGGGTGTTTGGGATCGTCGCCTGTTACTAGTCTCGGTCCCGGTCCTTTCCTGCTTAGAGGCGGGGCCACACAGGCTTTGGGGGATTTTTTTTCCCCCTTTAGTGTTTGTCTGAAATGGAGCCATCATCGTGCAGTTTTCTGTCTAGATAGAAAGAGCAGATTTTTCTTTCAGGGTTTGTTTTTTTAGCTTTGTTTCTTTTTTTCTTGTTGGTTTTTTTCCCCCAGTTTTCTGTCTGTGCCTGCTCTTTCTAGGGTGCTGGCTTCTCCAAAGCCAGTCTGGAAGGTATAAAAACACACAGCCAGGTCCGGTAGCCCTTAATATGTCTGCTCTTCTCCACCTTGTTTTATATCTAAAACTAGGCATTTTGGGTGCTCTTAGTGGTACTGGGGAAAGTACACTTAACTCCATTTTCCCAGAAGCACAGGGCTGCTTTATCTTATGTCATCATAACACAGAAAGGATGTGTACAGGCTTGGTAGGCCTTTCTACTGTACGGGGATCCGTGTGTGAATGGGAAGTCATCTTAGAAAAGCAATTAACTTGTTTTGGTTTTGGTTTTTTAAAACTTGAAAAGATACATCCCTGCCAACAAATTTCTGTTTCCCTGCTTGCAAGATTATGTAAAAGGAAAGAGCCATGGTTCCAGGGAAAGGACAGTTAGAGATGGTTCTGGGAGTCTGTGTGTGTTTTACTAAGGTGTGATTAGGACAAGGATGTGTGCGTATTTCAAATACATGATTACATGCAACACATGCATACCACGATAACACCACCACAATCAACACTCGGAACAAACCTGGCACCCTCAAAAATGTCCTCCTGCTCTTTTGAAATTCCTCTAGTCTTCTTTACCCAGCCTTCACCCCAGGCAACCAGAACTCAGGCTCTTGCTCTGTAGCCTAGGCTGGCCTCCAGGTCACCGTCCTCAGGCTTCAGCTTCCTGGGTGTTGGAATTACAAGCTTGCTCTGCCACATCCATGTCACCGATCTGCTTCCTCTCGGAAAAAGAATTATGTATTGTTTAGAGTTTTGTAGAACTGTACCAATGATTATTGGCTGGCTTCTTTCGCACGCGATAACTCACCATTCATATTATTGTGTTTTTGATAGTTTTTCTACCTCCTATGGCTGTATGACAATTTGGCTATCCTTTCATTTGCTGATGGACATTCCAGTTGTTCCCAGTTTGGAGCTGTTTAAATAAAGTGGCTCTAAAAAAAATAATAAAAATAAAACAGTTCTAAACATTCACATACAATGTATATGCTTTCTTTGCGTATGGCTAAATTCATAGGAATAAAATGGCTGAATCATAAACTAGGCACATGTTTAACATGTTTTTCTGTGTGTATAGGTCAGAGGTTAACATGGAGTGTTTCTCAATCAGTCTGCACCTTACTTTTTGAGACATGATGTGTCACTGAACCTGAAGCTCACCAATTCAGCTAGGGTAGCCAGCAAGCCATAGGAGATCCTCCGACGTCTGCCTCCCCAGCAATGGGATTGCCCATGTGTATCACCATGCCCAGGTTTGTTTTGCTTTGTGCCTTGATGAGGACTCACTTGTATCGCTGGGTGGCCTGGAACTCGGTGTGTAGACCAGGCCTCTGCCCCCTGAATGCTGGAATTAAAAGCATGTACCACCCATGTCCTGGTTTTTTACATGGGCCCCAGGAACAAACTTGGGTCCTCATGCCTATATAGCAAGCACTTTACCAACTGCTAAATACTTTACAACATGATTATTAATTTGACACATCTTTTTTTGTTCATTTGTTTGTTTTCTGAGACAGAGTTTCTCTGTAGCTTTGGACCCTATCCTGGAACTTGCTCTGTAGACCATGCTGACCTCGAACTCATGGAGATCCACCTGTCTCTGCCTTCCAAATGCTGGGATTAAATGCCTGTGCCACCATCACCTGGCTCTAATTGACACTTGTACCAACAATGTATGAGAGTTCCCATTTTTTCTATTTCCACACCCACGCAGTCCTTTGGATTTTTGCCATTATAATAGGTTAGACTGGTTTCTTGTGCCTTTTACATTTCTGTAACGATAGTAATGATGCCAAGCACTACAGTAGACTAAAGGCAGAAGCAATCTAAGTGCTTATAAATCCATAAGTACCTAAAGAAATGCGCTGTGACCATACAATTCTCTCTCTCCCTCCCTCCCTCCCTCCCCCTCTCTCTCTCTCTCTCTCTCTCTCTCTCTCTCTCTCTCTCTCTCTCTCTCTGTGTGTGTGTGTGTGTGTGTGTGTGTGTTTAAGGAAGTCCTGACATGTGCTATAGCATAGATGACCTTGGGGACTTTATACCAAGTGAGATAAGCCAGTGACAAAAAGACAAATGTTCTGATCACACTTAAACAAGGTAACTTATATCGTCAAATTCATAGAGATAGATAGCAGAATACTGGCTACTGTGGGATGTGGGGAGGGAGGAAGGGGAATCTATTGTTTAATGGATATAAAGCTTCAGTTTTGCAGAAGGAGGAGATGAGGCTGGGAATATAGCTCATTAATAGAACACTTGCTTAGAATGTCTGAAAACTGGGTTCAATGTCCAGCAGCTCATGCACATGAATACACACATGCATACACACAAACAAAAGGAAATTACCTTTTAATAAAGTTTTTTTTTCTTTTGGTTCTTCAAGACAGGGCTTTTCTGTAGCTTTGAAACCTGTCCTGGAACTTGCTCTGTAGACCAGGCTGTCCTTGAACTCACAGAGATCTGCCTGCTTCTGCCTCCTGAGTGCTGGGATTAAAAGCGTGTGCCACTACCACCTAGCTAATAAAGATTTATTTATTTTTAGTTTATGTGTGTATGCCTGAGTTGCACATGCCCACAGAGTCCAGAAGAAAGTGTTGGATCCTCTGGTCCTCTGTAACAGCAGCAAGTACTCTTTCTTAACTGCCAAGCCATTTATTTCTCCAGCTCACTATATGTGTTTTGAACCCTGAAATACATCATAATGACTTTCATTTAGATAGACAACTACTTTTTAAAGATATTTACACAAATAAAAGATATCTTGAAAAAAAAAAGATATCTTGAAAATTCTTACGATATTAGGTGTGGCTCAGTGGTAAAACACCTGCCTAGTATACACAAAGCCATGGGTTCCATCCTCAGCACTGCAAAAATAAATGATCTTATATTTACCAATTTTGCTCAGCATTTCTGGCTTCATTCATTTGTATATATTCAGACTTCCATCTGGTATAATTTTCCTTCTGCATGAAGGAAACATGGACATTTCTTGAACTGTAAATACTCTGGTGATGAATTCTTCCAGCAATTTCAGATGCTGAAGAATGTGTTCATCTTGCCTGACATTATGAAAGTTATTTTCCCAGGTAGAAAATTCTCATTTTCTTTGTGTTGCTTGTATTTGGAAGTTGTTGAGTTTCTATGATATATTTGTATATTTGCATCAAATTTAAAATGCTTTGTTTTCTTCAAAAAGAAATTTCCTGTTCTTCTTCCCTTTCATGAGGGAAACTCAGCTTTACCATACCAGAAAACATTAAAAAATATTTAAATAACATTTTATGTATGATATTATCAAAACCCTAAGTTACAGCAATTCAACCACTTGAAGTTGTCAAATATTTCATTGATGCTTTGATTTTTTAAAAAAGATTTGTAAATGAGTGTTTGCCCACATATATGTCTGTGCTGAGAGCCAGAGGAGGCCAGACAAGGCCATTGGAATCCCTTAAACTGGAGCTGAAAAACAAATCCGGGTCCTTTTCAAGAGCAACCAGTCAGTGCTCTTAAACGCTGAGCCATCTCTCCATCTGCCACTCTTAATTTTTGTTTGTTGTTTTATTTTGTTTTCTTTTTTTTTTTAGACAGGGTTTCTCTGTGTAGCTCTGGCTGTCCTGGAACTCACTCTGTAGACAAGGCTGACCTTGAATTTAGAGATCCACCTGCCTCTGCCTCCCAAGTGTTTGGATTAAAGGCACGTGTTTCCACTGCCAGGCCCTAGCCCACTCTTAATTTTTAATCCTCCCCTTTTCCAATTCTTTAAAAAAAACTATTATTTTTATTTTATGTGTATAGGTGTTTGGGGTACATGCATGTCTGTGCATGTGTATGCAGTGCTGGGAGAGGATGAAGAGTGTCAGATCCCTTGGAACTGGAGTTACAGAATGTTGTTAGCAGCCATGAGGATGCTGGGAATTGAACCACAGTCTTCTAGAAGAGCACTCAATGCTCTTAACCACTGAGCCATTTCTCCAGCCCCTCTTTTTCTTTTCCTTTCTTATGAGACCAGAGTCTCAAGTATCTCAGGCTGGACCTGAAGTTGCTAGTTAGCTGTGGATGACCTTGAATGTCTGACCTTCTTCCCTCTACTACTGAGTGCTGAGATTACAGGCCTATATCACATCACCAGAGTTTATGTGGTGCTTTGGATGTGGCCAAGGGCCTTGTGCATGCTACACAAGCATTCTGCCAGCTGAGTTATATGCCCAGCCCTAATCCCAATCTATTTTTTGTTTAAATTTTGATAGTTTATATGACTATATCTTCAAGTCCATTTTTTTCTTTCCTAGAGAATGAATGACAACCACAAAAAAAATCAATCAAACAAGAAAACAAAACTTACAGCTAGCATTGAGTTAATAGTGAAATATTGGATATTTTCTCATTAATTTAAGAGTCAGACGATATATCCATACTCCCTACTTCTTTCAACATGGTACTAGATGTTTTACTTTGAGGAAGAATGCAAGGAGGGAAAAGAGGTGATGAAACTGTTTCTATTTACACAAGACTTTACTGTTTCTTTAGCAAACTTTTAGGAATATACCCAAGAACTGCTGAGAAATTTTTAAAGTCACAGAATGCAAAGTTCAAGTGTTCAAAGCTCAGTTTTACTTTGATAAGCTACCAAAAAAAAACCCCTGAAAAGTAAAAATTTAAAAATATCATTTCACATATAATATCATCAAAACCATAAGATACCTAAATAAATTTAACATATGACAAAAATTCTTTTTAGTATTCTTTGTTTGTTTGTTTTTTCAAGACTTGGTTTCTCTGAGTAAACCTGGCTGTCCTGTGTCACTGTGTAGACCAGGCTGGCCTCAAACTCAGAGAGTCACCTGCCTCTGCCTCCAGAGTGCTGGGATTAAAGGCATGCACCACTACTTCCTGGCTTGTTTTAATATTCTTGCCTTTTAAAACTCTCATTTATTTTTATTTTATGTGCATTGGTGTTTTGCCTGCATGTATGTTTGTGTGAGGTTCAGATCTTGGAGTTACATACAGTTATGAGCTGCCATATGGGTGCTGGGAATTGAACTCAGGTCCTATGGAAGAGTAGTTGATACTCTTAACCATTAAACCATCTCTCCATCCCACAACAAAACACTTTTGAGAGACACGAAAAGAAAATGAAGTAGATAATGAGATAATCCATACCTACAAACTGAAAGCCCCAACAATGTTAATATGTCAATTTCTGATGTGGGATTCCCCTCTGTATGCTGTGAATACCATTGGTTAATTAAAAAAAAACTGTCTTGGACCTGTGCAGGAAATAGAGGTAGGTGGAGAAAACTAAACTGAA
Source organism: Microtus ochrogaster (assembly GCF_000317375.1). Taxonomy (NCBI): domain Eukaryota; kingdom Metazoa; phylum Chordata; class Mammalia; order Rodentia; family Cricetidae; genus Microtus; species Microtus ochrogaster. The sequence goes on from NC_022016.1 coordinate 39,572,096, forward strand.
TGCTGGGAGGAGGAAGGCCAAGTCAGGGAGAAGCCAAGTAGCACCCCCAGAGACAGATGCCAGAAATTTAGTAGGTAAGCCACAGCCAAGTGGGATACACAGGTTAATAGAAACGGGTTAAAATAAGATGTAAGAGTTAGCCAATAAAAAAACTAGAGCTAATGGGCCAAGCAGTGATTTAAATAATATAGCTTCTGTGTGATTATTTCGGGGCTGAGTGGCTAGGAACCAAATTGGTGCCAATGTGGCTGATTAAAATCCACTTAAAATCTGAGAGGGCTTGAAAAGGAATTCATTTTTTTTTTTTTGATTTTTGAGACAGTGTTTCTCCTTAGCTTTTGGTTCCTGTCCTGGAACTAGCTCTTCTAGACCAGGCTGGCCTCGAACTCACAGAGATTCGCCTGCCTCTGCCTCCCGAGTGCTGGGATTAAAGGCATGCGCCACCACAGCCCTGCTTTTGAAAAGGAATTCTAGACACAAAAATACAGAGTTTACCACAGCTTCTTGCTGTTTGCTGGTGGTGTGCTGCAGCTCCTTTAAGATAGGTTTTCCTGACTCAACGGTTGCAGAAAAAAGTCATGCCATTTTGAAATGCTGGCTTTCTGGGCCATGCTGCCAGCGCAAACTCTAGCTGTTTCAGGAGGTCAAGAATTTAAATGGGGTTTGTAAGCAGTGTGTTACAAACTGCTTAATGGCTTGACATAGACCAGCTGCATACTTGGAACTGTGGCAATGTGCATGGCTTGCAGAGGCAGTGAACAGACTTCCACCATGTTGAACTGTGCTGAACAAGCAGGAAGTGCCATATATACCCTAGTAATGCTGCAGCTTAAGTTTTTTGTTTTTGTTTTTGTTTTTGTTTTTCGAGACAGGGTTTCTCTGTGGCTTTGGAGCCTGTCCTGGCACTAGCTCTGTAGACCAGGCTGGTCT
>NC_022016.1:39574881-39592973 GCF_000317375.1 Microtus ochrogaster
CAGGCCGGGCGGTGGTGGCGCACGCCTGTAATCCCAGCACTCGGGAAGCAGAGGCAGGCGGATCTCTGTGAGTTCGAGGCCAGCCTGGTCTACCAAGGGAGCTCCAGGACAGGCTCTAAAGCTACAGAGAAACCCTGTCTCGAAAAACCAAAAAAAAAAGACAATTATCAAATGTACTCACTCATAAATGGTTTTTAAACATAAAGCAAAGAAAGCCAGTCTACAAACCACAATCCCAGAGAATTTAGACAACAATGCAGACGCTGAGAGACTTACATAGATCTAATTTACATGGGAAGTAGAAAGTAGAACAAGACAAGATCTCCTGAGTAAACTGGGAGCATGGGGACCTTGGGGGAGGATTGAAGGGGAAGGGGAGAAGCAGGGAGGGGAGCAGAGAAAAATGTAGAGCTCAATAAATATTCATAAAAAATGTATAAAAAGAAACAAAATCTTTAAAGAGAAAGAGTACGAACAGTCATAGATTAAAATGAGAAAAGAAAATAAGCCATGTATAGATGGAAAATTCAAAGAGAGTCTGAATTATGTATATTATTGTGTTTTCTTTGAATTTTTGACTGTGAAGGAAATAAGCACAGAGAGACATTTCATTGTATGGGCTGCTTAGCTAAACCAGCATATATGTTCTAAAGGTATCAGGATTTTAAAATATGGGTCTAAGATATGTTGTTTTAGAAAAGAGGTTCTTCTTTTGTTTCCTCAGATGATGAGAACCTGTGGATTCATTCCAGGCTAATATCGTTTGATGGACCAAGAGCCCCTGAAAGGTTGCAGTGAACACCCCCAAAAAATTACTTCACCCAACTGCTGACTGAGATGAACCTAGCACACAGGATACACCATGAAAGACCTGATAAACAACACCCCAATCAGCAGGAAGTAGTCTAGAGAACTTCGCCCAAATTCCCAAATATTGTTTATAAATGTTTGTTTACATTTAAAGGAGGATATGCTATAGAGATTTGCATTGGTATGGATCTTGGTTTATTGATACAAAATTAGGGTCAATTTTGTTATATGTGTATTTCTGCTCATGATTAAGGTATTGTGTTTGTGCAGCTCATTTAAAAATGTAATGTATAATTAAGCACTAGAACTTAATAGAGAGTCAGCTATAATAGTCAAGCTTCTAGTAATGTTAGTTAGATTTTCTAGATGTACAGGGATGTATTTCAGATAGATATGTATTCTTCAAACCTTTCAAAGACTCCAAAATGTGGCATTTAAAATGTTTTAAAAACTTAGGACTTTTTATAACAGTGAGACACATCTGCTCTTGGCAGCACCAATCTACTTCAAGAGCATGATGGGCACCAAAGAAGCTTCCTATGGAGTTTGCTAGCCTTTTGTGCAAGAAACTGCTCTTGCCTGTATTACTTAACTGGATATGAGGGATGCACAGAGAAATGATTGCTGAACTTGCCTAAAGGTGAGATGGTCCTTCGGCCTTCCTGCTTCATGAAAGAGTCTGCTAGACATTCTGCAGGACACAGAAGAAAGTAACTGACAAACTGCCAATATAGGCAGAACTGTTTTTGAAATTTCCTGCTTCATGGAAAAGTCCGGTGGATACTATGGGCCTATATGCTGATGATGGATGCCCCAATGGTACCGAACTTTGTGTGACTATCCAGGCCGCAAAATGTCTCTGTCAATTCTCAAGTTTTGGAAGTTGTTTACAATGCACTCCCTGTTTACTTAGGTAATATATCTTTCTGGAGTCTTTGATGGAGTTGAAGAGTAGGTAGTAATAATATAGCTTTCCTTAGTCATGATAAAAGATAAAATATATATAAATATTGTAACTGTAATTCTTGCTTGATACCTGTTTTATTATATATAATTTTACTTTGTAAAGTTAAAACCTTCCTTTTTATTTAAACAGAAGAGGGAGGTGATGTGGGATTCCCCTCTGTATGCTGTGAATACCATTGGTTAATTAAAAAAAACTGTCTTGGACTATGCAGGGAATAGAGGTAGGTGGAGAAAACTAAACTGAATGCTGGGAGGAGGAAGGCCAAGTCAGGGAGAAGCCAAGTAGCAACCCCAGAGACAGATGCCAGAACTTTAGCAGGTAAGCCACAGCCAAGTGGGATACACAGGCTAATAGAAATGGGTTAAATTAAGATATAAGAGTTAGCCAATAAGAAACTAGAGCTAGTGGTCCAAGCAGTGATTTAAATAATATAGCTTCTGTGTGATTATTTTGAGGCTGAGCAGCCAGGAACCAACAAGTGGACTCCTCTGACAAATTTCTGCTAAACTGATCTCTAGATTCAATGTAACCCATATCCAGATATCAACAGTTGTTTTGGTAAGAATTAAAAATCTAGTTCTAAAGTTTATATGAAAATATAAAAGACCTAGAATGTACAAGAATTTCTTTTGGAAAGGAATAGAGGTATATTTGTAGAGAAACAATATAACAGGTACTGCACAGGAGGATTGAACTGGGAAATACAACAAACTCAGAAGATCCCTCAGATGACCACTTCTCATGCCAAGACCCCCTTAACATCCGTTTCAGAAACCATTGCTGGTACGGGAGAATTGTCTGTATTCTGTCAAACATGTTATAAATAAATGCTGATTGGCCAGGCAGGAAATATAGGCAGGAAAACCAGACAGCAAGTAGAAATGATGTAATGAGAACAGGAAAATTCTGGGAAGGAGGAAGTTGATTCCTCCCACTCCTGCCCAGACCACTGAAGCAGCAGGATGTGATCTGCCCCATTGACAAAAGGTACTGAGCCACATGTTTAACATAAATCAAGATGTGAGAGTTAGCCAGTGAGAATCTAGAGCTAATGGGCTAATCAGCTTATAATTTATGGAGACCTATGTGTGATTTTCTTTGGGGCTAAACAGTTGTGGGGTACCAGGTGGGACAAAAACCCCAACAAACAAGCAGCCTGTACGCCCATGTTACACATTGCTATCAATAGTTTGGTAGATTATGATTCAAGAACCTTTTCTCTTGGATTTGCATGTATGTATATACTGAAGTATGTAGTGATCACTTGAAAGTATAAATATGGAGGTATAGGACTGCTTGCATGCTTAGATGAGGCCCTAGTTTCAACCCCTAGAACCTCTGAAAGAAAGAAGGAAAATGGGATTGTATATGTACATACTCGGCAACTTGTCTTATTCTCTTGCCAGCTTTTATCAGTTTTGCCAATCTGCTCATGACAGCACATGTACAGTTTTTTAACTGATGCATACTACACCATAGAACATGCATTTGCCAATAGAAATTTAGTTGTTTAATGTTTAGTTGTTTAAATGTTTTTGCCATTAACAATTATTCTCAGGCAGGGAGATGGCTCAAAGGGTAAAGGTGATAGCTGCCAAGTTGGATACTGGAACCCACATGATAGAAAGGAAAGAACTGACACTTACATGTTGTCTTCCAACCTCTATGCACATTCATGGCATTCTTGCACACACACACACACACACACACACACACACACACACACACACACACATGTTTTACAGACACACACACAAACACCAGATAAATACAATTTTATAAATAAATAAACATTTTAAACTTACTTTCCAAACAAGCAAAGTAAATTATCTAGTTCTTAAAAAACCTTTTTAAGCTGGGCGGTGATGGCTCATGCTTTTAATCCCAGCACTCAGGAGACAGAGACAGGTGGATCTCTGTGAGTTCAAGGCCAGCCTGGTCTTCAGAGCTAGCTAGTTCCAGAACAGCTAGGACTGTTATACTGAGAAACCCTGTCTCAAAAAACTAAAAAGAAAAAGACGCAAACTTTAAAAAATATTGTAGATTAATACCTGATTACATTCTCCATAACTCTGGATATTATCAATATCTTGTTTTTTTTAATTATCCATCTGATATTTGAAAAATGTATTGAAGTTTTCTGGTGATGTTGAAAGTCTTTAAATATTTTATTAGCAATATTATTTTTTCTTTTGTAAATTGCTTTTTTATTGTAAAAATTATATGCCTTCTCTTTTGAACTTGAGTTTTTTGGCTAATTCATTCTTTAAATACTCTAGACTCACTCTTTTGTCACTTCTGTTAAAGATATAAAACACCGGGTTGGAGAAAACTTCAAAACTAAAAAGTCAAAACATTGTCTTTAGAGGATGGCGTCACTTTTGGTTTTTTTTTTCCCCCTCTGATACAGGGTCTCCCCATGTAGCCCCAGCTATCCTGAGTTCCCCTGCCTCTTGCTTCCTGAGGGCACATGCCACCTCCCCTCCCAGCTGAAGGTCTTGATTTTTAAAGCATCCTGTGGTTAACATAACTTTTAAAGTTAAACGTATAAATGTATAAGCTTTCTGTATGGGTTCCACTTTTTAAATCTTATTTAAGAAATTATTCCCTAAATGCCAGGCATAGTGAAGCAGGTTTGTAATCAATCCTTGCACTTGGGAGGTAGAGGCAGGGCAGGGGTTCAAGGTCACTTGCAGCTACAGAGGGAGTTTGAGGTTGGCTTGGGCTGCATGAGACCCTGTCTCAAGAAAACAAAAACCCCAACTAGAAAACGAAATCCCGTATAACAGAGTCAAAAAGACATTCTTAGATTATCCCTTAAAATGTTTCCCAGATGTCTTTTCTGTGCAAATAGAGAAAAGACTGTATAAAACAAAAACAGAATGACATCATGCATATTGCTTTATAACCTGTTGTTATGTAGCAATATATTTTGAACATCTTTTCATTTGAATAAATGTATCACTAGTGTTGTGGGTGGGGTTTCCCGGGAAACAGACTCTGGAGACAAGAGATTTGTGTGCAGGAAGTTTATCCGGGAGTGCTTACGAGACCAACGCGCGGGCGTGGGGGAAGGGAATGAAATAGGATTAGACTGGAGAGGACGTTAGGCGGTGCTGCAGTCGTCACAAGGGCTGGAGCGTGGCGGTTTAGAATTCCCTTCATCATTGTCCCAATTCGAAGAGAGAAAGCTGAGGCATTTGTTTGATGCGGGCTGCCCCTGGGGAAGAGCTGGGGGTGTCACTGGGCAGGGCAACTGCCTTCTTGTGAGTATCATTCCCAGAGCCAATGATCAGAGAGTTAGGGTTGTAGCTGGCTGGTCACCCTCCTGATAGCCCTAGCTAGGAGCCAGAAAGGAGGGGAATCTGAACAGCGCACCACCATTAAGGACACTGTTTACTCCCAGCCGCAGAAAACACCCACCACTCACTTTCAGCTCGGCAATAGGAGATCGCTGGCAGAAAAGTATCCGTCCCTTTCGTGAGGAAAGCGAAAACTTTTGGAGAGGTGCCCAGTAGGCTCTCACATTTCATTGACCTTAACTAAAATGTTAGGTGAAGGAGGAGCTGGGAAAGTGGGGTCTTGGTTGCCCTGATTTTGTACCTTGAGCAGACAACACTACTGCTCGGAACAATGCTTCAGCGTAGAGGAACATAAAGGATTTCTGACAGTATCTACCACAAAATGGACTCCTATAGAAATACTTTGAATAATTACATATGCTTTAAAGAAATAGTTTTCTTATTGACTGACCTTTGGGTGTCTATAACATTATGTTGTGGTCTGCTGTGTTGAATTAATAGCCTAGCAATTTTCACTGCCCATATCTTCCGTTGTTTCTTCGGGATTGTCTAGTTTGCTTTCTGTTGCTGTGGTAAACACTATGACCAAACCAACTTGGATAGGAAGGGTTTATTATCTTTTATTTTTGGTTTTTCGAGACTGGGTTTCTTTGTGCAGCCCTGGCTGTCCTGGAACTTGCTGGGGGTGGGGGTGGGGGCTTATTTTAGATTGCAAGTTGTAGTCACTGAGAGCATCAGACAGGAACCCGGAAGCAGGAACTGAAGCAGAGGCTATGGAGGAACACTGCTTATTGGCTTGCTCCCTGTGGCTTTACTCAGCCTGCTTTGTACACCGCCTAGGACCACCTGCCCGTGGGTGGTGCCACAATGGTGGGATTAACCATCCCACCTCAATCATTAATGAAGAAAATGCCCCCACAGTCTAGGCCAATCTGATAGAGGCAATTCCTCAGTTGAGATTTCCTCTTCCCAAGTAATTGAGTTAGTATCGAGTTGATGAAAAGTAAGCAGAACAAAGATGAAATGCTAACCATATCATCGGGAGGTGCACTTTTAAAAGAATTCTGACGCAGAATACCAATGAGTGCCATGGGAAAACACTCTATATGTGTGATTTCCTTGAGCAGTAGATGAAGAGGCCAATTTTCCCTACATCCTTTCAGATATTGGATTTTAACATTTCCGTTAGTTGTATGTTCCTTTTATCTTTTTTTAAAAGTACCCTGCCTTCATTGTCATTTTGGTTGTTGACTGTATGCACTTGTTGTTTGTTCGTTGTTTGGTTTGCATTATAGGCCAAAGAAATGTGTTTTAAAATGCGTTAGCTCGGGAAAGCTTCGGAACACCATCTGTCTTGTGTTCTTTGTGCTACAAGGGTTAATTCAGCAGACCTGCCTGGCTTTGCTAGTCAAGACATGAAACATACTAATTAACAGTGCTTATTTTTAACCGTGGGCCCAAGGAATTTCAGGGCATTTCGACCCAGTTTGGTATACTTGTTTATGGATAACAATGAGATTGATTACTTCCATGCCCACAGGACTCTAGTATTCAGAAAAATAGCTAGGTGCGTAAAGACTAAAACCTATATATTCTCAGGGTTGATGGTAGCAGGGTCACATCTGTGCAGAAGTACTTTACAACATGAGCGGTTCTTTTCTGACCTATAAATTACACTGAGTAGCTAACTAATGTATGCCAGAAATATTTTGGAAATATCACTCTGAAAAGTAAAAGGAAAAGAAGTTATTCTGCTATTCCAGTGAAGAATGGGGACACGTGAACCTAGAAACAGCCAGCCATAGCTATCCTGATGGGGAACATGACAGTGCTGTTTAGAAAATAATTTCCTGAATGTAAAGCTTATGAATAATAGGTCTTTAACCCCCATTTTGGATTTTTCTTAGTAAGAAGGTATTTACAGCCATTATTATAGTCAAAATAAAACTATGATGCTATAAATCTAACAAAATACTTCAGATATTTTCCTGTCTCTAAGCATATAAATATATCATATTAAAATTATAGAAATAATTTGTATTGGATTTTATATTGCTTGCATAATCATTGTTGTACTTCACAGTTGCTGTAGACATTATAGTCTTGCATAGAAATACCAAATATTTACTGGCTCAGAAAAATATTCTTGGAGTCCACATGCACTTTAGATTGGTATTTGCTATGTGTGTGTGAATTTGAAAAAGAATGAATTATCATTAAAATGTGCCATGATAAGGTAAACTCAGAACTAAAACATGGTGAGGAAATGTATGACTCCTACAGGAATACTCTTAGCTATCTCTGTCACAATAGTAAAGATTAACCCAGCCGGGCGATGGTGGCGCACGCCTTTAATCCCAGCACTAGGGAGGCAGAGACAGGGGATCTCTGTGAGTTCGAGGATAGCCTGGTCTACAGAGCTAGTTCCGGGACAGGCTCCAAAGCCACAGAGAAACCCTGTCTCACCCCCCCCCCAAAAAAAAGATTAACCCAGTGTAGATAAGAATGAAGACAAGACCAGTCTGGTCGCCACAGCTGGCTCTACGACAGAGGAACTACAGAGAAACCCTGTCTCAAAAAACCGAAAACCAAACCAACAAAAAAGAATGCAGACAAGAGTCAAGCATGGTGGATCTCTGTAAGTTACCCTGGTCTACAGAGTGAGTTCCAGGACAGTCAAAACTACACAGGAAAACTGTGTCTAGAAATCAAACAAAAAAGAGTACAGACAAAACGAATACTGTCTGTTGTATGTCGAAATGTCATGGTGTGTAAGGGATGTGAGTAATGGTTAATGAGGATCAATTTTGCAGTGTATAAACAGGCACAAAGTCGACCTTGGACTTAATGTTATATCCAGAAAATCTTCATACACAAGGATATTCACTGTAGCATTATTTATAATGACAAAGTATAAGCATTTTAGACACCCTAAAGGTGAAGAATAATTGAGAAATGATGCAGGCCCTGAAACACTAAGCTCCTAGCGGCTAAGGAGCAGTAGTTTCACAGTAGAGTTCAGGGAGGCTCTGCCGTGAACTGACTTCTGCTTGCTGCTCTTAAAGGTGTGTTGCTGAGAAAAAGCAAGGCACAGGAGTGTTGGTAGCAAATCTTCTTTGGGGGCTCTAAGCCTGTGCCTGTTTCTGATATTTTTCAAAACAAAATACTGGGAAGATAAAGCAAGGACTGACAACAGTGATTTCCTGTAGGTAGAGCAGGAAATGTGGAATGTACAAAGGAGCCAGGGTTCTCGGAATGTATTTTGTTTCATACGTTCTGTTGTTTGTGCCTTTGTTTGGTGTAAAAGATAGCCTCCAATGCCAACCATCTCTCAGTATTCACACCCTTGTGATGTCCCACCAACAGGCTAGCATAGTTGGGCTGTGTGACTCCTTCCACAATTAGAGTTTAGACACAACATGGCTTCCTGTTTGTTCTTCCCCTCTCCTGGATCATTTGTATTCTGGGAAATTCTTTGCTCTGCCAAGCGGTTCCATGTGAGGATCTGAGGCCCAATGAGAGCCATGTGAGGGGCCCTGATGGCAGCCATGCCTCTGGCTTCGAACTAGCCTTGAGGTGCTTACAGCTCAGTACAAGAGTCTGTGTTGAGTATCCCTGAACCACAACTACTAAACTAAGCTGTCCCTGGTTTCTGACCTCCGAAAACTGTGAGAGAATTCATGTTTGTTATTTCGCACTGCTAGTTTTTTATATAAGCTGTTAAGCAGCAGTTCATCACTAATGCGAGAACTATAAAATTGGTTTTTAATAATTTAAAAACGGAATATAAGCAAAAAAAAGAGATAGTCTTTAAAAATTAAAGATGAACTTGAAAAACAGGAGCCCAACTATAAAACTGGTGGCTAAAGTACACAGTAATTATTTCAAGTGACTTATAGACAGAATATTTTTATGTATCCCCAGTGACTGGATCTCAAGGACAAAAACAGCTGGGTAAGTCTTAAATGGCATTCAGTGATCTAATTGTCACTAATAACACTGATATTTTTGTCTTGAAACTATCTGTGAGGTGGAATAAATCAGGTTATTATGTTAGCATCATTAACTAAGATTTTACACATGAGAAGGAAGATGTAAGTCAAGAAAATTAACTGGAAACCCTTTTACTCCTTAGATTGGAAATAGCAATATTTAGTCATAATTTCTTTTTCTAAAAGACACAGCTTTCTTAGTCCTGTTCAATGAAGAGACAGAAAGAAATTATATCAAAATGTCAGGTGAGACGGCAAGCAGATTTGGATGATTAAATATCATTTAAAACAAACAAACGTTCAGAGCTCCTTGGAGAATGGTTAATTTCAGTTCTGAGATGAACCTGGAAGATCCTCTGACTAGAAGTTAAGGATGGAATTAAGACTCTACACTTTCTGTGGAGCTCTTACTGGCCCGGGATAGAACAGTCTGAACTTCCAAAAGCGTGCTGGTTATTAGTGTGGTTCAGTGGAAGAGAGCTTGCTTGTCTAACGTGTGCAAGGCCCTAGGTTCAAACTCTAGCACCCCTACCCCTAAAACAAAGCTTGTGACAGTGAGACACTCTACGTATTTATTCTTTTATTTTAACTCATAGGGTTCAAAATGATGCTAACTAACTAATGCTTTGGAAGTTGCTAGAATGCTAAGCTGGTAATGATAAGATTGGCAGGTGAAGGGGAAGAAGACTGCATCTTGCCTTTCAGCAACTCTAGGAGCATCTGGAATGATGGTTTTATTTGAAAGGAATTCACATATAGAAAGAGTATCAGGATTGGGAGGTAGTCATTTAGTGAAGGAATAATTTGGGGTATGTAAATTTTTCTGTCGTCAGTGTGGGCAGTCCATGCCTATACAATTTGTAAACATTTGTGCAGTCATTTGCTTACTATTTATGTGTTTTATTGTAGATAAAGCAACCTGGCTATTTTGTTGTTACCATACAAAGTAATAGGCTTCATTTGGACACTCACTTATGTATATAATATTGTACTGAAACTCACCAGCCCATGACCCTCTCCTGCCCCCCCCCCCTTTTTCCTTCTTGTCAGTCCCCTTCTTCCCTGAAAATAGTCCCCTTTCTACTTTTAGTAATTTCACCTCGTTGCTAAAAATTACAGGCCTGTGTCACCACACCCACTTTTGGGGGAAGAGAGGTGGAACCCAAGACATCTCACTGTGTCCCAGTGCCTATAGCCTAGGTTTTGACTAGAAACACTGTAAGCCACATATCTGCCTTGCCGGTGGCTTCCCACTTAGTTCTGGCTTTGAGAGGCATACAAGGACAGCGACAGTCTGGAGGAGGGTGAAGGAACTTAAATGCTTTCTGTTCTTCCTTCCTATCAGCTTCCTGTGCCTCTCAGCTTGCCCCAGAGGCACTTGGCCTTGGTAGCAGCTGTGTCTTTCCTGGGTCTCCAGCTGAGTCCTGTGCAGTTAACCAGCCTGAGAAACTACCGCATGAGGTGAGCAGCATTGCTTCATGGGGCCTGGAGCCCAGCCCCATGGAGCCCTTCCTCCCAGTTTCTACCGCCTACTTTTCCATCCTTTTCATGAACCCCCTTCCTGAGACAATCTTGGTTTCTCATAGAATAACACCATAGAGTGCGCCTTGGCTAGTTATGGAAAGTTATTAATATGGCCTCCTGTCCTTGACTAGCTTTTGACTGACAGACAAAGCCTCTCACTAGTCACTGGAGAGCTGCATCAACCCCCTAGAATTCCTGCTAGTTGTTGCAAGTTGAGCCAGTGTGATGAGGGAGAAGGACAATGTCTACAGCGTAGCCAAATTGCCCTTATAGTACAAGTGATTTCTTGTTGCACAAGCCTTCATTGTCTTTGAAGGACAGTTTGTTATTACTGATAAGCCCTCTCCATCCACCCTCCTGATCACCTTCTCTTCATTCCTCTCATGAAACAACTACTGTATTAGTTATCATTCATGTGTACTTTTTAACATAGAAATATGTTATTTTGAAATATATGGCATTTCTGTAGGTTTTTACATTTCAGTTCATGGTATAATTACTTTTTTTGCAATTTGCCTTATTCACTAAGAAATTTGTCTGGGAAGTCATTCCATATAGCCATTTCTTTTTAACTACTGCATAATAGTCCTCAGCATGTACACACCATGGTTTATTTCACCTGCTGCTCTGTTTCCATTACAAAAGCTCTATGATTAATACTAGTGTCCTTGCTGTTTCGCAAGGGTAGATTTGGAGTAATAGAAATGTTGGGTCAGAATGAATGCATATGTTAAACATTGCATTGGATGCTAACAAAGATGTTCTCTTGCTGGACTGTGGTGGCACACACCTTTAATCCCAACACTTGGGAGGCAAAGGCAGGTGGATCTCTGAGTTCAAGGCCAGCCTGGTCCACAGAGAGAATTCCAGTACAGCCAGGGCTACACAGAGAAATCCTGTCTCAAAAAACAAAACAAATGAATAAACAAAAATCAAATATGTTCTCTTAAAATACAGTTCCAGTTTTCAAGTATCCCAAGAGACTGCAAGTTCCTTCTTACCACGGGGCTTCTATGGCTGTCTTAGCATACATTTGCCATCTAGCACTGCTCTGGGCAGCTTTAGCTGGCACATCTTTAGATCTTTAGTAGGGAGACAGAAACAGCTGTTCATCATCATCGTCATCATCATCATCATCATCAGTAGGGCACTGAGCCCAGGGCACTGTGTCAGTGAGATATAGCCCTAACCCTCTTTTTTCCTTTTTATTTGGAGATAGGGTCTTAGTAGGTTGCCCAGGCTGTCCTTGAATTCACTTTGTAGCCCAGACAGGCTTGTGATCCTCCTGCCTCAGCCTCCCAAGTAGCTAGGATTATAGGCTTGTGCCTATAGACCTGTTTTTAAGTATTGTTTTAAATGTCACCGCTTTTGGTTTCTTTGGTAACTTATTTCCTTCAAAACCACATAAAGTATCAAATCAGTTTTCTTCTATACTCTTCTGTGAGCTGTAATCATACCCAAAGTTCTTCCCTATGCACACTCATCTTTTTTTCTAGAGATGTCCTGTGTTGTTACATACCAAATGTTGTTATTTTTTTCTATACACAATCTGTTTGCCTCTACACAGTTCCATATGCTGTAACCATACCCAAACTTCTTGTCTAGACATGGTTGAGAAGTCAGCTTTCTATGTGTATTCATTAACTTGCTCACAGGATTTTCTCCCTTACAAGTTAATGCTGGTGCCCTGATGCCATTTCAGAAAACAGGCTTTGGTGAGGAGGGTACCACCTCCTATAATCTGACTTTCTCATCAGGGCAGAATCCTTGGCTTACCAGAGGGACCCCGATGGTTGTACTGGGGGTGATCCTACCACAGTTTTTAGGCTGGCATGGCTGGTACTACATAACAAGGGTCAATGGGTAGGAATGGTGCTATGTGGAGAGCTGTGTAAGTAAGATCAACATGGTGTCAATGTTCTACATTTGAGTTCCAGAGGACGGCACTGGACCTAAGGAGCCAAGGGACAAACCACCTGAGTGGTAGGTAGTGTATTCAGCCATGTAGAAGTCAGATCTCAGTGCAGAACAGCGGTGTTCTAGCTTGCCACAGAAGGCTGTAGTTGCCCTTGAGCTGGGAAACAGGGAGGATGGAAAGGGCTGTCCTCCCTCAAACAGGAGATGGGTGAGAAATGGCCTTGTGGCAGTCTCCCACAAGATAGGGACAAGAAACTCCCTTGCAGCAGCTCCAGTCCTTATCTGTGCCTGTTCCAGGAGCAATCACAGGGCGCTCTGCCAAGACTCCCTTCAGACTGCCTTGTTCATGTGGCCTAGATGAAGATGTGCAAAGTCACCAGCATGCCACAGTGGGGCCATTCCCCTCAACTTGGTTACACAAAGCTCTTCTAGCCTTCCTTCAGTATTCTGGATGAAAGGGCAGGCCATTTTTTAAACCCAGTCCCCAAATTTCCCAACTCTGACTTCTAACTTCTTTCTGCTCTTCAACCAGCCAGTTCTTGCCTGGGCTTGCCCCCACCTTTCTCCCTCTCTCCCTCCTTTGCTAAGCAGAGCAAACAACCACCAATGCACATGTCCCATGGCCTCCTGTCCCCTTTCCATGAAGTTATTGGTGCAGGAGGCATCCTGTATGGCTTCCAATTTATCACAGGTGACATTTTAATCAAGAATGTTGCTGCTTTTTAACGTGGCTCTCCATCTTTCTGTCCTTCAATACCAGTTCCCTCACTGCCCACTGCTCAGAAACCTCTCAAATGTGATTGCTCACCTTATGGTACTGAGTAAGCGAACAGGTCAAAGGGCAACTTTCCTCTAAACAGTCAGAAACCCAAGCTGACAAGGGCTCTGTGCTTTCAACACATAACAACTGGAGTCATCATCTAGGGGAAGGTACAGAGTCCTAGGGATTGCAGCAAGCTACAAGGGGAGAAAAGCTACTCAGAGTATTGGAGTTTATAGGAGCAGGGTCATGAAGTTTCTTCTCATGCTCTACCACTGGTCATATCATCATATGGGCTGGGGTGTAAACTTCATTGGTAGAGTGTTTGCCTAGCCTGCTTAAAGCTCTGGGTTCCATCTTGCTGTGCTTATACGGGAGCATGGGTGGTGCACACCGGTAGTCTTAGTGCTTTGAACGTGAAGGCAGGAGGATTGGCTAGTCTTGGGTATCTTTAGGTATATATCAAATTCCAAGCCACCAGCCTGAGCTACATGTGACCCCTGTCTCAACACACACACACACACACACACACACACACACACACACACACACACACACACACAATTCTATATCATATGGCTACATTTTTCTGTAAGGAAGGCAGGCATGGGTGAGGTGAGCAGCTAGCATCTCTACTACTGAAGCGCTGGTGTATTGGCAATGAGGATGGTGAGAAATCCTTCAACTATGAGATTATATTGAAAGTAGAAGCATCAGAATCTGTTGACTCCAAGGTATCTGGCCTGAATAATTGGGAAGAATTGAGTTACCGTATAACAAGGTGATAGATAAGAAAACCTCACTTTTTGACCTACAGTTTTTGAGATAGCTCTGAATATGCACATGAAGTAGGCAGTCAAATAAGCAGGTCTATCATTCAAAGGCACACTCAAAACTGACTTTGTAAGAGTAGGAACCCTTGGGATAGGGAGCATTGTTAAAGCCACTGGACTCTAAATAGGAACTTGTATTCCAAACACTGAATTTTATTCATTCATCTTCCAACACTCAGTGGAATCTTCCATTATTGTGTGATGTTTTACTCTTTTGGCTTTTGGGGGACCCACCACCCAGCTCCCAAATACAAATCACTCACGTGTAGGCTTATTCTTATTCTTATGTCTGGTCTTAGCCTGGGTTTTTGTTTGTTTGTTTGTTTTCAAGACAAGGTTTCTTTGTAGCTTTGGAGCCTGTCCTGGAACTAGCTCTTGTAGACCAGGCTGGCCTCAAACTCAGAGATCCGCCTGCCTCTGCCTCCCGAGTGCTGGGATTAAAGGCGTGCAGCACCACTGCCCAGCTTCTTGGCTTGTTTCTTGCTGCTTTTCTTAAATTATCCCATCTATCTTTGGCCTTAGGGTTTTTATCTTTCTATATTGCTGTATACCTTTTCTTTCCTTCTTACTCCGTGTTTGACTGTGTAGCTGGTGGCTTGGCCCCTGGCATCCTCCTCCCCCTTGTTCTCTCTCTCCTTGCTCTTGTTCTTTCTCCTTTCTCCTCCTAGTTATTCTCTCTGCCTGCCAGCCCTGCCTATCCTTGTTCCTGCCTTGCTATTGGCCGTTTAGTGCTTTATTAGACCATCAGGTGTTTTAGACAGGCAATGAATCATAGCTTCACAGAGTTAAACAAATACAGCATAAACAAAAGTAACACACCTTAAAATAATATTCCCCAACAATTGTGATTGGCAGCATCTTCTTTTCTTGTTAGTCTCATTTGATCTAATAATTTTTGTTTTGTTTTGTTTTTTTGAGACAGGATTTACTCTGTAGCTTTGGAACCTGTTCTGGAACTTGCTCTTGTAGACCAGGCTGGCCTCGAACTCACAGAGATCCACCTGTCTCTGCCTCCCAAGTGCTGGGATTAAAGGCGTACGCCACTACTGCCCGGCTTAATGATATATCTTATAATGGATGGGACCCCTGGTTCAATGAAATATGGGAGTAATAGCAGTAAAAAGCAAATGATATGGAGCACTCACTACTGGACATCAGGTACCATGCTAATCCTTTATTTTTATGTAGTTATAATATAGAAAGGTGAAAAACAGGGGTTGGGAAGATAGCTCAGGAGCTAAAGACTTTCATTTGATTCTCAGAATCCACATGGGAAAACCCTGATGCAGTAGTGTATATTTGCAATTCTGGCAATAGATAGATGGATCCTGGGGCTCACCGGCCAGCCTCTGTAGCCTACTTGTCAAGGTCCAGGGCAGTGGGAGACTCTGTCTCAAAAAAGGGGGGACCTGGAGAGATGACTTAGTAATTAAGAACAGTTGCTCTTCCAGAAGACTCAAGTTCAATTCCCAACACTCACGCCAGGCAGCTCATAACCACCTGTAACTCCAACTCCAGGGGATCTGACACACTCTTTTGGCCTCCAACAGCAACCTCACACAAGTGGAATACACACACACACACACACACACAAAAAAAAAAATCAAAATTTAAAAACTTAATGAAAAAAGATGAACAGCTCCTGAGCAG
The DNA here is from genome assembly GCF_000317375.1 of Microtus ochrogaster. NCBI lineage: Eukaryota > Metazoa > Chordata > Mammalia > Rodentia > Cricetidae > Microtus > Microtus ochrogaster. The sequence continues at coordinate 39,590,637 of NC_022016.1, forward strand.
CCATAATCGAGGTTATCCTTTGACTTCCATGTGAACACACACACACACACACACACACACACACACACACACCCATCATATACATGTGTAGACCCCCCCCTACAGAAAGACTAAAAACATAGTCATGAACAATCACAGAAATCTGACTGATGGAGGAGGGTCATCTTTCTATCTGTTGTTTCATTGGTTAAGTAATAAAGAAACTGCCTTGGCCCTTTAATAGGACAGAAAATTAGGTAGGCGGAGTAGACAGAACAGAATGCTGGGAGAAAGAAGCCGAGTCAGGCAGTCGCCATGATTCTCCCACTCCAGACAGACGCAGATTAAGATCTTCCCTGGTAAGCCAGTTTGTGGGCTACACAGATTATTATAAATGGGTTAGATCAATATGTAAGAGCTAGTCAATAAGAGGCTAGAAATAATGGGCCAAGCAGTGTTTAAATGAATACAGTTTCCATGTAATTATTTCGGGGCATAAGCTAGCTGGTGGCCAGGAGCCAGGCAGTGGGGCCACAGCCCTGCCGCTCCTATTACTACATCCGACTAAATGCTTAACCTATCTTATCTAAAATGTAATCACAACAGTACCTAACTTAAGGTTGAGTCCAAGAACTAATAGGGATGCTAAGAGTAGTGGTTAGCACATGATGAACACTGAATTATTTCATAAGCATTGGTGTTAAAATGTGAGAACTGATATATATACATACAAAAAATAAGTAGTTATGGACCTCTTCACCTTACTGCATATATCTTACACATCAGAAAAAGGGTGATCATTTTTGTTTGTTTTATTTTAGCTCTTTTTTTAAATTTATTATGTATATAGTGTTCTGGGCACCAGATCTCATTATAGATTGGGTGTGAGCCATCATGTGGTTGTTGGGAATTGAACTTAGGACCTCCTGAACAACAGTCAGTTCTCTTAACCTCTGAGCCATCTCTCCAGCCCCTGTTTGTTTTATTTTAGACAGAATTTCATGTAGCCCAGCCTGGAAATTCTGGTCCTTCTGCTTCCTCGATGCTGGGGTTAGATGCAGGCTTCTGTCTTGCTCAGTTTTATGGGAATGCTTGGGATGAAGCCTGGGGCTTTGTATGTGCTAGGTAAACATTCACCCAACTAACTGAGCTATAGCTACAACACAAAATCTGTCTGCTAAATAAGAACAGGAGAACTAGAGCCATCAATAGTCACTGAAACATCTTTTGTATGAAATGAATGCTTCAGGTTTATTTTGATTAGTGTTAGGAAGACAAAATGCTGTCCTTTTACTTTTGTTGTTGTCGTTTGTTTGTTTTGTTTTTGAGACAGGGTTTTATTTTGTATCTGTGACTGGCCGGGAACTCACTCTGTAGACCAGGCTGGCCTTGAATTCACAGAGATCTGCCTTTCTCTGCCTCCCCAGCGCTGGGATTAAAGGCAAGGTCAGCCTTCTAATCTTTCAATGTCTTAGTATTTAAAATGGGTTTCTTAGCAAATAGTTGGGTATTTTCTTTTAATCCCATCTGGCTAGCTCCCCGCTCTCTTCCACTTTTTCCCCGTTCCTATCCCAGCTTCCACGCCATCACCTAGTTTGCTTGCTCTCTTTTTTTGTGCTGGAGATGCAGCGCAGGGCACCACACAGTGTAAGCCTGTGTTCTATCGCTGAGCTACATGCCCAGTTCCTCTATTTGTTGACTGGTGTTTTTGGACCACCAATACATCAGGTAACTATCAATATAGCTTTATTTCTGTCTCCCATGTTTATTATTCCTTTCTCTTTTTTTTTTTTTTTTTTTTTGGTTTTTCGAGACAGGGTTTCTCTGTGGTTTTGGAGCCTTTCCTGGAACTAGCTCTGTAGACCAGGCTGGTCTCGAACTCACAGAGATCCGCCTGTCTCTGCCTCCCGAGTGCTGGGATTAAAGGCGTGCGCCACCATCGCCCAACTCTTCCTTTCTCTTCTTTGACCTTGTTTCTTGCTGTCTTCAACTCTTTTCTACCCTTTCTGGTATTAATTGAGCATTTTATATTATTCCATTTTCTCTCTTTTCTTAGCATGTCGATTATACTTTAAAAAGAATAATCCCTTAGGGAGGAGCTCATGAGCTCCACCTCAACTGAGGAGCTATTGATGGTAGATGGCTTCTTGGGGAGGAAGAGACAGGTTTTAGAAAGGGTGTGATTCCTGGTAGGTCAGCCATGCTCCAGTGAATGGCCCCACACCCAGGGTTATATAATCAGCACAAATAGAGTTTGACGGGTTAGTTTTTATTTTATTTATTTATTTATTTATTTATTTATTTATTTATTTATTTATTTATTTTGTTTTTCGAGACAGGGTTTCTCTGTGGCTTTGG
>NC_022016.1:39593098-39594868 GCF_000317375.1 Microtus ochrogaster
GTAGACCAGGCTGGTCTCGAACTCACAGAGATCCGCCTGCCTCTGCCTCCTGAGTGCTGGGATTAAAGGCATGCACCACCATTGCCCGGCTGACGGGTTATTTTAAAAAAAAAAAAAAAGAAAGAAAAAAAGAGGTCAGAAAGTTGGGAGGGGTGTCAAGATGGAGTTCTGTATCTGGGAGGAGTTAAAGGGGAAGCAGGAGTGATTATGATCAATGTATATTATATGAACTTCTCAAATAATAAATAAAATACCACATATGGGGGGCAGAGGGAGAAGGAGGAGGAGAGAAGGGAGGGGAAACTGAAATCATGATGTTAAATAAATTTAATTAATTAATACAATTTTTAAAAACCTATATATTGAAAAAAAATCCCCCAAGCCAGGTGTTATATAACAATTCCCCAAGATTGAAACATTCCATCATTTAAACCTCTTTTAACGAGGAAGATAAACAACTCAAAACAACTTCAGGAAGTCCCTGAAACTGACCACATTCACCAAGCCCCCCTCCCTGCCAAAGTAAACAATAAAAAACGGAGAGTTCCCCTAAGACTAGGAAGCTGAGCTGCAAAGAAGACGCAGAGGAGTAAACATGCAAAGAAGACTAGGAGAGAAGCAGAAAGCTGCCGAGCTGCCTGGAAGAGGTTTCGACCAAGGGAGACACTTGGAAAGCTCACTCTCCAACGCGTTGGGCTGCAAGCTATGCAGTGTGCTCCAGGTTCCCAGCTTTGTGAGCTGTTATCCATGTTGGGGTGGGCCTTGGTAATGTACCTGTCCTTGAGTCATTTTGGTTCTTGTAAGTAACCCCTCACCCATACTCCTGCAGGTAACCCCAGTAAAACTCATAGGTTCACCAAATTGGACTTTGGTAATATCTGTTCTTTGGTCTGTCATTCTTTCCATATAATTCTGCCAGCCATAAAACTTTGTTTGAGAAAAACCTTTATTTCTCCACATTTAAAAAATAATTTGGCTGGTCACAGAGTTCTACCCTAACACTTTTAAATATTTCATTACACTCTGACTTGCAAGGGTTCCAAAGAGAAGCCTAATGCCACTTTCTCTCTGCAGCTAAGATGCTTTCCTTCTGTGGTTTATTTAAAAAACTTTCTACAATGAATATGACATTTGATCTTAAATGATTGAATATGATATCCAGATACTTATTTTTTGGCATTTATCCTGCTTAGTGTTTTCTGCTCTTCTTGAATCTGTGGTTCAGTGTCTGTCATTAATACTGGGGAATTGAAGGCTAGAGAGATGGCTGCTCTTGCAGAAGACCGAGGTATGGACCCAGTAACCACATGGCAGCTCACAACTCCTCTTTTCCATACAGGTCTTGTTTTCACAACTCTGGTTTCCATAACTCCTGTTCCAGAGGATCTGATTCCTTCTTTTGGCCTCTGTTGGCACCAAGCATACATGTAGTGTGTATACATTCATATGTACATGAAGGCAAAGACATACATAATTTTCAGACATTATATTAAATCTTTCTTTTGTTCTTTCTCTCTTCAGTTTCTTTTTTGAAAAATACTTATTTGTATTTTATGTGCATTGGTGTTTTGCTGCATGCATGTCTGTGTGAGGTGTCAGATCCTCTGGAACTGGAGTTGCAGACAGTTGTGAGCCACCATGTGGGTGCTGGGAATTGAACCTGGGTCCTCTGGAAGAGCAGCTAGTGTTTTTGTTTTTTGTTTTTTGTTTTTGTTTTTTTTTGAGACAGGGTTTCTCTGTAGCTTTGGAGCCTGTCCTGGAAATAGCTTT
>NC_022016.1:39595638-39598301 GCF_000317375.1 Microtus ochrogaster
GAGACCAGCCTGGTCTACAGAGCTAGTTCCAGGACAGGCTCCAAAACCACAGAGAAACCCTGTCTCGAAAAACCAAAATAAAATAAAATAAAATAAAATAAATTCCTGCTGATATGACCAGTATGTCTCCAATATCTGAATGTGCTTCTGATGCTTATCTCTTCAAACCGTGCTCAGTTTTTTTTTTTTCAGTGTCCTTTTAATGTTCTTGTTTGACAGGTCGGCTTGATGTTAAAGTTGCTGGGGGGGTGAGTCTTCACTAATGTGGCTGCAGTGTTGGGGAGAGAAGAAGGAGACAGTCTTGTACATTAGGTTTGAGGCTTTAGTGAGCTTGTGTAGTTGGATGGTTGAATTGGGAATTTGGCATTTGCTTCTTCCCTTTCCCATCTGTGTAAACTGGCTAGAGAGGGCTGAAGTCTGACATTCCTTTCCCCAGTGTCAAAGGTTAGAGGGCTCTCCAGTTGGGTTAGGATGATAACATCTAAGGTGATTAGACTTTGGTAAAATACTTTTCCTTGCAGGCATGCTTTTGTTAAAAAGAATAAAATCCTCTAAGAATATCTCAGAATTGTTTTTTCTCCTATTTGGCCGAGAAGCAGGTGGCACCCCTCTTGAAACACCCTCAAAGGCACACCCTCCGAGCCTATAGGTAAACCCACAATACTGTAGAGAACCCTCATCAGCTGAAAGTTGTCTACATACACTTTCAGCCATTCATCAACTACAGTTTAACCTTCCTTACCGTGGTTCTGGCTCTAGCTGGCAGGCTTCTATTCCAAAGCTTCTGCTTTGGTAAGCTGTGATTTTTCTAAATTTGCATGTATCTCTGGGGGAGGCAGAGTTAACCTTGTGACCTCAATTTTCTGATTGATCTGAAAGGAGTTGTTGACTTTAAGGTGTTTTTCTTTTCTGTTATTGGAAGGTCAGGAATGATGACTTCTAAGGGCCTTATGTGCTGGGTCAGAAACTGGAAGTCAGCATTTTCTTATCATAGCAAAAAGATTAAATAGCATGCCAAATATTTATCAGTTAGAGACTGGTTACCAGGACGTACAGCATTCACCCAGCAGGGTACTATTGATCAAAAATAGTCAGTTCTAAATACCCTCATGTGAAATAATGTGCAAAATATTAAAAAAATTTAAGTATGTAGAAAAAGCCAGGTTGTGGTGGCATATACCTTTAATCCCAACACTCGGGAGACTGAGACAGAGGCAGGTGGATTTCTGTGAGTTCGAGGCCAGCCAGCCTGGTTTACAGAGCAAGTTCCAGGACAGCAAGGGCTACACTGAGAGGCCCTCTTGGAAAAACAAAGAGAAAAAAAAAGTAAGTGGAAAAAAAATAAAGAGCTTGCTGACATTTGCTCAGCACTCGTAAACCGAATCAATGTTCATTTGAAAAACAGATACTCATATATGCCTACTATTTCTCAAAGACAATTCAAAGATTAGTTAAAAAAAAAAAAGCATATATACCAAATCATAGCAGTTGTGTTTCAGTACTGTGAAAAATATTTTTGGTTCTCAATTTTCCAAACTTAACCTAGTTGTGCTAAGGCAGGCCTATAATCTCAGAATTCAAGAGGTAAAGCTGGAGGATTAACTGTCCAAGGTCAGCCTCATAGCAAATTTGAGGTCAACCTGGGTTTACCTGTGATGTTATCTCAAAAACAAAATAAAAACTTCCAATGTTTTTAATTTCATTATGTTATTTCAAGAGTTAATTTTTAGAAAAACTGCCCATTCAAATAAACCTGAAAGGAAATATGTTAAAATGACATCAGTCATTGTTTCTGGTGGTAGAATACAAGGCAAATTTCTCGGCTATTAGCCAGACATTTTGTAGTGTCATCATATTCCATTTAATGTTGTTTGTGCGCACCACATAGAGTTTTGTTTGCTTTGAGCCTCCGGTGCCCAGCTGTTATAAAGTAAATGGAAAGTCCTTTTCCAGACCACTGCTTGGGCCAAGTTGCTTCTGTTGGCCATTCCACTTGTTTTGTTGCCATCTGCAGCATACATTTAAAAGCTGTCAGATGTCACTCTTTCAATAAGCGCTTCCATGTTTGTTGAAGGACTTGAGCAAGGAAAAAGGCTGGCTGGGTGCTTAAGCAAACTGAGAGTGAACTCGCCAGCCTCTGATAACAGCCCCTCTTGTAAACAACCACATGGGCTGGCAAAGCTAAGGGTAAGCTGGCATGTCCTACCCCTCTCAACCCCCCAAAGAAACAAGAGGCCCTACCACGAACCTAAAGAATGGAAAGGAGACAGTTTGTGCTAGGCAGCTGACAAGTAGCCACTTATGTTTTCCCAAGAAGAAATCTTTATCTAAAAGAATAAAGGAGAAAAGATACTTAGGAGCCAAGAAAGAATAGCTGTTTTTAAAATAAAACATACGATGTAGCGAGGTGGTGGCGGCACACACCTTTAATCCCAGCACTTGGGAAGCAGAGGCAGGCAGATCTCTGAGTTTGAGGCCAGCCTGGTCTACAGAGTGAGACCTCTGTCTTGAAAAAACAAAACAGGGCTAGAGAGATGTGAAGAAGGACGCTTAAGAGAAATCCCACAGGCCAGGCGATGGTGGCGCACGCCTTTAATCCCAGCACTCGGGAGGCAGAGGCGGGCGGATCTCTGTGAGTTCGAGACCAGCCTGGTCTACAGAGC
>NC_022016.1:39599141-39619929 GCF_000317375.1 Microtus ochrogaster
AAACCCTGTCTCGAAAAACCAAAAAAAAAAAAAAAATGAAATAAAAAGATAAATTCTGAACTAAGTACAATTCACACTTTAGTAGCCTGCCATGGAATTATCTGGGAAATATCACTTTTAATTGGATTCTTGGCAGCACTAGTCTTAATTCTAGAAAGTTCTGTGGAAAAAACAGCATTTATTTGAGTCATTGCTGTTATTTCCTAAGACTTTAAAAAAGCCGTTTCAGTCACTAAGAATGACTTTGGATCTTAATGATTTAAGAAAGCTAAATAAGTATCTTAACACAGTTTTCTAAAATTTTCAAACCAATTTTATTAGGAAACTAGATTGTAAAAAAATTCCCTTATAATTTTGTTTATGCTGTGAAACTCAAAAATGGTTCCTTCTTTTCTTTTAAAAAAGAGGGTTTATGCCAGGTGGTGGTGGCACATGCCTTTAATCCCAGCACACAGAAAACAGAGAGGCAGGCGAATTTCTGTGAGTTTGAGGCCAGCCTGGTCTACAGAGTGAGTTCCAGGACAGGCTCCAAAGCTATATACAGAGAAACCCTGTCTCGAAACAAAAAAAAAAAAAAAAGAAAGAAAGAAAAAAAGGTGTGTGTGTGTGTATTTTTATGTGTGTGTTTTGTTTGTTTGTATGTGTGTATGTACACCATGTATATGTATGGTGCCCATGTTGGAAGAGGGTATTGGATCCCCTGGAACTGGCTACAGGTAGGGGTGAGCCGCCATGTGGTTGGTTGCTGGGAAGTCAACCTGGGTCCTCTGCAAGAGCAGCCAGTGCTTTAAACTGATGAGCCAATTCTCCAGCCCTAGTCTTTTTCTCTTTTTCCCAATGACAAGGCAAGCATAAAGAGCAAGACAGTGGCCATGTAGAATATCATATTTTTATTGTGAAAATGATTGAGTCATCTTTTTCTGTGTACAATAAACCTAAGAGACTTACTTTTCTTTTTTTTAATTTATTTATTAAAGATTTCTGCCTCCTCCCTGCCATTGCCTCCCATTTCCCTCCCCCTCCCCCGATCAAGTCCCCCTCCCTCATCAACCCGAAGAGCAATCAGGGTTCCCTGACCTGTGGGAAGTCCAAGGACCACCCACCTCCTTCCAGGTCTAGTAAGGTGAGCATCCAAACTGCCTAGGCTCCCCCAAAGCCAGTACGTGCAGTAGGATCAAAATGGAGAAAACCCGGAAAATTCAGACTATTCCAGATATATACATGAGCTATAACTGTGTGGAGCTAAGAGTTACTAGAACATGCTAGGTCAGGAGGGAGACATAATCTGTGCCACAATGTGATACTCCTCTCAGACTAAAGAGATTTGTAGTTCCTAGAACCACACAGAATTACATTATGCTCACAAGAAAAACAATAAAAGATGCAATTATTTTACATGGTAGTGCTTTACACAAAGTATATGAAATAGAATCCTTCAAATTTTAAGCAAGCATCCAAAGATCCCCATAGTCTAAAGTAAAACGAGTGTCCTTGTACTTTTAGTGAAGACTAACAGACGCACTGGAGAAATATTAACTGATGCTTCCTGTTGGGAGCCGGCTGAGTCAGCTCTAGGATTCAGCCAGCCTTTTTAGGTCTCAGTTTTCGAATCTTGAGTGCCTACCAGCTGTCTAGTCTCTGGTGATAACTGCATGCTAGCCAAATGTAGATAAGTCTCATGTATAGATCACAACTGGAAATGTTCATTTCTAAAGAAAGAAATCTCTTCTTATTAACAATGCTAGGGTATTAATTAATCAAGGGACCTGCTATACAGTGTTAACATTTTGAAAAACGACTTCTTAATGAGATAGGTGCCTGTGCCCCGTGCTTTTCTGTGGCGTCTTCCCTTTGGAGGGCTGGCCTGCTGCCTTGTGAGTCCTCTGGTTTTGTTCCTTCATTTGGCCCCTTCTTTGGACATCCTGCAAAGTCATGCAGCTCCTTGCACAGGTTCAGGGCACTGATCTTTCACCTGACCAGCTTTTAAAGTTCCTTTGAAATATCAAGTTGAACTGGGTGTAATGCCTTTAATACCAGTACTGGGGAGGCAAGAGAACTTTGTAAGTTTGAGACTAGCCTGGTATACATAACAGATTCCAGGACATCCAGGGCTGTGGAGAGAGACCCTGTCTCCAAACAAACAAATAGAAAAAAAACACAAAGAAAATGAAGGTGAAAAGTATTTCATCTTGTTATATGTGTTTGTGTTCTGTTTTTCTTGGCTTTTTGTTTAAGGTTGCTAGGAATAACTTTGGGTTTATTATCCAGTAGAAGCTATCAGAAAAACATGCACAAACTTTCTTTACCATGGACACTGAGTTAGTTACATTTCCTTTTTGTTTTTGTTTTCCACGGTTTCTCTGTGTAGCCCTGGCTGTCCAGGAACTTGCTCTGTAGACCAGGCTGGTTGATTAAAATGTCTTTATTTCTTGTGAATAGTTTAGAAACCTTTGTTCAGTTTCACAACTTAATAATATCAAATATATTAAGGTGATTATGAAATTTGAGACAACTATCCAATTTCATATATGAACTGTAAACTCTTAAGACTTATTTACTAGCTAATCTTAAATATTCGTTGATTGGATAACACTCATTAACTAGCTTGTTCTTGATGGTCTCCTTGTAAAGGCTGTGGTAGTCATTGGTGACTGCTGATGCAGATACCAAGATTAAAGCATTTACTTTAACTCTCAAGTAGGCAGGTATCAGACACGTCTCCTTTGGAAATATGTGTGTATGCCCCTGAGACCAAGAGATGATCCAAAGCCAGGGTTACTCTTGGTGTCCTTGCTAGACTTTGTATCCAAGCCCTTAACTGGAAATTGGTTAGTTTCAGAGAAGCACCAACAGAGCAAAATGGACAGACCATTTTCTAACTTTTTTTGTTTTTGTTCTGTAATGTTTTTAGCTTGGGGCAATGTTTCTCTGTGAAGTCCTGGTTGTCCTGGAACTCACTGTGTAAGAACAGACTGGTCTTGAACTCCCAGAGGTCCTCCTGTCTCTGCCTCTCAAGCGCTGGGGTTAAAGGCGTGCGCCACCACTGCTGGCTTTCTAACTGTTTTATAGGGAGATGCATTTACCCCCCCATACAGAACTGCTTTGAAATTTGTCCTCAAGAAATCCTATATTTTAAGATGTATGCTACTTAGCAAATTTTTTTGGGTAGAGTGAAGAGGGGACCGAATGCAATGGGAAATTTTATGAGGAAATGAAATATAATAAGGTTCTGTTCTGATAGCAAAGAACCAGGAAGTTGAAAAAAAATTACAGTCTTCAGCCCTGAAAGGACAACTGTTAGCAAAGAGAAACCAAAACAAAGGAAGCGAGAAGAAAGGGCTGGACTACAGTTAACTTTCATCTCGGTTGTACTCTGGTGTTGAATTTACTGTCTTAACCCAGCACTGTTCATTTCCTGTCTCATGAGCTGAATGGAAAATGTCTAAGTGGGCAGTCCTGTAGCCACACCCCCTCTGGGAGCCAAGTGTACATTTACCCCTGGAGAGTTGCTGCAGAAGACTTAAAACTAGACCTGCTGGTAAGGGTGTAATATAGAGATTCCCGTAGGAAATTACCAGTATTTGATTGGGATTGTTTCCTCTTTGAATGGGGGTGGGAGATTGCTGAGGATTGACTCCAGAGCCTCACTTGTGTTGAGCATTACTGAGATTTTATCCTTAAAAATTACATAGTAAAACATATATAACATTTACCATTGTAATTACCTAAGTCTGTTGTTCCATGGCATTAAGTACATTAACAGTATTCTACAAGCATCCCCATTTCCCACGGCCCTAATTTTTTTTTTGTCACCTCCATAGAAATCCTGTGTCCAGTAAACCACACCTCTTATCCTCTAACCCTACTTTAAAGATGCCACACAAAGTGAAATCATATGGGAGCTTCTGTATCTGCTTTATTTTCCTTAGAAGGTTCCCAGGTTCATACATGTTCTAGTCTCTATCAAGAGTCTCATCCTTTTTTAAGGCAGGATAACATTCCACTGTGTATGTCTACCACATTTTATCCATTCATCTGCTCAGTGTCTGGGCCGTTTCCACATTTTGGCTATTGTGACTAATGCTGCTATGAACATTGGTAGACAAGTGTTGCGGGAGGTCCTCCCGCCCTCCAGCCAATAGCTGCTGAGAGACATTTGTTTGAGTCCCTGTTTTCAATGCTTTAGGCTTTACCTAGCAGTAGAGTTGGCTGGGTCAGATGGCAATGTTTATCTTTTTGAGGACCAGCCTGTTACTTTCAGAAGCAGCTGCACCAGTTTACTTTTCCACCAGCAAGGTAGAATTTCAATTTTTCTGCATCTGGCCTTGTTATCTCCTTGCTTTTTCTGTTAATAGTCTTAGACTATGTAATAGTAACAGACTATGAAGTGTTATCTCCTGTGACTCTGCTTGTGTTTCTCTAATGAATGGTGGTGGTAAGTATTTTTTCATGTATTTACTGGCCATTCATCTATTTGATGAATGAGTGTTCGAATCCTTTGCCAACTTTTATTTTTAAATTTTAATATTATTTTTCAAGATAGAATCTGACTACATAGGCCAGGCTGGACTCAAACTGAAGATTCTCCTGTCTAACCTAGAGTGCTGGGATTACAGGCACCTGCTGCCTTACACCCAGTTTCCTTTGCTTATTTTTACATTTTGAAAACTGTGTGTATGTGTGTTCATGTTGTGGATATGCACGAAAGAGGACAACTTGCAGGAGACCATTTACTTCTTCCACCATGTGGGTTCCAGGGATCAAGCTCAGGTTGTCAGGCTTGACAGCAAGCACTTTTACTCAGGAAAGACATCTCACCATCCCCTTTTGCTTCTTCTTCTTCTTTTTTTTTTTTTTTTTTGGATTTTGTAGACAGGGTTTCTCTGTAGCGTTTTGGTTCCTGTCCTGGAACTAGCTCTTATAGACCAGGCTGGCCTCGAACTCACAGAGATCTGCCTGCTTTTGCTTATTTTTATATTGAAGGATTTTTATTTGTTTTGCTGTTGAGCTGGTTTTATATATTGTGAATTTTAATTCCTTATTTAATGATTTAGAGATCGTTTAAAACATGCTGTAGGTTGCCTTTTTAGTCTATTGATTGTTACTTTAAGTTGACACAGTAATCATAAATATTTATAGGGCATAATGTGATAGTATTTTTTAGAGGATGGGGGAGGTAGACAGATCTCTAGCTTCAGTCTTACTAAAATCACGTAATAGTTTTATTACATGTATTAGTTTTATACAATAAATATTGCACGTGTTTCGTTATAAGGACTATAAATAATGTGTTCGGGGCACACTATTAGTTTTTGTGGCAAGAACTTTGTAAACAGTCTTGTGTTGCATAGAGAAATGTTTAAAACTTAACCAGTAACGTGCTGTCACCTAAATTCCTTGAGATTCCATTTAAAACGCTGCTTTATTAGAAATGAATGTATTTATAGCATAAACTTAACAGTCCTGTACACGATATATTTTATAGTATTTTATGATTTTACATGCGAGCTGCTACCCACAGGCACTTTTAAGTCAAAATGAAATGTGATAGATCAGTAATTGTCTTTATTTCCTTTTCATTTGTGCATTTTAGGAAAACCATACACTTGTTTCAAACTCCCCATCCCCCCCTTTGAGATTGCCCTGATAAATTTTTCCTCTGCAGCCTGCACTTCGGAATCTCAATATGCAGAAAATAGTCCCTGACATAGCGGATGGGTTCATAAGTCCCTTCCGGGTTCTCACACTGAATGGTGCTGATATGGCAATGTAAGTTTTATTTTGCTACGTTTAGCATTACCGAGTAGCTAGCTGCCTGGTACGGTATACAACTTTTGTCTTTACTGTTTTAACGATTCCTGTGTCCAAAATGTGCCCATTCCCAGCCAGTGTGCCTTTAAGGCTGACGAAATGCTTTCAGGTACTGATGCTGCAGGACCGTGTGAATGAGCTGCTTAAAGCGCCTCCCTCAAAGAGTGGGAAAGAGGCCCCCACTCCGAAGGAGTTCTAGCCACACCTTCCCCCTATCGGCAGAGAGCAGGTGGTCAAACCCTTAGGACCTGGCACCGCCGCTCAGTGGCCCGTCCCGTCCTCGTGTCACGTGATGCGGGTCAGCTGCGCAGTCGGGACCCTCAAGCAAGGCGGCTGCAACCGTCTAGCACTAGGACCCAGGAATCTCGACTTTCCGTCCCCCCCCCTCCCCCGCACTGTCCCGGAAAAGGGGGAGGCTTATGACGTCATCATCCGGGCACTCGACGGCGGGGCCACGGTTCACAATGGAACAAAAACAAGCAGCTAGCCCTAGTCAAACTCGGCGACGCGGCTGCAGCTTGCTCCTTTAACCCTCGCCTGCCCATATCCCCGCCATTCCCGACAGTCCAGTCCGTTCGCCCGCTCCGCACGCCAGAACTCCGGCCTCTTTCCCTTCCCCCACCCCAGCCTCTTCTTCGGAGCTTTTTGGGGCGACTGTCAGCTCTCGGCCGGGTCCCTTGGCCGAAGAGGATGGAAGAGTCTCTGGCCCTCGCATGACCCTCCCGAGGGGCCGTCCGGAAGCCACGGTAGGGCCGAACGCCGGTATTGTCTTCCCCTCCCCCCACCCGGGTCGTCGAGTTTCAGGCGTCCACCGCCTCAGCCGGCCCCCTAGCGGCGCGCGTTCTTCCCGCTCCCCCACCAACCTGAGGTGGCCGGAGAGGCGAGGGGGCAGCTGGCCGAGAGGGGGGCTGGGCAGGGGGAGGGGCGGGTCGAGAGCGAAGGGGCGGGGTCTTGGAGGGGCGGGGCCTGACGGGGGCGGAGACGCGGCGAGCCTTGGGCGGCACTGGGACTAGTGGGAGTCTGCGCTGCTGCCGCCGCTGCTGTTCTGCGTCGCCGCCGCCGACTCCACTGCCGTCGCCGCCACTGGCCGTGCGGGTTTCTTTCTCTTTTTTTTTTTTCGGTTTTGATTAGTTGGTTCCGCCATATTGACGAGGCCGTGATACCCAAGGCTGCGGAAGCTAGTCTCCGCCCGTGGCGGAGCCGCAAGCTAGGTAGCCGGCCCGTTCGGGCCTCGTCTGTCTCCGCGAACCCCCTCCCTGCCTTGCACCGGCTCCCAGGCCTCGCGGGAGCCGGCCGCTGCCGCCTCTCCCTCACGGGAGGCGGCTGCCTTTAGCGCCCCGGGACTTGGGGTCGCTGACGGGAGCGAGGAGCGGAGCTGCAGGCAGGCGAGCAGGCCCGGAGTGGGGGGACAGAGGCGGCGTCTAGGGGAAGGTGAAACTGCCGCTGCAGGAGGAGGAGCAGGAGGAGGTGACGCAGGAGAAACGCACCGCCCGGAGCTTGACTGAGCTCTGAGAGCGCCCCAGCCTGAGGGGAGAAGGGGAAGAGAGCCGCCGTCGGCTGAGCGGCTGAGAGGGAGGAGGAGGCGGCCGCAGCCGCCGTGGCCCTAGGGCGGCCAGCGTGAGGAGCGCCGCGCCGTGTCGCACGCGTGCAGCCTCTCCTCACGTTCTGTCCGGCCTCGAGCTTTTGCCTTGCGCCTCCGCGTGTCCTGCTTCTGAAGACTGCTGGGTGAGTAGCCGACAGCTGGCCCGAGGGGTGGGGAGCCGGGCGCGGGCGAGGGGGTGTGCGTGCGAGGGCCGGCCCTCCCTGGGGGCCGCTGACGGAGCACCGGCGGGGGCTTTCTCCGCGGCCGCGCGCGACCCTCGGCCGTGCCCCCGGCCGGCGGTCCGTGTGCGCGTGTGACGGGGAGCGCGTCCGTGTGCGCGCGCGCGTGTGTGTCCGTGTGCGTGTGAGTGTTTTGGACTGGCAGGGAAAATGGCTGACGGCTCCGGCCCTCCCCTTCCTCCCCCTTCCCGTCCTGACTGGAGTGGAGAGGAGGATGAAGGCTCCGGGCGCGGCGTGCCGCCCCTCAACCCGTGCGGGAGTCGGCCCCGAGCGCGTGACGGCGCCGGGGAGGGGGGTCCGCGCGCCCCTTCACCCCGCCGCGGATGCCCTCAGCCTGTTCCACTTGACACCGAACGCCATTACTGAGGAGGAGTGATTTGGGGCGGGCGGGCGCTAGGCCGCGGCGACGCCTGGCTATCGGGCCTGCCGGCGCGGCCACCTCCCCTCCGCCCTCGGCGATAACCGCGGGCGCGCGCCCCGTGCCAGAGCCGGGCCCGGTTATCGGCGGCCCACACCCCCTCCCCCCGGCCCCGGCAGCGGCGCGCGGCCCAAGGCCGGGCAGGCTGCTCGCACGCCGAAGTCGCCTCCGAGCGCGAGCAGACCTGCCACCTTTCTATTTTTAACTCTTCCTCAAGACGGCAACGGTGACAAAATACTCGCGTGTGCGAGGCGCTGCCTAATAAAACCTTCAGCCGCCAGTGACGGGAGGCCCCGGCCGGCGGGAGCTGTGGCTCGCTTCTCATTCATTGGGAACTAGGTGCGGATGCTGGGCGAGGGCGGGGGGTTTGTTATTGTTTGCACGGCCCCAGCCGCCGGAACTTGGCCTTTTTTCTCGACGACGTGCCACAGCGAGGCACTCTCCCTCTGGAAGTTTGTAGTTCCACCGTTAATTGGGTTCTCACGGCCGCAGTTTACAGGTGTGTCTGATTGCCGCGGACTGGCGTTGAGAGTGGGGGTGGGGATTCTGGGTTTAGGTTCAATTCTTATGCTAATGTTTGGAGGAGAGACATTTGTAATTTTTTTTTCACCTTAAAACTCACCAGCCTTTCATATCTATCCATCCTTTGTATAATTTCACTCAAGAAGAATTATTTTGGGTGTACTGATGTGGAAACTTTGCAGCCGGTATCTGTTAGTTCATTAGCTCCCTTTATTGTAAGGACTGGCTAACGAGAACTAGGGTTTCTTTTTAACCCGCACATTTGAACTTAAAAATAGAGACTACAAGCTCTCTAGGTCCTTTCAGTCTGTTGAATCACCAGGCTGCCATTTTGGCTTTAGTAAAATGTCCTCCAATTTCTTGGAAGATTTAGGTATTAGATATATCGAGATAACAGCATTTCTTTTATCATGTTTAAACTTGCGTGCATTGTCATACCTTGTAACTTTAACCTTCTAAACTTTATTGTTCCAGTGTTTGGGTACACTGAAAGCCGGAAGTATTAGGAATTGACGTTCCAAGGGTGAGATTAAAAATAATTGTTTTGTTTTCTCTCACTAAAAATTCCAGGTTTTAAACAATGTGAATGTCTTCGTCCTTTTTCTTATCGACACCTACCCCCCCACACGGAGACGTGCTGTTATCTTAATACTATTTCTTCCTTTCGTTTGCTGACCTTGGCAGATTCTAAGAGAATGTCTGTGGGACTTGAAGAAAAGAACAGTATGGTCGAGAATCTGTTGCTTTTTTTTTTTTTCCTGAAAGTAACTTTAAAAAGTAGATTTTATCCTTAAATTATGGAGCACTTAATTGGGTCCCTCCATTTTCCTCCTAATTCAGTGGAACGCTCCGGTAGGATTGACTTTGGTTCTTTTTTCTACTAGGACCTTGCAGTACATTTTCTGATAATCACTGGAAGAGCGATTTAGTGGTGTCTATTCAAAAATTATTTTTCTTTATCATAGTATTAATAGTATTAATTAGGGATGTTTGTCAGAAACTCCCAGTCATTTGTTTTTGATTAGTTGGACACATGAAAACTTATATTCGCTTATGTTTTCTATTTAATAGATCAATTTAAAGTTTTTATATTTCTGGAATTTTATTATTGGAACCAGTCTTTGTTTAAAGCCGGTGAGAGAAAATTATTTGAAATACATAGGGGTGTCGGGCTGGAGAAGTGGCTCAGTGGTTGAGTACATGTGGTTCTTGCAGTGGACCCAAGTTGGATTCCCATCACCCACATTGGGCAGCCCACAACTGTCTGTGAATCCCTCGGGTATCTGACACCCCTCTGACCTGTGTATACACACACACACACATTATTAAATTGTGTGTGTGTTAGTCTTTGAGACCCTAAGCTGAGGAAGTCGTTACTGAGTTTTGTTTTAAAAGCATATAATTCTTTTATTATTATTGGCATATTTTCTTGCTGGTATGTTTTCTGAATCTTGAAATGTTTTCAAAAATTGAGAAACAGTCTAGGTTTCCATTTCATTGTTTGAGGATCTGCATCTTTGAAAATCATCATTTGTTGTATTTTTACACATTATAATAGTGTTTGGGAAAGAATTACATTGATTCTCAACTCCAAATGTTAAAATATAACAAAAACCTCAATGGATTCTATGTGGGCCTGGATTTTATATATATATATATATATATATTTAACATTTAAGCATTCTCATTTATAAAATTATATGGGTATTATTTTCCTTATATACCAGCAGAGGGCCTGCCATCTGTCATACTCTGCTGGTGGTACTTTAACTTATGTGCCATATTAGTGAAATGTTAGGTTGTTTTTGTTTTGTTTTTTTTGAGACAGGATTTCTCTGTGTAGCTCTGGGTGTCTTGGAACTTGCTTTGTAGACCAGGCTGGCCTCAAACTCACAGAGAACCTCTTGCCTCTGCCTCCAAGGTGCTGGCATTAGAGGTGTGTGCCACAATTGCCTGCCTACTATTTTTTTTTTTAATTAGAGCCTTTTTAGTTTGTTTTCTGTACCAGAGTAGCTTTAGATTAGTTTTGTTTGTAAGACTATCAAAATAACTTGTTTAACCATGAAAGATAGGTATCTTCCCATGTCTAACAAAATGTTCAGAGTGATAGGTTAGTTAGTGAATTTATAGCTTAAATAATAAGAGGCAACTTTTATATTTCTGTAATGAAAACATAAATTTTATATTCACTAAAAATTTTTAAGGCCAAGGGTTTCATTTAGCATTTTGTAGCCTTTGTTGACAATTATGGAATGAAAATAGCCATAACAGACATAAGGTGTGTGTGTCCTGTTTTCTTAGGGCATAATGCATGCTAGGATAGTGGAATGCTACCACCAAGTTATATCTCTTGTCCCTATGGTCATTCTCTCCCCCCACCCCCCCTTTGAGACGGGGTTTGTGTAGCCCTGGCTGTTCTGGAACTTGCTCTGTAGTCCAGGCTGGCCTTTGACTTACAGAGGTCTGAGTGTTTCTGCTTCCTAAGTGCTGGGATTAAAGGAGTGCACCAACACCATCTGGCCCCTATGATCATTCTTAATGTGACACAAGAATCCTTAAATACTTTAGTGAATTTTAGAAACTTGAAATTTTAGTGGTCTTTAATGTCCTTTTGTATTATGTTTCTGTGTTCTGAGACAAGAGCTCACAAACCTAGGCTAGACTCAAGGTGGCTGTGTAGTCAAAGATGACTTTAAACTCCCCATCCTTCTGCCTCCACCTTCCAAGTGCTGGGATTGCAGGTAATGTGATGCTAAAATGATGACTACTATAGTATATTTTTAGAGAAAAGATACGGGAAAGTATTATATTAAGATGATATTTACCTAAAATTATACTTGAACTTTGCCAAAAGGATGAGAAGTGACTAAAAATTAATTTTCAAGTATTACCTATGCTATGTTCTATGTACCTTACACATACATTCAACAAATGACTTTTGGTTGTTGTATAGTTTGGTGTTTCAGACTGGGTCCCTATGAAGGACAGATTGGCCCTCAGCCTTCAAAATACTTGAGACTACAGACCTGCCATGCCACACTGAGAAATTTCCAATTTTATTCTGGATGATTGCCTAACAGTTATTTTTTTGCCTTTGTGTCAGAATCATTTGTGGAACTTTTTCAAAGTATGTTTACCTTGGTCTTATTCTATAATTGGAGCATTAACTGGCCTTTTAAAGGGAAAAAGGTAGGACAAAGTAAGAACTACAAGCCTGATGACTAGAGAGCTTCCTCTCGGCAACCCAGGCCAGGAGAGTGTGTGTTTGTTTGGTTTTTGGTTTTCCAGTTCATTTTAGGGAAAGGGAGCATTTGTATGTAGCCCTGTGCATTTTGTGTTCTGTTAGATAGCAACACTCTTGAACCTAATTTTGATAGTCAAACCCAGATATAGGGAGAAATTCAGGGATTAAATTGATAGGTATATGAGACACTGATTGCACAGACATGCTTCACATATGTGCGTGTGTGTATACATACGTATTTACTCATTTATCAGTTCTGAGCACCTTCTTAAGAGTTAAGGTTTCTTCCGGGTAGGGTGGTGCACACCTTTAATCCTAGAGGCAGGGGAAGGTGGTTCTCTCTGAGTTCGAGGCCCATCTGGTCTACAAGAGCTAGTTCCAGGACTGGCTCCAAAGCAACACCGAGAAACCCTGTCTTGAAAACAAACAAACAAAAAAGAGTTAAGGTTTCTGACTCCAGAATTAATGTTTTTAATATCTTTTTAAGGCACTGACTTTATTTCATCTGTCACATATTTATTTGGTGTCTGCTTTGTGCTAGGCATTGTTTTAGCAACTACTATTGTGTAAAAGAAGCAGGACAGGATTATTCATCTCCAAAGTCCCTCCAAGGCCTTGTCATTTTTGTGTGTTTTGTAGAAAACTGATTTAGGTAGTTATAAGTAGATCTTTGTTAAGATGTAAGCCAATGAGATTGTCCTATTTTCATTTTCTTTAAAATAGAATATTCTGAACTTATTTTTATATATTAAGGATGGTATAAATGAGTTTTTGTTTTTGAGCCCATCTCTATGTCACTATGTGTGTAGCCTGACCTGGAACTTGCTATGTAGACCAGGCTGGCCACAAACTCAGATCCACTTGCCTCTGCCTCCCAGTGCTAGGATACCAAAGTTACTATACCCAGCTGGAAATGGATTCTTGAGCATTCTTGGCAATGGACTTTAGGAATTGATTCTCTACTCCTACACTGTCTGCTTTTGTTTTATTCATTTTGTTTAGTTGCTTTAATTATTCTTGTCTTCCCATAGCCCCACTCACACCTGTAGTCACAGCCCTTGGGAGCCTGAGGCAGGACTGGAGGAGATGGACCAATATAGGAAGGGCCTGTCTCAAAAAGTTGTTGGTTGTTGTTTTGTTTTTGTCCTTTATGTACTTTTAGCTTGGTCAATTCTATCTACCCAAATTCAGTCCTAAGTCACACATTGATACTTAACCTACAGAAAGCGCCTGGCAGATGTATGCTTGGTAACCATTTGGTAAACATAGTTCTATGTATGCCATTATACTTGTTTATGGGGGGGGGGGGAGGCTGCTTGTGGAGGTCAGTCTTTTTTCTCCTACCATCTGTGTTCCTGGGGATGAAACTCAAGATTGTCGGGCTTGGTGGTAAATATCTTTATCTACTGTATCATCTTACCAGCTCTCAACACGATTTTTTAAAAGCTGGGTGGTAGTGGCATATAACTTTAAATCCCAGCACCGGAGAGGCAGAGTCAAGTGCATCTCTGAGTTTGAGGCCAGTTTACTCTACAGAGCTAGTTGCAGGACAGCCAGGGCTACACAAACCTTTTCTCAGGAAACAAAAAAAGAGTACATAGCTACTTTCCCAGGCAACTTGGTTCCTTTCCCAGTACCTACATATGCTGACTTAAAATCCACAACTATAGTTTCAGGGGATCCGATACTGCTTTTTGACCTGTGAACACCAGGTGTGCATGTGGTGAAACACACATACATACCTGCAGGCAAAAAACTCAATACATCAGTCTTGTGAAAATGTCTATTTTTGCTGTTTTAATTTTTCTCTTCACTACTTAGAGGAATCACTTGACCTAATAAGCCTTTATTTTTATTATGTGTGTGTTGGGGGTGGGCAAACTATGTAATTTTTGTGGGCCTGAAACTTACTGTGTTGTTCAAGGCTGGCCTTCAACTGAGATATGCCTCTGGAGTGCTGGGATTAAAAGGCATGGGTCACTATGCCAGGCTTCCTTTTTTTTTTGTTTTGTTTTAAGCTTTATTTTATTTATATGAGTGTTAAGTGCACATGTGAATTCATTGCTCCAAAGGTTCTTAAGAAGGCATTGTATCCCTTGGAACTGGAGTTATAGATAGTTCTAAGCCACCATGTGGCTTACTTAAAAACCAAACCCAGGTCCTCAGCAAGAGCCAAGTACTCTTAACCATTAAGCCATTTCTTCATTCCCAGTAATCTTTTTATGATGAATTCTGGGATGAATTTAGTATGAATCTAGTCTGTCTTTGTTTCTGCCTCTTATTTTTTTGGAGACAAGGTTTCTCTTGTGTGAACAGCCCTGATTGTCCTGGAATTTGCTCTGTAGACAGGTTGGCCTCGAATGAATTTATAGAGATCTGCCTGTATCTGCCTTCTGAGTGCTGGCATTAAAAGCGTGGGCCACCACTGCCCTGCTGAATCTAGTCATTTTTTTTAGTGAAGAAAATGGTCTGGTGAGATGAAGAAACATAACCAAGATACCATATATATACACACTTCTTCATGAAACTGTTTCCATAACTAAAAAAATATGAGTTGTTTTCTAAATCATTACCTTTGCTATCATCAGTTAATGAATAAGATCAGGGATTTTGTCCTTTACCTTTTGATATTTATAGAGCACCGACAACAATGCTATTTACATAACTGCTTATTGATTCCCTGAATGACAAAATTGGGATCCTATTTTATTTGCAGTAGCAGAGATTAAAACCAGGGCCTTGAACCAAGTGTTCTCTCAGCCACTAACCTATATGTACCCTCAGTTCCACCCCTCCCTCCTTCCTTTAGTTTTTATTTCGAGACAAGAGTCTCACATAGTTGCGTAGGCTGGCCTTAAAGTACCTGTGTAGCCCAAATAGGCCTTGAACCTTCTGCCTTACCTTCCAGAGTAGATAGGATGACCCGTGGTTGGGGTTGGAGAGTGGGGACAACATAACACTGGAAGATTGTTTGAATTTTAAGTTTTTAAAAATTACTGTATTTTATTGTACAAAATAAGCTTTATTATAATTTCTAAATGTTTCTAGTATACTTTGATCATTCCCTTTTTTTTTGTTTTTTGAGACAGGGTTTCTCTGTAGCTTTGGGGCCTGTTCTGGAACTAGCTCTTGTAGACCAGGCTGACCTCGAACTCACAGAGATCCGCCTGCCTCTGCCTCCCAAGTGCTAGGATTAAAGGAGTGCAACACCACCGCTTGCCTCTCACCTTCTTCTATTATCCATTCTTGCTTCCCTCTGCCCCCCTTCATCCTTTTTCTCAAAGTTGCCGTTCTACTTTCATGATTTTTTTTATATAACTTAGCTTATCTTCTAAGATGTTGTGTTTTTGTTGACTTTCCTATTGAAAGTGCCCTAATTTTTAATTCATATCAAAGCATCGCTCAGGTGGGGTAAAGGCTGTCGTCGTTACTTTTACAGCCTAAGAAACTGAGACAATGAAGTGACTGATAGCTAGGATCACTGGGCAAGTAAAATGCTTAGGAAAGAGTAAGCATTGTCCCCAACATCTCTCCTGGAATGAACTGGACTAAATCTCTATACATATGCATCATTATTTTCTGACACCTTACACTTTTTTCTGTAACTTAAAATTTATGTTAACTTTGTACATATTAGACCCAGGTTAATCAAATTCTGTCAAAGGGGATCTTTTTTTGGGGGAAGGGGATAATTTTGAGCTGCTTGTTGGGCTATTAGATTCCAACCTGTACATTCTGAATATGGAAGGGAAAAAATAATGAGGAAAATGGGAGAGAAGGCGAACCCTGTCTTAGTGCCTCATGTTTTGCTGACTGGTGGCTATTGAGAGTCGTAAGTTTTGGTGGTTGGTCACTGGTCTCTTTCTGACTGTCTTTAACTTGACATCAGAGAACATGACTGTTTAGAACCATATTCTAACCTTAACAGTGGATTGTTTCTAAGGACAATAGTGCAAAAGAAAGTGCTCTCCTTGATGACAACTCAGGTCAAAGGAAAGATTGGCTAAACCTTTTCTGTAAAAGGTGAGTTATTAAGTAGTTTGAAATTTGTGGGCCAAGAGGTAAAATTTGGTATATTAAATTGTATGTTGAAATAAAAATGTAACTAGACACAGTTAAGTATAATTCAGGTCTAATGAGAAAAAATGGAATTTGGTTTGGTAGTATAATCTAGTATTTTGCTTAATTGGAAATTTTAAGTCAATGTTCTCTCGCAAATCAATTGCAAGCCATTTTGTGTTAAATTCATTCTTGGCTTGTAGGCTGAACAAAACAAAAAAACCAAAAACAAACCAAGAGGTTGGATTTTGTTTGACCTTAGTTTGCCTGTCCTGATTTAAAGAGAAGTAGTTCCCAAAAAGTTCCCAGGTAGGGAATTACCCCTAGAGAATTACTTGATTAATTCTAGCATATCCTACTTCATCAGTCTATCACGGTCTAATTCTATCTTGAATATTTTGAGTTGTGCTTAATTTAAAATTTATGTTATGTAGTAAATGTCTGTTATGTACTAGGATGTACTGTGTATTAGGTATTGTACTAGGTAATAAAAATACAAGGTTAGAAAAACAGAATTAAGATGAGTTTAAATTAGTCTTCATATACGCTTTGTTAGAGTCTGAGATAAAACATTTTGAAAGCAGGCCAGTGGTAAAAGCTAAATTGGAAAAGAGTCTTCTATCAAATACAGTGATACTTTCTTCATCTGGTATAAATTTTCAGAACATTAAAGCTCTCTTTCTAAACACTTAAACTGTAATTTAATATTTGATGGAAAGCTTTCTTTCAGAGGTATTATGCTTTATAATTTTATCTGATTTTGAAATTAACAACAGATAATATACCAATATATCAATCAGGTTATGATACAGAGTGGTTTTAGTAGTAGTCTGGAAGGTCCCCTTATTACTCCAAAAACATTTTAACCTCTGATTTTTTTAATTAAGTCATATATATACATATATTTGCTTAATGCATGATTCACTAATTTTTTCATTACTGTGAAATGTGCATTTTATGAAATCTTGTTTTATTTATCCATTCTTCTGTTGGTTGTCACTCAGATTTCAGTCATTTATTTTTTTTAACCAATGCAAATGTTGACAGAGCCTGGCATAGTGGGACACACCTTTAATCCCAGCACTCAGAGGCAGAGATAGGCAATCTAAATTCTAGGTCAGCCAGGTCTACAGGTCTACATCATGAGACTTGTCTTTAAAAAAAAAGAGAGAGGCCTGGCGATAGTGGTGCACGCCTTTAATCCCAGCACTCGGGAGGCAGAGGCTGGTGGATCTCTGTGAGTTCGAGACCAGCCTGGTCTACAGAGCTAGTTCCAGGACAGGCTCCAAAGCCACAGAGAAACCCTGTCTCGAAAAAACAAAAAAAAAAAAAGAGAGAGAGAATACACACACATTTTGTGCATGTCTTTGGTAGTTAACTAACTTCACATTTAAGTATATATAGTTTATTATAATCTCCGTTTTGTGAAATAAAACTGAAAATTTTTGTTGGTGTAGTTCCAACTAGCCCTTTGTTTCTTAATAATAGTGTTAGGTGTGTGACAATAGACTGGGGGTGGTTAGATGTATTTCAGATCAGACTGGGTATATTTGGAGACCCTGTCTTTTTTTTTTTTTTAATTTTGCTCACTACGTACCCATTTTAAATGTGAATTTCCATTTTTTGCTTGAACATGGCTTTTCTGTTTAAGAATTAATCTTTTTGGTCTTATTTTGTGTGCTGAAACCTAAATTTAGTATTGATTGCACAAAGACAGAATTTAGAATGGAATTAACGTATATAAACACTCTTAATAGAAAACAGTTGAAGCCAGGTGGTGGTGGTGGCAAACACCTTTAATTCCAGCACCTGGGAGGAGGAGGCAGGTGGACCTCCAGAGTTCGAGGCCAGCCTGGTCTACAGAGCCAGGACAGCCAGGGCTACACAGAGAAACCCTATTTCAACAAACAAACAAAAAACAACTGAAATGCCTTCATGGTGAATATAATTCATAAAATATATACAACAGTTTATTAGCAATAAAAAGTGAAGTACTGATACATACTATAACTTAAATGAACTTTAAAAGCATTCTGAAGTGAAACGAGTTGCAGAAGATAGTAGATTAAGGGCCAAAGGAATGAGGAGTGACTGATTAATGATGGGCGTATGGTTTCTTTCTCTTTTTCTGGTGCTGGTTATGGAATTTCAGGTTTTCTTGCATACAGTTTACCCCTGAGCTGAACCCTTAGCTTTTGGATGAGGTTTCTTTGTGGATGGTGAAAATACTGCAGAATTGTGGCAATTATGTAACTACATATACAAAGACCCTTTCAATTGTGCAGTTCAGATAAATGATCAGTTTTGTGGATTTTGAATATGCTGGAGATAACCTCATTAATGAGAAGCAATTTGAAGTTTTGTTTCCTTTGTCAGATCCTTTACTCCTTTTTTGCCTTTCCTTTTTTTTTTGGATTTTCGAGACAGGGTTTTTCCGTAGCTTTTGGTTCCTGTCCTGGAACTAGTTCTTGTAGACCAGGCTATCCTCGAACTCACAGAGATCCGCCTGCCTCTGCCTCCCGAGTGCTGGGATTAAAAGCGTGCGCCACCACCGCCCAGCTTGCCTTTACTTTTTTTACTTAACCAGTCTAGTTGTGGAAGATCCAGGCAAGTAAAAAGATGTATATAAAGTTAATTATTAATGATCTATCTGCCTTGATTAAATTATTTATTAAATGAAGTCCTTGTTTTATTCTTTTGGATTAGTTGCTTTTAAAGCTGTTTGACAAAGATTAATAAATTCTGTAAACTGATAACTTTGAGTTCATCTTATGCTGCCATTTCAAGAGTAGGGTAGGTGATACATGTTACAGAAGGGTTTTCTACTTGATAGGTGATTTATGTCTTCGATGTTTTAAACAGTGTTGCTCACATATGTTGGCTGATACGTTTTGGGGGCTGGAATTTATCGTACTCTTGTATCCTTTGCAAGGATTTAATAAAGACATTTTAAATAAAAGTATATCTGTTGAAAAGAGACCCAGAACTATATGTACAATAAGTTCCAGTATTTTGGAGAAAGAGGATGCAGGTAGATATTTAGCCTAATGTTATATTTTGGGGGGCAGAACTGTAACCAATAAACCAGTCACATAGGGAAGTAGCTTTTTCATTGTAGAAAAAAGAAAAAAAACTTTTGTTGGCAGCAAGGAGCACTGCAATGTTAAAAACGTCCAGAGGAAGAGTAGATATAGACTCTACTTCATTTTGACTGGCTATTTTCAAATCTTAAATGTACTTTGAGCCATCCCATCCTGATTGCCTACAAGGTTCTGGCTTTTTGTGTACTTCTTTGTAGTCTTTTTTTTTTTTTTTTCATGAATCACAAGTTGTTAATCTGTTTTCATCTATTGATTTCTGGGATAATGAGAATAGCAGACCGACTTAACACATGAATGATGTGTTGGTGCCAAGGGCAAATGATACCATAGCACATACCATGTGTACAGAGTGGTGTGGTAATTGAAGTAGAAGTGGGAAAGCTGTCTCCCACATGACATATGATGGTTGTATACACATGAAACCTCAGAAACTCAAGCCTTAGTAGTCACAACTACTTTGACCTCTGTCATGTTAATAGGTTTGTTTGTACTTAGTTAATGCATATATTTTGGTTTTATAGTTATATACTTATTTATATAACTATAAAACCAAAATAAATGTTTAATCTTAATTTTGTTTCTGTATATATTTAAGTAACTTTTATTTGTTGATCTATTTATTTATTTTGGGTTTTTCAGGATAAGGTTTTTCTGGGTAGCCCTGGCTGTCCTGGAACTTGCTTTGTAGACTGGGTTGTCCTTGAACACCTTGAACTCAGGCCTGGCTCTCTTAAGTTACATTTGTAATAGGAAGTAATTAAAAGATTCTCTTTAGAACCAGAATTAGAAAATTGGAGCCAGTTTAGCCTTGATAGAAACCTAGCAGGTATAGTCATGACCTGGGACCACAATTGCATACTTATTACTAAGTCATTTCTCCATTAAATAGGAAAGATACGTTTCTACCTCAGGGTGATTCATTTGTATGTTCTTTCATTCAGCAGATAATTAGTAAGTTGTATGGCACTGCTTAATTTTGATATCTTCTTATTACTAGTTTCTTTAATTTCCTTTCTATTAAATTTTCTTTAGATCTAAAACTCTGATAGGAATATTATAACACTATGAATTTTATTGCAGAAGGTAAGAATTTTTTTTCTTGAAATTCATTTTCACAAAGTACGGTATAACTATCAAGTATAGTAGAGTTTTGGGTTGATGCAATAGAATATTAACAGCTATATTATGTGAAACTATTGAAATTACGTATTTCACAAATCATCCATAGCAATTGTGAACAATATATCGAAAGCAGAAAATCTTGAAAATGTATTTTGGAGACTTTCCTTGAATTAGCCTAGAGATCATATTTTTAAGGAGCCTTTGAAGATTCAAAAATAAGAATTGCCAAGGATGAGTAATAATCTTAATCAGCATTTTGAGAAATAACCAACACTTGTTAAACAACCTATCATTTATTGGGTTCCTTCTGTGTGTTCCTGGCACTTGCACATTCTCTCATTAAAGCATTCTAATAATCTCTAGAAGTGTTAGCCACCTAGAGAGAGCAAGATAATACTTGGAGATAGAACTTTTTGTTGTGGGTCTGTTGTATTACACTGTATACATTGCTGAGAAAAACCTGTATTCTGCATAATCATCCACAAAAAAATAATGGGGTTTGTGGGAAACAGTAGAATGGAGAGCAATTTGATTACCCGAAATTAGTAACAGTTTAAAAAAAAGGATGCAATAAACGGCCTTTGAAAAGGTCCTAGGGGGCTGGAGAGATGGCTCAGAGGTTAAGAGTATTGCCTGCTCTTCCAAAGGTCCTGAGTTCAATTCCCAGCAACCACATGGTGGCTCACAACC
>NC_022016.1:39620029-39620616 GCF_000317375.1 Microtus ochrogaster
GAAAAGGTCCTAAATTCCTGACAACCTACAGTAAGTATAAGACCTTTTTAAGGTAGCATAATGGAAGGGTTTGGGTATATGGAAGAATGAAGTTACTGAGTTGGGATACAAGGTTAAAGTGCATATAAAGATCAGGTAGAACTGCAAAAACAAATTTCAAAATAGAGCATGTGACTAGGCAAAACCAAGAAGAATGTGGAACATTAAGCTTATAGCTACAAAATAGTATGATTGGGGAAGGCTGGCAACTACTATAATTCTACTTTATGAATTTGATAACTATATGTATCTCAAATGGAATCATGTTATTTTTCCTTTCCTGATTGGCTTATTTCATAAAATAATGCCTTCAAGTTTTCATGCATGTCACAGCACATCAAAATTTATCTTTTCTCGCTCTTCTCTACCCCTCTCCCTCTTTCCCTATTTCTCCCTCCCTCCCCAGTGTCTTACCATATAGCCTTTGCTAGCCTGAAACTTCGTCTGTAGACTAGACTCCCTCCAGAGTGCTGGGATTAAAGGTATCACCACACTTGATAAAATTTCCTTCTTTTAAAAGAAACACATGCTGGGTAATGGTAGTGCAA
>NC_022016.1:39620921-39624019 GCF_000317375.1 Microtus ochrogaster
AATTGTCCTTTTAATGTGCATTTAGAGAAATATCTCTTTAGATCTTTTGCTCATCTTTCAGCTGGATTGTCTGTTGAATTGGATAAATATTTGTCTATTGTAAATAGAAGTTCATAATTTGAATTTGATCATTTATCATTTTCTTTCTCCATTTAGATAGTTACCCCTTTGTCTTTAGGGTATCATTTGAACTTCGATTATTACATTTATTTATAAAGTGTGTGTGTGTGTGGTCATAGTGCTCAGTGTGGAGGTCAGAGAACAACTTGTTGGGAGTCTGTTCTACCATGTGAGTTCCGGGCAGTGATTGAATTTAGATTGTCAGTCTTGGTGGCAAGAGCCTTTGGCCTACTCAGACATCTTGTTGACCCTTTAATTTTTTTATCTTTGATACTGGAGATTGATTGAGCTTAGTGCCTGCCTGTTCACATAGAATGCTTGCATTCCCCCATTGTGCTACACCCCAAGCTTTCAAAGTTTGTAATTTTAGTTAAATCTGGTTTGTCTGTTTCTTTTTTGCTTTCGCTATTAGAAGAATTCATTGCCAAATTCTTGACCATAAGATTTGCCTTTTATGCTTTAAATCCGTTAAGATGAGGCAAAATAATGTATTCACACCAAATTTTCTGTTTCACAATGTCTTTGGATTTTGTCAGGTTGATTATTAAAATTTCTTGGTCTTGATCTTAACATACATATACTCCATCTGTAATTTGTTGAAAGCCGCCTTTGATGTTTTTTTTTTTTATTATTAAATTTGGTGTTAGGCTTTGACCATATCTCATCACAAAGCTTTTATTTTTTATTACCCTATATTGATGTGTGCCACATTGCTCTGATGATCTATCTGTTCATGTTTTTCTTGTTCTTTCATATTGCTGTCTGCAAGTATGCTGATTCTTTCTTGTGTCAGACAATTCTGCTGTTGAACCATGTTAGTGGATTTTTAATTTCACTTGTACTTTTGTCTTTGCCCACTCCTCCACCCAACTATTAGCTTTTACTAATTACCTACTGATTGCTCTATTTTTTATGTTTATTTATTTATATTCTGTCTGCATGTATTCCTGCAGGCCAGAAGAGGGAACCAGACCTCATTACAGATGGTTGTGAGCCACCATGTGGTTGTTGGGAATTGAACTCAGGACCTTTGGAAGAGCAGGCAATGTTCTTAACCGCGAGCCATCTCTCCAGCCCTGTGCTGTATTGTTTTACATGATGTTTTGGCTTATAAAATTTCCCACGGTCTGATCCCTGATCCAATTGAATTCTCATTTTTCAGGGATAATTTTGTGCTGGTTCTTAAGGTTCTATTTGACCCAAGTTGGTTGGTTGTAGCTCCATTTCCCTTGTTCTCTTTGGTAAACTGCTAGTTGGGTATTTTAATTTGTTGACTTTTATGGAACTACCAATATCTTAATCGAAATATAGCCAGTTTACTATAAGAGAACTTTAGAGATTTCTGTTCTTATTTTTCGCCCCCATCCCCGGTAGAACCTTTATACCACTTCAGAACTGAAGCAATAGACTGTAGCTGGCTTCTGTCATAGTTAAAGTGCTTACTTACCCTGAGCAGAGTGCTTCATGGAGTCAACATTCACTCTCTGACTCAGCCTGTCCTCCTGCCTTGACCCTATGGATGAATTGTGGTGAGAACCATTAGGACTATAGTATTCTTGGTTTGCTGCCCTTTAAGTAGAACTTTTGTCCCACAAGTGGGACCTGGGTGGAACAAAGGAGCCCAGACCTGATAGTCTTGCCTGCAGTAGAACCTCTTGCTGGATTGATGAGAAATCTAGCTGCTTTCTCCCAGGGAGATACCATTAACTAGAAGGGGAAAGCCCATTGTTTTTTGGTGTGTTCCTCTAGAATGAAAAGTGCAGTGGTTTAAATGAGATAATGGTAGATTTTTTTTTTTGCTCAAAAGTTTTGTAGTTTGTTATATGTTCTTAAGACAATTTCCAGAGACTTAATTTTTTCCCCACCTGGTGTTGGTGCTTTTACTGAGGAAACTGCTCACCAGAGCTCCTGATAGCACCATTCTGGAAGTCATTTTATTTGTCAAATTACAATAACCTGAAAAGTTGGCTATGAAAATGCCTAGAATGGGTACTAACATCTACTGAAGCTTTCAGTATCATAATTGTATATGTAGGACTTGACAGACCTCACTGTGGAGAAGGCCTGAGTAAAGAGAATTTGGCTAATTATCAAGCATTTCTAAGTTGTACATTTCTGTTGCCATAAGGACTTTCAAGTGCAGAGTGCATGTCCATTTTGACTTTGAGGAAGTTATCCTTAGGATAGAGCCATAGCTAGATAGAAGTGACTTAGTTACAAGATTTATGTGGAGGGCTCTAAATAGTGTTGAAAATAGAATGTGAATATTTAGTTGACATGGAGTAACATACCAAAAATTGAACATCCTCATTTACATTTTCTGAATTGATTGGTTGTAAAGTTGTCTAGACGAGACATCACACTTGGAACCTCGTTCTTAATCTTTGGAATCATAAAAATTCAGAATGATAAGTTCATGTACTGATAATTATAGGAGTATTGGGAGCTAGGACAGTGAGATCTTTTACCTATCTATGTAGATATCTGTCTATCTGGTTTTTTGAGACAGGGTTTCTCTGTAGCTTTGGAGCCTGTCCTGGCACTAGCTCTTGTAGACCAGGCTGGCCTTGAACTCACAGAGATCCATCTGCCTCTGTCTTCTATGTGCTGGGATTAAAGGCGTGTGCCACCACAGCTGGGCTCTGGGGATATCTTTGTTTTCGAGGAAAGGTTAAATTTAAAAATTGCTTAGAGGGTGGGCAGTGAGATGACTCAGCAGATAAAGGTTCCTGCCTCCAAACCTGACAACTCAAGTTCAATCCCTAGGACCTACGTAGTGGAAGGTGAGACTTGAGTTTTAGTAAATTGTCCCGAGGTTTGTTTGGAATTTCTTTTTTCTTTCCTTGTCATTTTTTTTGTTTGTGTTACCTTTTGTTTTTGTTTTTATTTTATTTTATTTTTTTTTTTTTGGTTTTTCGAGACAGGGTTTCTCTGTGGCTTTGGAGCCTGTCCTGGAACTAGCTCTGTAGACCAGGCTG
>NC_022016.1:39624614-39629989 GCF_000317375.1 Microtus ochrogaster
TTTGGAGCCTGTCCTGGAACTAGCTCTGTAGACCAGGCTGGTCTCGAACTCACAGAGATCCACCTGACTCTGCCTCCCAAGTGCTGGGATTAAAGGCGTGAGCCACCACCGCCCTGCTAAGTTTTTTTAAAATTTTTAATTAAAAAAAATTTTTTGTCTGTTTTACCTGCATATATGTCTGTGTACCACATGCATGCCTGGTGCTTAAGAAAGCCAGAAGAGGTTATCTGATTGATCCCCTGGGAGTTACAGAGTATAATAAACTTCTTGTAGATTATAGGAATATAACCTGAGTTCTCTACAAGAATAGCCAGTGCTCTTAACTGCTGTTATCTATCCATCCCTTTTAAATTTCTTACTGCATGTGTGCCACAGCATGTGTGTGGAAGAGGACAGACTATAGAAATTGGCTCTTTCCTTTCACCATGTGGATCTCAGGGATCAAACTCAGGTTGTCAGGCTTGGTGGCAAGCACCAGTACTAACTAAACTGGAACTTAAAGATTGAGCTACAGTAGCTGGCCAGTAAACTCCAGGGATCCTACTATCTCTATTTCCCAATGCTGAGATTGCAAACATGTGCTGCTTTGTCTGGCTCTTTATGGGGGTGCTGAGAATTAAACTCAGGTCCGCATGCTTCTGTAGCAGGTATTTTATGCACTGAGCTATCTCCCCAGCTTATTTTTTTAAAAGTTAGTTTTTATTCATAAAACTAGTTAGGTTTTAGAATATTTAACACGAGGAAATAATTTATTGAAAAGGTCAATTTTAGGAATCATCTCTTTATCATTAAAAATTTTTGATTGATTTCTGTAATTTTGCCCCTTAGTAATCTATGTGGTGCTTTTGTCTGGGATGATTTTCTCATCACTTTTGCCCAATAGCTTTGGTTTGACTGTAAATTAGGAATATATTCGTAAGGAAGGAGGTATGTCTTGTCTGTGCCTATGTGTATAGTAGGCAAGAGAGATGGCTTGGTGGTTTACTGATCTTGCAGAGGTCTCTGGTTCAGTTCCCAGGTCCCACGTGGCAGATCACAACTGTCTATAGCTCCAGTTCCAGGAGATTAGAGCCCCCTGGGTTTGGTTCCCAGAACTCGTGGTGGCTGGCAATCTTTTTTTCCCCCTCTTATAAAGGAAAACATTTAATTGGGGTGGCTTACAGTTCAGGGATTCAGTCCTTTATCATCATGGCAGGATGCAGGCACACAAGATGCTAGAGAGGTAGCTTAGAGTACATCTTTCAGGCAGCAGGAAGCGGTGTGTTTTACTGGCCAGTATCTTGTCTCTTGGACATATATAAGAGCTCAGAGTCTGCCCCCACAGTGATATACTTCCTCCAACAAAGCCACATCTCCTAATAGTATTTATGGGAAGGTGGCTGGCAATCTTAGCTCCAGTTCCAAGGTATCTGTCTCCCTCTTCTGGCCTCTGAGGTCACTGCTTTCACAGGCAAAATAGTCTTACATATGAAATATGAAGAAGTAGTTTTCTACCAGAGACCTATAACCAGTCACTATTTCATTTTCCTCATTAATCCATCTTTTTTTCTTTTTTACTTTTAAGAAGACATAATGTAGAGGCAGATACAAATTAGATTTGGTTCTGAGTAGGTTTAATAAATTGCAACTCTTATTTTTGACTATGGGAAAAGGGGAAAGTAATACTTACCTTCTGTAGTACACAGACAGACAGGAGAAACAAATGAGTTGTATAAAGTCCTTGAAGGCCTCTTGCACTTTATAGTTATGATGCTGAAGCACAAGAACTCCAAGTATGTTTTGTATACCATGCTGTATAAGAAGAAATTTTGTAATGTTTATAGACAATCTCTCACAAAGAGTCAGTGGGTTGGGTGATATTTCAATTTTAGGGTTTATTTTAATTTTAGTGGGAGTCGTGAAAATTAGATCCAAATACGTTTCACATTAGATTTAATCACAAGAGATTTTTGTTTGTTGTTTTTAAAGTGCAGTGTAGGCCTGATTACATCTGATGAGGAACCTGGACATAAGTGCCATTAAAAACACCTCTTCAGGTGCTTTTATTTTGCAGGCCAAAAGAAACTCAGTAGTCTAATATGGACTTAAAGTTTTGATAGTGTTCTGTGCACTTTTGTTAGTTTGTGAAGAATGCTTGTTACTAAATGGTTGGGACTTGTTGCCTTGAATAGGGCTCCAAAGTGCTTTTGATAAATACTTTATCAAAAGTGGAAACTTTAATATTACTTAATGAATTCAGTTGTATTAGGGTAGTATGCTTTACAGTTTTACTATGACGATGCTTGGTTTGGAATGAGAATAGGAAATACAATAGAGCTTGAATTTCTCACAATTTTAGAATCTGAAATCCAAGATCTAGATGTTGATTTGCTTATTTGTTTGTTTTTTTTAGCGTGCGCACGCGTGTGTGTACGAACTAATTGCTATCTTTGTTAGATAAGTAGTCTCTCTTAAAAAGTTTACAAGTCAGTTTGTGGTTTTTGTCCTGATGTACATGCTTTTGCAGTATACTTAAGGGATTAGCCCGCTAGTTAAGGACAGTTTACCATTCCATGATTTAACTGAGTGGCAACTAACTTATTGATAACTGTCTTTGCAGTCAGTTCCAGGAGAAAATTGAAATACTGCTTGATAAAGCTAGACTTACATGATTTTGTGGAATAATAGCTATGGGACCATTAAGTTGAATGTAGTAATGAAGCTTTAGATTTTTTTACTTTTTACCCGTCATTTTATATAGTCATGCTCTCTTGACCTGATTCACTCATGATACTAAACTTTTTAACAGTTTTTTAGTTCATGATAGTTATATCTAAAGTAAAATGTTCTCTTTCCTTTCACTTGTAGGTTATGCAATGGTATCTGCAAGATGTTTTATTCTTGAATTGGGGCTTTTTAAGACTGACAAATGCTGGTACTTCATCTTCTATAAGTGGACTATAATTTCTTTTCGTAAGACAACTACATAAGCAGACAAAATTGCAAAGATCTGCCCTGTGTCGAGTATGACAGCCACGACTCGTGGCTCTCCAGTTGGAGGGAATGACAACCAGGGCCAAGCTCCTGATGGACAGTCTCAGCCCCCCCTCCAACAGAATCAGGTAAGACATTATAGATAAAGACACATTGGAATATCTCCTGTGTGCTGAGTGTGGAAGCATGATAGAAATGATTGTGAAGCAACCATAAAATGAATGTTTTGTTTAAGAAAAGTAAATACAGGTCTTCAGCTGTAACAAAAAAACTCTAGTGCTTACATTGTCAGTCTTCAATAAAACTAAAGTTTTAAGCCCTGTGTCAATTCTGGGAGAAACCATTGTATTATTCATTCAGTGTAGCCTATGGGACCAAGTAAATCATAACTCTTATTTTTTTATGCCATATACATAAAATCATAAATTATCAATTTACAATAGGATTTTTAAAAGAATACAGAATGAGGTCCTATTACTGGTGTTCAAATTTTACCTTTGTGCCATATCAGCTTTATGACTAGATAAGTTACATAATTTCTAAACCTTCGTTTCTTCATTTGTATGATAGGGATAACAGTAATGGAACTTCATGGCATTGTTTGAGGATCAAGTGAAATGTTCGTAAGATCTCTTAGTATAGATACTGGTGTCAGTTTCTTGCTTTGTCCCAGTGCTCTTAAAGTAATATTTTTATACTTTATATTCGACTTAGGTAAAGTTTCCGGTTCTCCTGATTCCTGTTCCCCCATTGGAAGATTTTTACTAGTATAATTTACTGATTGTAAAAAACAAAAAACAAAAAACAGAAACAAACAATAACAACAACAGCAAAAAAAAATGTGTAGGTCCGTCTTTTTTTTTTTTTTCTTTTTTTTTGGGGGGGGGGTCAGTTTTGTCCACTTCATCTAAAGCGCCAACTTTATTTAGATGTAGTTGTTTATAATACTGTTTGTGCCCTTGGGTACTGAAATGGAACTCAGGTTCCTGCATATGCTTCTCACCCCAGATCATATTGGGGGCTTGTGGCAGTGTGTCTTTATTCATCTCTGATACTGCTGATTTGTATTCTCTCTCCTGATTAA
The DNA here is from genome assembly GCF_000317375.1 of Microtus ochrogaster. Lineage (NCBI taxonomy): Eukaryota > Metazoa > Chordata > Mammalia > Rodentia > Cricetidae > Microtus > Microtus ochrogaster. The sequence goes on from NC_022016.1 coordinate 39,628,672, forward strand.
TCTTTCTAGGGGCTTACCAATTTCATTAATGTCCCCCAAATGTTTTTGGGGACTTGGATATCCCCCAAAACATGCCACATGTTCTTACTGTTCTTTACTTTCTTTGGATTTGATTTTCTTGTTTTCATATTCTAAAATTTATCTCCGCCTTTTCTAATCTATATAGTTTTATACATTTGTGATATTGCAGCCCCTGTAGTACTGTGATGGGTAAACTGGTTGAGGTTGTTGTGTAAACATGAGTAATAGGCATGCTGTTTACAGAGATATACATTTTTGTGGAGTTTGTATAGATAAGTTTTAAAGCAAAAGTGTTATTGTAGATTACTTATATTTGTGATTTGGGGCTAGGTTTTTACTATTCAGCTGTTAGAGGTTAGATATTATATCATTAGTCTTATAGAAGAGATCTCTCTGTCTCCCCTTCCTCTGCCACTTGAGAAAATGAGCAAACCAGGTCCTCCCTTTCAAATGTGCCAACTTTCTTAATTCATTTCCTTTTCTAGTTTCTATTTTTTTTTTGTTCGTTTTTCGAGACAGGGTTTCTCTGTGGTTTTAGAGCCTGTCCTGGAACTAGCTTTTGTAGACCAGGCTGGTCTCGAACTCACAGAGATCCGCCTGCCTCTGCCTCCTGAGTGCTGGGATTAAAGGCGTGCGCCACCACCGCCCGGCTCTAGTTTCTATTTTTGAGACATTTTTAAATGGTAATACATATGGTCACAAAACTTGACAAAGTAAAGTCTTTCCTGTCCCATAAATTTGAAGGTCAGTATTCAAGTTTCTTTAAATATAGCCAAAGGATTGTTGGACACCAATAATAACTATTTTTAAACCAGGAACTAGTAGTTTATCTTCCTCCCTCCTTTCTTCTTTATTATCTGTAGTGTATGTGGATTCTCACCTCTTTTTGCAATTTTCATGGCTTTACAGTGCTTTCAGTGAAAAGAAATCTTGTTTGTTAACATTATATTTATTTTGAAACAGGATTTCTCACTATGTATCTGGCTGTCCTGGAACTCCCATGTAAACCAGACTGGCCTTAAACTCAAAGATCTTCCTGTCTTTGCCTCCCAAGTGCTGGGATTAAAAGCGTATGTTATGGAGCTAGAGAGATGAGATGGTTCAGAGGTTAAGAAAACTGGCTGCTCTTTCAGAGGTCCTGAGTTCAGTTCCTAGCAACTACATAGTGGCTCAAAATCATTTATAATGAGATCTCTTTTTTTCTACTGGTGTACAGGCATACATGCAGGCAGGAAACTGCATTTATAATAAACAAAATCTTTTTAAAGACATATTAATTTTATTTTAAAATATACTT
>NC_022016.1:39630096-39642506 GCF_000317375.1 Microtus ochrogaster
AAAAACCAAAAAAAAAAAAAAAAAAAAAAAGAAACATATATATATATGTGTGTGTGTTTGTGTGTGTGCGTATATATATACATATATATATATACTTGGTTTTGTAGAGGTCTTAGGATTGTGATAGTAGTATTTCATGTCTGTTAGGTATTAATATATATTTTTCATCTATTGACGATAATTCTCATCTTTAAAACAAAAGAATAAAAGTAAATTACATTCTTACCTATACAACCACTCTTTACCTATAGAATTTCTCCTTGTTTCTTATTGCTATTTTTTGGTTTGATTTGGTTGGTTTTGGTTTTTCAAGACAGGACTTGTTTCTTTGTAGCACTGGCTGTCCTGGAACTCACATAGTAAACCGGTTTGGCTTTGAACTCACAGAGATATGCCTTCCTTTACCTCTCAACTGCTGGGATTAAAAGTGGTGCCACCACCATCCAGGCTATTCTATCTATGTTATTTAATGATAGGATTTTATTTATCTCACAAAATCTGATACTGTTAGACCATAAAGAAGCAACCAAAGATTTAATCAGTGTCCGATTAGGGCTTAGGGTTTTTGTTGTTGTTGTTTTGTTTTCTTTTCATTATTTTTAATTATATGTGTGTATGTGCATCTATGTGTGGGAATATGCACTAAGTACAGGTACCTACCGAGGTAATGTCATATCTCCTTGGAACTGGTGGTTGTGAGCTGTCTGGTATGGGTGCTGAGAATTGAACCCACTGCTCTTAACTGCTGAGTCATCTCTCCAGCCCAGGACTCGGTTTCTTGATAGCTTTACACATACTGAAATAAAGAGAAAATTTAAAAAAAATTAGTAACTGGAGGTAGTCATTTTTATGCCACGTGTGTTCTTGGTTTTTAGCTTGAGTCATCAGGCTCAGTGACAAGCACCTTACTTATTAAGCTATCTTGCTTGGCCCATAAAGGAAATTTCCTAATCAAATTTTTAGCTTAAAAAAATCTGTGTATATAGATTTTTTTTTTTTTTTTGGTTTTTCGAGACAGGGTTTCTCTGTGGTTTTGGAGCCTGTCCTGGAACTAGCTCTTGTAGACCAGGCTGGTTTCAAACTCACAGAGATCCGCCTGCCTCTGCCTCCCTAGTGCTGGGATTAAAGGCGTGCGCCACCACAGCCCGGCTTGTGTATATAGATTTTAAGGCTCCAAGTATGCCATAAAAACCAGTGACAAATGGGATGAACATTCCTCAGATATGCAGTATTTGTGAAGGTTCTAGAATGTAATTTGACAATGTAATTTGACAATGTATGCTAATAGTTTTTAAACAAATTGCCTATATTGTTGTAGTAAATATTTCTAGTGTCCTGTCCTAAAGAAAAAATTGCTTTCTATAAGATTTATACATGGAAAGCTTATTAATTTATGTAATGCTGAGAATTTTGACTACTTAGATATTGAATGGAAAGGGAACAAATACAGCCCTAATTTTGAAAATGAAAAGGACAGATAACAGTCCTAATTTTATTGAAAATTTACAGATCCATGAATTTTTTTTCTTTACATTACAACGATCACAAGGAGGTAATTAAAATGTCCTTGCTGGTGTTTTATTTGTTGATGTGGTATTATAGATGTTTAAAATTGGTTTTTGTCTGCATTTTTTTTGTGAACTTGTAAACACAGGACAAAGTATTTTGGTTGTTTAAAACAGGTTTCTAAAGTTATAGACTTCAATTTAGCTATTTATATGGGGCTTCTGGCACTTGAATTCTTCTGGTAACTTTGTGTGGTAACTGTAGTGTTATCCATGTTAAATGTAAAAATTCATCATTAAGTTGCTTACTTTGTCTTACAGTTTTGCACAAACTCTGAAAGGAGAACATATTAAATCATAAGCTTTCAGTGATCTCTTTGTAAAATCTTATGCTACTGACATTTTAAAAAATATTACTAATCTATTAGTGTTTGGACTAGTGTGCGTGTGTTGTAGGAACTTAATATCTGGAATGTTTAATTTTTAATCAAGACTTCATCGCCTGATTCTTCCAATGAGAATTCCCCGGCAACTCCTCCTGATGAGCAAGGTCAAGGTGATGCCCCTCCACAGATTGAAGATGAGGAACCTGCATTTCCACATACTGACTTGGCAAAGTTAGATGATATGATCAACAGGTCAGTTGGTTTTGTTTCTGGTGTATATAATACATAAGAAAGCCAGGTTTTCCAGCATTCTATGTGATAGGTAACACAAAGACAGTGGAAGAGGAATCTGCTGCCTTAATTTTCCCATCATAATCACTACCAAGTACTTTATAACCCGTGGTTCTTGGTGGATATAATGAAAACGAGTGAGAAACTTTTTAGGTTAACAATATGCACCTACATAGGGCCATATTTGTTTGATTCCAAAGTAGAACTGTTTGTGGTTTTTTTGTTTTGTTTTTGTTTTTTGAAGACAGGATTCCTCTTTTAACAGTCTTGAGTGTCCTGGAACTCGCTCTGTAGACCAGGCTGGCCTTGAGCTCACAGAGATCCACCTGCCTCTGCCTCCCAGTGCTGGGATTAAGGGCATGTGCCACCACCATCTGACCAATGATGAAAGCAGGTTTTCAATTGGCATATTCCTAAGTTTAATAACTTTTAGGGTATCCCTGAAACAAATCAGATCATAAGGAGTTTCTCAGGACATGCCCTTCATGCTGACTCAAGAGAATGACACTTTTAAGATGTTCTTTGGGGTAGGGAAAGAATGTAAAGAAACAGAAGTGCATGTCAAAAAACCCTATCTGAGTGTAGTCCTCACTGGGTAGTGTGAACTCAACAAGGGCCCCTCAGAAAGAGTAGTGGACACTGGAGCAATGAATGGCTCAATCAGCAAGAGTACTTGCTACTTTTTCAGAGGATTCAGATTCTGTTCCTGACAGCCATACGGCAGCACCCATCTGTCATCTGTTATTCTAGACACAGGAAGTTACGGGTACCTCTTTTGGCCTTGAAAAGTACCAAGCATACATGCAGACTTAATACTCATACACATAAAATAATTAAAATGAGAACATTTTTTTTTTTTTGGTTTTTCGAGACAGGGTTTCTCTGTGGCTTTGGAGCCTGTCCTGGAACTAGCTCTGTAGACCAGGCTGGTCTCGAACTCACAGAGATCCGCCTGCCTCTGCCTCCCGAGTGCTGGGATTAAAGGCGTGCGCCACCACCGCCCGGCTAAATGAGAACATTTTTAAAAGGATAATGGAAAATATACTCTTAGGAATTTTGCTTTTTTGTTGTATTTTTACTTAATAAAAGTAAAAACTGTTAGATACATGGAAGAATAAAAATCATCTGCATTAAAACAAACTGAGCTGGGTGTAGTGGTGCACATCATTATTCTCAGCACTTGGGAGGCAGAGGCAGGCAGATCTCTTTGAGTACAGGGTCATCATGAACTATATAGTAAGTTCTAGGGCAGCCAGAGCCACATAGACCCTATCTGGAGAAAATATACAAGCAAAAATCTAAATTCCTTAGTAATAAGTATGCATTGTTAAATACGTATAGAACTATGTTGTATAATATATAGTAAATAAATAAAATTTATCTAACCCCTTCCCCCAGCTTTATCCCCCTTACATATCCCAACCAAAAATTTCTCTTAACATAAATCAGGAGTACATTTTTCCATATTTGTGTTTACTATTATATATGTATTTTTCTCTCTATATAAAATCTTATTATAATTTTGTAACTTGTTTTACTTGTTTGGAATATTTTCAATTAATTCATCTTAAAGGGAACATTTAAAAGAATGTATGCTTCTACTAGCAGCTTTTAATAATCACATGCACTGAGTTACTGTCAAATCAATTTTTCTTCTACTTTTTCTCCTTTTTTTTTTTTTTGGAGTTTTCCTACTCGCACCTTCTGTAATGCTTTATTTGTAGGTAGATATTGTTTGATTTTGTATCTTGCTTTCTCCATCTATGGCAATTGCAAGTTTTGGGTATAGTAAGCTGGGCTGTCAGATCAATGTTAGGCTATTTATAATGGTTCTTGGTTGTTCTTAATACAGAGATGACATACTGGAAAGTTGCATTGTTACATTTCAGAGTTGTCTAGTGGTTGATAAAATATGCAGGCTAGATATTAGGTTGCATAAAAACAATTGTTTATGGAAGAAAAATGCAAAGGATATTTTTAAAATAATGGTGGGTAGTTATTTCTAATAGGTTATTAATGGAATGTTTTTACTAAAAGGGGCAAGAGCAGTTGAGATTGAGTTAAGACCAGCTCTTAGGAGAGATTTCAGTGGTTGGCTAGAAGAAGGTTGACTCTTCTTGGGACAGTGGGTAAATTAATGGTGATGATTGGGAAGGCCTATAAAAAGGATAGCTAGATGGTCAGCACTGGAACTAAAGAAAAGGCTGCATCTTTGTTTAAGGGAGAGTCACCTGTGGATTCTGCAGATCCTTTAGAAAAAATTGCTAGATTATGAGGCATGAATCAGTCTTGGCCTCCTGAAGTTTTTGTTCTTTGTGAAGAAGTTCAAAGCATACTTCTAATCTGAATTCTGAAAGCCCTTTTCTGTGAAGTTTAATAATAGGCCTCTGATGCACAATTGGTATTTTATTATAATAGTTTCTTACATTTTTTAAAAGTCTTCTTGTAGAGACAACAAATGATACTTAATTGTTAAAAAGAAAATTCAGCCAGCCCCACTGTTGTATAGTATTTAGTGTTATTTTAGTTAATACTTAATATTTTCATAGTAAAATGAATAATTGTAATTAGTAACTAACTATAGTACGTTTTATATTTAATACACAACCAGTAAACCTCTATTTTATTTTATAAATTCCTAGGCCTCGATGGGTCGTTCCAGTTTTGCCAAAAGGGGAATTAGAAGTGCTTTTAGAAGCTGCTATTGAGCTTAGCAAGAAAGGTATGTCTGAGTGTCAATGCTTTTCTAAATGTGTGCTACTACATATATTTTCACTTTATTCCTGAAAACTTTATTTTCCTGTTAAAACATAAGCTTACAGATAAAGCTCTCATTTGTTTAAAAAGGACAGTCCTCAAGAGTGCTAGACAGAACATGTATATGTATTTATATTTCTAAAGAGCAAGTCCATTGTTTAGATTTGCAGTCACTCAAAGATTTATTCCTGTTACGGGAATTCCATAATATACACAAAAGTTTTTACAATTAAGTACTCTGTAGGCAAAGCTACAGAGAAACCCTGTCTCAAAAAACAAACAAAATAGAAGCAATGCATCTTACTTGATCTCTTGGAGAATAGTAAAGATATGAGTGGGCGCTAAGTACATGGTTTGCAAGCTAATATTTTAAAAATAATTGTGAAATGTCAAATTTAAGACTTTCAGAACAAAATGCTTGAGTCTCTGTCACATGGCACTGACTCATTTTGGGTTTAAGTTATAGTCTCATATGTATTTCCTTTATTTTTTTTTTACTTCATTGATGATTATACCTAAGATTGTGTCTGTTAGACTAACTACCCTTGCACTAAGCTATAGCTTCAGCCCTGAGTTACTGTTAATATTATCACTTCTGCATAATTATTTTAGAATTTGATTCCGAAGGCCTCGAAATAGCTGAGCAGTTAGTTATTAATGTTTGCTGCTCTTGCAGAGAGGGGACCCAGGTTTATTTAGTTCCTAGCACTCACAATCATTGGCTCATAATCACCTATAATGTCAGCTCCTGGGAATCTGACACCCTCTTCTGGCCCCTTGTAGTACCTGCATGAAACATGGTATACATCAGGCACACACACTTAAATTTTTCTTAATAATTTTTAAAAGTTTATTTCTGATTTAAGTTTCCTTTCTGACATGTAGAAACTTTGAAATAACAATAGTGTTATGATAATGCTGTGAACTTTTATCCAGAAGTACCCTTTAACTGCTAGCCTGTCATCCAAGTTTCCAATTACTTATGTCTTTCATCACATAGTTGAACATTGTGAAATAATTTTTTTTCCCTCCCTTTTCTTAGGTCTTGATGTTAAAAGTGAAGCATGTCAGCGATTTTTCCGAGATGGGCTAACAATCTCATTCACAAAAATCCTTACAGATGAAGCAGTGAGTGGCTGGAAGTTTGAGATTCACGTGAGTTTTCATTTGTCTTTTAAAAAGCAAATTATATAGTGATCCTTTTGGTGGGGAGGGCAAGTATGTGTGTATTTGTTTATGATATATTTGGCTGATTGGAGTATAAATGTTTAACTTTTAAAGTAATTTTATAGTATATTATTTCTGTTAGAGGCAGCATGGGCATTTAAAACTAGCATGAGATTTAGAGCTAAAAATACTTGATTTAATCTTTCTCCTTGGTTCTCTAGTACCTTTTGAACTTGGGCAAATTCCCTCATTTTATTGAAAATCTAATGCAGTCAATTGTAAGATGTAGTTTTATTTTATATATTGTTAAGGAAGGCAAAATTGCCCAAGATGGGTAAAATGTAATGCATGTCTGAGGGACTAGAAAAGTCAGTGTTGTAGAGGTAATGAGAAATGAATTCACTGCAGAAAAGAACACCAAAGAAACATGCATATTTCAGTTTTGGCACCTAAAACTTCTAAGTGTTTAAGCCATGAGTTACTGTCTACACAATTCTATAATCTGAATTCAATTTACAATTGTCATCCCTTTTAAGTAGATAACTCAGGGGCTATAATATCTCTGAATAATGAACAGAAGCAAATGAAAATAGTTTAGTATTTGTTATTTGTAGGATGCAATCATATTGTTTAAAGAGTTGTATTTGGACTAATGAAATGCTGTAACTGCTACAGACCTATTACTTGTTTCACTATGGACATAGTCATAAAGCCAATGATGTTTTTGTATTCTGAACATTTTTTCAGTTACAATGATGGGGTAAAAGTCACAATATAACATAATTTCTCAGATTTAGAATATGATTTGTCAGTATATAGTCTTCCATTTGGAGTAACTGATACATTATTTTAGAATTTTAGAATTGGTGCTTCTAGTGTAAGAATTCTAAAGAGGGAAAAAAGGGAATTTGTATCTTGTCTGAAGACAGCAGGATCTGACAAATCATTTCATTTTTAAGCAAGAAACTTCTTGAAAGTACACACCATATAAATTATAAAGCAGATTAATTTTTTCATAATACTAGTGGATATTCAAGTAATCAGTATAAAATGGGGAGTTCATTTAATATTAAGAGTAATTAGGATTGCAACTTCTGTTTGAAATTGCAGTGTTTCACATTCTAAATCACCATTCTCCCATGTATAACAGAGATGTATTATTAACAATACTCATCGCCTGGTGGAGCTATGTGTGGCTAAATTGGCCCAAGACTGGTTTCCACTTCTAGAACTTCTTGCCATGGCCTTAAATCCTCATTGCAAATTCCATATCTACAATGGTACACGTCCGTGTGAATCAGTGTCCTCAAGTGCTCAGGTGCCTGAAGATGAACTTTTTGCTCGTTCTCCAGACCCTCGATCACCAAAAGTATGTTGATTTGTTACTTTCAAAATTAAACATTAAGATTTGTTTTGTTCTACTGCAGAACTTTAATCTCAATCTCTTGTGAACACAGAAAAAGACTAATTTAATTATACTCTGAAAGGGATTTTGCATTATGGTTTGAATTCTTCATTTTATACCAAAACTGTTTTATTGTATTCTACTAGTGTTTAGTTTTTCTGTGTAGTAATAGTTGAGATCTGACAACCAAATATGGCTTTGAGACTTTTAATGAAACAGCATATAGCACTAGGAGCCTTTGCGTAGTCATAATATTTCAGTTCAGTGCTTATGGTCCCTTCTCCATGTATAGTTAATCCCTATTATCTTTTACTCAACTAGAAATAGTCATAATTTGGCTAATAAAAGATATTTGTTTCATTTGTAATAGTAATAGAGAAAAAGTATGACTGATTAGAAACCTCAGGTGTGGATAATAAAGCTATGATATTTTAACTCCAGAATAGGAATATGTTATATGCTTAGTAATAAATCACAAAAGTAAAATAATAGAAATTATAAAACGGAAGCAGGAATATAAAACTTTGAAATTTTACTAAAATATATAGTTAAAAATAAATTTCCTCAGGACAGGAACCAAAAGCTACGGAGAAACCCTGTCTCAAAAAATCAAAAAAAAATAAATAAATAAATTTCCTATAGCAATGTAAACACTGTACTTTAGATTTTTTTACTATATACTTTTAAATTTATACTTTTATAATTTTAATTTCCTTTAGTAAGTGCTGCTAATACATAGTTTCTAAATATAGACTTTAAGGAAACTTTTAAGATTTGTTTTTGTTTCATGTATGTGCATGAGTATTGCCTGCATGTATGTTTTTACACCATGCACAAACCTGGTGCCCTTCAGAGGCCAGAAGAAAGTAATGAATTCCTTGTAATCCACAATTCCCACGTGGGTGCTGGGAATTGAACCTAATTCATTTGTAAGAGCAGTCAGTGCTTATCGGCTGAGCTACCTACCTGTCTAGTCTCTAGAGAGATACTTTTAAGATTTGGGATTTTTTTCCCCCTTCTCCTAATCAGCCAAGGAATATTGAAAGTCAGAGGAATTTTGTGACTTTCATTGTTAAATCTCTATAAACTTTTTAAAAATTGATTATCAGGAGGTGGTGGTGCACACTTTTAATTCCAGCACTTGGGATGAAGAGACAGGTAGATCTCTTGAGTTCCAGTACAGCCGGTGCTGTTACAGAAAACTTTTTTCATAGGCTATGGAATCATTTAAATTTTTTTCTATGTAAGACTGGTTTGATGTTGCCAGTTCTAGGGTATGTGTTGCCTCCTCCTGACTGACCTCCACCCAAAGGTAGTGCACATGCATGCATACCGAACACTTATAAACATAAAATCTTAAAAGAGAAAGAATTAACTATTAAGTATATCAGCTCAGTCTCGTTCTAGTTACTGAAGAAATACAAAAAAAAAATACATAGCAAACATGTACTTTTTTATAAGTAATCACAAAAGAGATCTGGTGAGCTGAATAGAGGTTTGGGGGCTAGAGAGGTGGCTCAGTGGTTAAAGAGCACTTGTTGCTCTTGTGGGAGAATCTGGGTTCAATTCATAGCATCCACATGGTGATTCACAATTTCCCTTAATTTTGACTCAAATGGACCTAATGTTCTCCTCTGGCCTCTGGCACCAGACATGCCACATGGTAAAGTATATAAAGGGAAACACTCATACACGTAAAATAAATACTGAGAGTTTAATGACCTAGGGTTGGTCATTAAAATAAAAGATAGAAAAATATTGAACTTACTGAAATATGACAGTGTCTAGTCTTAGAGAACTTAAAATTTCAATTGTTATAATTAGCTTATTGTATTTGTTCCCTTGGTTTCTTGAGATAGGGTTTCTCAGTGTATCCCTGGCTACCCTGGAACTCACACTTTAGGTCAGGTTGGCCTTGAACTCAGCGATTCCCACCTGCCTTTGCCCTGGCACTGGGATTAAAGGTGAGCACCACCATTGCCCAATAAACAGAATCTGTATTCTACATTTCCTCTTTTTAAATATAGCTGTAGGTTTTTTTTTCTTTTGCCTAGGACATTAGTAGAGAAACTATTTTTCTTCTCCCTCATTTAATTTCAAAATACGGCCTTTTAGAGAGTGTCAAGGTGTAAAAGAGGTTGTCTTGGGTATTTAGCTTTTTGATATATTCAATTTTTTTCCCCCAAAACAGGGTTTCTCTGTAGCTTGAGCCTGTCCTGGAACTAGCTCTTGTAGACCAGGCTGGCCTCAAAACTCAGAGGTCCGCCTGCCTCTGCCTCCCAGTGCTGCGATTAAAGGAGTGCACCACCACTGTCCGGCTGATATATTTCTTTTGTAACCTTTCAGTTCATTTTGAGTTTTTTTAAATGGCAAACTTTATTAATAAGTTTAATAAGATGGGAATTGAATACATTTATGTAAATTAGCTAAAGAATCCAGAAGTTCTAATTAGTAATAACACATACCATGGTATAATTGGGTTTTCCTGTCTGTCTTTCTCTCTCTCTCTCTCTCTCTCTCTCTCTCTCTCTCTCTCTCTCTCTCTCTTTCTCCTTTTGTTCTTCCTGCCGTGCAAGCAGTGTATCAAACCTAAGCCTTTGCTCTCGGTAGCCAAGTGTTCAATTCTTGTGGCATGGGCTAGTTTTTAATTGACAGTTCATTTTTAGGCTTCAAGATTATTCTATTTATATGGAATTTTTTTAAAATATTATGTATACAGCATTCCTTCCATGTATGTCTGCAGGCCAGAAGAGGGCACCAGACCTCATTACAGATGGTTGTGAGCCACCATATGGTTGCTGGGAATTGAACTCAGGACCTTTGGAAGAACAGTCATTGCTCTTAACCTCTGAGCCATCTCTCCAGCCCCCTTGATATGGAAATTTTAAATGCTTATAACTGTAATAAGAAATTGACTCAGTGAGTGACACATGCCATTGATCCCAGCACCCAGGAGTCAGAGGCAGGCAGATCTCTGAGTTCAATGCTTGCCTGGTCTTCAGAGTGAGTTCCAGGACAGCCGGGGCTGTATAGAGAAACCCTGTCTTGGAGTGAGGGGATTTACTTAGAATATTTTATACTAGATTGTTAAATAGCTTTTCCTTCATCTTTTACTTGAGTATTTTAACCTCATAAATTATTTTAATATAGGTGTTTTTAGGTACTTAGGAAAGCCACATTCTCTTACAGTGTGTGATTGCTGAGACAAAACATGGATTTAATTTTCCAGTAGCAAAACTGATGCATTATATTTCTGTAATGTAAATTCATGCTTGCTGTTTACTCTTCATCATAAGTGGATTACTGTGAATGATTTGACATTAATTGGTTTTAATATATCAGTCAAAATAGTACTTTTTCTTAGAAGCCAAAAAGTAAACTTTCTTACTTGAATTGCAGGGTTGGCTAGTGGATCTCCTCAACAAATTTGGCACATTAAATGGATTCCAGATATTGCACGATCGTTTTATTAATGGATCAGCATTAAATGTTCAGATAATTGCAGCCCTTATTAAGTAAGTTAGATTTTAAAATGAAATGTTCAGTGTTCTTAAGTTTCTGGTTTTATTTTGGTTCAGTTAAGAAATGGAGTAATTGGGGCTGGAGAGATGTCTCAATGGCTAAGTGACTGTTCTTTCAGATGACCTGATACTAATACGTGGTTCACAATTGTCTGTGACGTCAACTCCAGGTGATCTGATACCTCTGACCTCTTGAGGGTACTTGTATTCAAATGCACATGTTCAATCTAAATTAAAATATACACATGTGTGCACACAAAAATTTAAAGAGAAATAGTTCAAGTTAAGATTTTTATTACTTGTTAATTGGATTTTTTTAAAAATAATAAATGTACTATGAGAATCTACTAAATTTGATTTTAAAACATTGAGTATTTACAGGAGTTTTCTATTTTATTTCAGACCATTTGGACAGTGCTATGAATTTATCACTCTGAACACAGTGAAAAAATACTTCCTTCCAATAATAGAAATGGTTCCACAGTTTTTGGAAAACTTAACTGATGAAGAACTGAAGAAAGAAGCAAAGAATGAAGCCAAAAATGATGCTCTTTCAATGATTATTAAATCTTTGAAGAATTTAGCCTCCCGGGTTCCTGGACAAGAAGAAACTGTAAAGAACTTAGAAATATTTAGGTTAAAAATGATACTTAGGTAAGTTTCTTATCTTTGGAAATAGTTATGTACATTTATTTTTAGAATCAAATCAAAACTGAATGTCTCCTACAGGTTATTGCAGATTTCTTCTTTCAATGGAAAGATGAATGCACTGAATGAAGTTAACAAGGTAATTTCTAGTGTGTCATACTATACCCATCGGCATGGCAATCCTGAGGAAGAAGAGTGGCTCACAGCAGAGAGGATGGCTGTGAGTTCTTTCACTTTTTCTTTTTTTCTTTTTTTTAGTATATAAATACATAAATCTAGAATGACTGTTACTTAAATTAGTAATGTTAACGTTCAAATTAAAGTTGTAAATTGAATGTTTTGATTAATTTATAAGATTGTTAAATCTCAAACTTTCTAAAATAGCATAATTATTGGTGGTTGATCTTGTGTTCAATAAATTTCTTAAATATCATTTTATTGCAAGTTTTTCAATAAATTGGGAAATTGATTAAAAGAGAACACAAGATATAATATTTGATCATAATTGAAGCAAGGGAGCCTATTCATATAACCAATTCCAGTTAATGACTTGAAAACATGAAATACACAGGTGGGTGTGGTGGTGTACAATTGAATCTCAGCACTGGGGAGGCAGAGAGGTAGGAAGATTTGCTACAAGCCTAAGGCTAGTTAGGGCCATGTATTGAGACTGTCGTGTGTGTGTGTGTGTGTGTGTGTGTGTGTGTGTGTGTGTGTGTGTGTGTGTGTG
>NC_022016.1:39642606-39651735 GCF_000317375.1 Microtus ochrogaster
GTGTGTGTGTGTGTGTGTGTGTGTGTGTGTGTGTGTGTGTGTGTGTGTGTGTGTGTGCGCGCGCGCGCGCGCACGTACGTACGTACGTACGTACATATATATAAACACACGAGAATAATATATATGAGAATGAGAACTACATACATTACTGTTTTATCCCAATTTTGAGAATTTGTTTTTATAGTGCTTGTCATGTATTTATCAAATATTTAGAAAACTATTTCCCTTATATATTTCATGTATTACAGCTTTAATCAATAAACTGCCATTTAAATTAGAAAACCCATGTTTCTTGGGTACATGTAGACAGTCATGAGACACCTGTAGCAAACCAAAAACTTTATCTCCATGGCTCCCTTCTGTTAATAGGGGAAACAATTGAAATGATTTTTTAAAACTATCAGAAGGTTAGAGAATTCAGTGAAGTCTTGAGTTCAATCGTTAACCAAAAAATAAGGATATTTAGATATTTAGACCTTGTCCCTGGGTGAAGAGGCCAGGTGATAGATGTCTAATTTTGCGTATGCCAAGTGCCTGTCTGCATTGGGAATGTTGTTGGTCCTTGAGCTGTGTGACTGACTCATTCTAGAACATAAAGAAAATGGTATTAAATGCCTAAAAATTTTTGTAGTAGTTGACAATTCTCTCTGTCTCTCTCTCTCTCTCTCTCTCTGTCTCTGTCTCTCTCTCTCTCTCTCTCTCTCACACACACACACACACACACACACACACACACACACGTTGTATTTTAGGAAAAGGACTCCTTTAACAAGTTGGGAATTTTTAAAACTTGTCCTTTAGTAGTAAAAATCTCCTATTTAGGGCACGTTTTGGGCCCAACTCAGTATTCTCAGGTTGAATACTGTAGAGTCATAACTGTGTGAAATATCTTTTTTTATAATCTTGAGTCTTACTTTATTGCTTTTGAAGTTTGATAAATGACAGTCTAGCTGCAGCCTAGCTTAACACAGTATTATGGATGGGTAGAGACGAAGGAAGCATGTAGACTTGATTCAGATTCCAGTGCCTGTCTCTGTAAACCTGTTTATTACACTAAGACAGTGTATCTTTCACTTGGATAAAAGTCTTTTTTAAAGTATCTTTTGATCTAAGATTAAAACCATTCTGGGGCAATATTAGAATTAGTGTAAGGAACTCAAAAATACTAAAGTTGGCCTTATGCTCATTCTACCTAAACCTTAAGTGTTTTATTGCATTTCAATGATATTTTTGTGGGTTTAAATGCTGTTATTTATAATCTTTTTAATGATTTGAGTATAACTTAGTGGAAGATACTCTGATAAATTACTGTCAGGTATGGTATCTCACAACTTTAATCCCAGCAGTGGGATGGAGGTAGAGGCAGGAGAATAACACATTCAAGACTAGCCTATGCTGTATATCAGGATTCCATTTCAGGGTTAAACACTATAGAGTTTTTTTAAAGTAATATTCAATGATAATGCATACTTGCACTCTATTTTGTAAATAAGCTTTAGGATTCCTACACATTGTTTATATTATATGAATGGTACTTTCAAAAAGTTTTGTTTTAGTTTTGAAACTTGTTTTTTAAATTACATTTAGGAATGGATACAACAGAACAATATTTTATCTATAGTTTTACGAGATAGTCTTCATCAACCACAGTATGTAGAGAAGCTAGAAAAGATTCTTCGTTTTGTCATCAAAGAAAAAGCTCTGACCTTGCAAGATCTTGATAATATCTGGGCTGCACAGGTAAGGATCTTGAAAACTGTAAGTACCCTAAAATTGTCAGTAATGATTAAAATATGCAACAATTCATATTTGGTAAAAGTTAAATAGGCAAAAAGTAAAATAATAGGGAAGCTGAGTATGCTTGTGTATATCTGCAATCTCAGCACATGGGAAGTAGAAAATAGGGAGAATCAGGAGTTAAAAACTAGCCTTGGCTACAAAGCAAGATTCTGACCGAGAAGACAAGGGGTAGGGAAACAGATAACCCAGTCCAGTGTGTGTTATTTATGGCATTAAAATCTTAGTATATTCAATAAACTGTAATTAAAAAGTTAAGGCGGGGTTGGCACACACCTTTAATTCCAACACTCTGGAAGCAGAGGCAGGTGGATCTTTATGAGTTCAAGGCTAGCCTGGTTTACAGAGCAAGTTCCAGGACAGCCAGGGTTACACAGAGTAATTCTATGTGAATAAACAAGTTGATAGAAATTTCCAAAGTACATATTAACTATGTATATGCAGAAGTGGAATTGTGACATTTTAGGTCTAAAGAATTTTAAGCATTTTATGCATTGATTAAATGGAGATTATGATAAAGTCTTCCTGGTGGTCATCAGCAGTTAGTGTATATGTTTCTGTTTGTCACAGTCTAGTGTGCTATGATCTTTGTTTATATTTTTCAATAGGCAGGGAAACATGAAGCCATTGTGAAGAATGTACATGATCTACTGGCCAAATTGGCATGGGATTTTTCTCCTGAACAACTTGATCATCTTTTTGATTGCTTTAAGGTAATTATTAACACAGCAAGATTGTTAACATTTTAATTTTAAATAGAATTGATTTATTAAAACTACAAGCTGTTTTTAGTTAACAAATAATCAAAATCTCTCATAAGGACATTCTCTGATTTGAAGGACTTTATCTGACGTGAAGGATTTTGCCAATGTTCTTTGTTTGTTTGCCTAGAGAACTTGATTTTCATTTTTATAGTAGTGCTAATAGCCCTAATAAGGACTCTTCATTCCTTTTCAAAACTCATGTTATCATTTGGATTTTCTTTCCTATTCTGTATTTTGGAAATAGGTTGAAGTAAACTTTAGAAAAGTAGGAAAGGATGATTATGAGAAATGTAAGAGGTGACAAGAAAAGGAATAGCAAATACCATGGCATTTTAGCGATATATACTCAGGTAAAGCATAACGTAATAGAAATGTAATAGTTTACAGGGTTGTGCTAAGATCATTACAGTTATATTCACATTGGTCCCGTTATGTAGTGTTAGCATTCTTCATCAGTTGTTGCTGAGACTCAGTGAATGCTTAATTGGTAAGTGAACTTGTGGATTAATAGTATAAGACATGACAGTGTTCACAAAGGAGAGGGCTTATTAACAATTGACATTAGATCACCAAGTGTTACTACTAAAAATAGTGATTCTGACTGGGAATATAAGTTGCTGTAACACTTTGGAAGGTTAAGCGTTGTTTCTGATGAGGTACAATATTCTGGAAATAGTATAGCACAGCAGTAGAATGCTTTTATATTAGCTACAAATGGCTATGTGTAGAGGATATATAAGGGATGTCCATTTAATGAAATACTCCATGGCAGTGGGAATAAGCAAACTGGATGAATATCATTGACAGAACATTGAAAAAGGACTAAAACCACCTAATAATCTCTACCTTGAATAAAGTAGCATAAATGTCAGAAATAGTTCCAGATGGCTCCTTGGGTTCTGTTTGCCTTGTGTGGTTTTCAATATAGGTAATGTTTATGTTTGTGTCTACACTGGGCCCTCATATACATACATGCCTGCATGTATGCCTACATGCCAGAAGAGGGCATCAGATCTCATAGATGGTTGTGAGCCACCATGTGGTTGTAGTTGATTTTAGGACCTCTGGAAGAGTAGCTAGCACTTTTAACCTCTGGGCCATCTCTTCAACAGTAGACTGGGTACTCTTTTTTTTTTTTTTTTTTTTTCGAGACAGGGTTTCTCTGTAGCTTTGGTGCCCGTCCTGGAACTAGCTCTTGTAGACCAGGCTGGCGTCGAACTCCCAGAGATCCGCCTGCCTCTGCCTCCCGAGTGCTGGGATTAAAGGCTTGCACCACCACTGCCCGGCGACTGGGTACTCTTTAATGAAACATGTTTACATCTTGTTTTATGTATATTCCACAGTAGGTGAAAAAATTTCCCTCTTCCCCAGGCATATTATGTTATGTCAGTTACTAGGTACAAGGCCTAGAAGACCTTTTTAGGTTTTTTTTGAGGCAGGGTTTCTCTGTGTATCCTTGGCTGTCCTGTCCTGGAACTCAGTCTGTAACCAGACTGGCCTCGAACACAGAGATCCACCTGCCCCTGCCTCTCGAGTTCTGGTATTAAAAGCATGTCCCACCACCACAACCTGTCTCTAGAAGTCCATATTTTCAGTAATGTCAGTTGTAAATCTGTGTCTTGAAAATGTCACTGATTTGAAGGGAACAAGTATAAAATTAATGTTTTTGTGGTTTTAAATATCATCTTACACATTTCACACATACAAAGATAAACTTGCTGTATATATATTTTTCCATCTTTTGAGCTATGTTAGACAGCTGAGGAAATAATGTAGTCAGTTATTGTGAATGCCCTAAAGTTAATAGTCATTCATCCTTAATGTTGAAATGACTCCTGAAATGGTGGTGATACATAACCAGTGACATATTTATACGAAGGAAGGAAATAGAACAATTGTTATTACATCCCCTGGGGCTTCTTCCTCCCAGAATAATCTTTAGATGATTCCTTAATGATTGGTTCCTTTTTGGATTAATAAATGCTTATGAAGAACTTGGTAAAGAACAACCACTTTTGTTTTGTTTTGAGTTGGGTATCTTAATGTTTATCCCTGGCTGGCTTGGAACTCAATAGGTAGACCATGATGTTCCCGAATTCAAATCTACTATTACACAACCCTAAAAAAGAAGAGAAAACCAAATATGAATTTTCATGTTATTTAAATGTCTTTCTAGGCCAGTTGGACAAATGCAAGTAAAAAACAACGTGAAAAGCTCCTTGAGCTGATTCGTCGTCTTGCAGAAGATGATAAAGATGGTGTGATGGCTCATAAAGTGTTGAACCTTCTGTGGAATCTAGCCCACAGTGATGATGTGCCTGTAGATATCATGGACCTGGCTCTCAGTGCTCATATCAAAATACTAGATTATAGTTGCTCCCAGGTAAGGGGGTGCTGCTTGGCTTGGTTTTGTGACTTTTCTGCTCCTTCAGTGTTAGAATGGCTTAAATACGTGATAATTTTAGGTTATTCTGATATTATCTTCTAAATGGTTCATTTAAGACTGACTGCCTTTTATTTATTTAATGCAAAATGTTACGTTTTGCAGAGTTTTCATTCATTCTTGCTTAGTAATTACAAATGGCTTACAAATAAACATTTGAAGATTTCCCAACTTGTTTGTATTTGCTTGCAAGGTTGGAGTTTCCATCACTGGGTGACTTAAGTGGTTTTGAAAGAATGTGTACAGGTTCGTTTTACAGTGCATTTCAAATTTGTAATCCTGTTTAAATACAGAAAAATAACAAACTCCTTCTTGGAAAAAGAACTTTTGACAGAAGTGCAGTTGAGACAGAACCTATAAGAAACATGAAATCAATTGGTCAAACTATAGATGACTGTCAACAAAAATAATATGGGCCCTCAAATCTTTCTATTTATGCTAGAGGAATCCTAAAATAATCTGTGAAAGTCTGCCTTTCTTAATTTCTCTATAATAATATTTTATGAATCATATGAATCTCTTTGGGAAAAACTACAAGCAGTAGGTCATTTACTAATAATGTTGTTAAATATATGGTAAAGGAATATTAGTTTCAAATAGATCCTAGACTATTAAAGCTGGGTTAGGGACTTTGGAGATGAAATGTTTTTATTTGCCCATAAAAGATTTCATCAGGGTGTTACATGATTCTATAATGAGGTAAAACCTCTTAATTTAATACATTAAAACTCAAACCTGACAAGTTTTAAACAATACTGAATGTACGTAGTTATTTTGGTGTTTTACTTTTTAGAGTTTGGTACTAAATGTAAAGTTAAGACAAACTGAGAGCACTTTTTTTTACTTACAATTATAGAAAGTTAAAGTATCATGTTTATCTTATAAGAAAAACTGATTTTCTAATTCCATGGATAATTGAAATTTAGCTTAATTTCACTGTGATGTACATTTATCTATAAATACTCCAACTTAGAGTTCTTCTGAGTATTGATATATATAAAATATTGAAATTCTTTAAGGATCGGGACACACAAAAGATTCAGTGGATAGATCGCTTTATAGAAGAACTTCGCACAAATGACAAATGGGTCATTCCTGCACTGAAACAAATTAGAGAAATTTGTAGTTTGTTTGGTGAAGCACCTCAAAATTTGAGGTAAGACCTTTAAAACTAAACAATATGAATATTTCTATTTTTATGTTATGTTAATAAATTTTACTTGGTAAAAGCAAATTTTTTAAGAAATTTAATGGGGACTGGAGAGATGGCTCAGTGGTTAAGAACTCTGAATGCTCTTCCATAGGTCCTGAGTTCAATTCCCAGCAACTACATGGTGACTCACAACCATCTATAGTGGGATCTGATGCCCTCTTCTCAAAGATGTACATTCATATAGAGTACCCATATACATAAATAAATCTTTGTAAAAAATTAATGGAGTGACAGGAAACTGAGAGAAGGCCTCATTTGGAACAAAAAAAAAAAACCTTTGTCATTCCTACCTCCTTTGTTTCATTGATGAGGAAAGTGGTCAGAATCGAGGTGATACTGCTATTTCAGGCTGTCACACGATAGTTTTCAAAAAAAGTTTCTTAGTAAATTTTTGAAGTTGATTTAGAAGATTGAATTACAGAGAAATTTAAATGATAGTAGATGACATGATAAAGCACTGAACTTTTTAATAACAGTCTTTAAATATACTCTCTTAGGCCAGGCATGGTGGTGCCCAACCATTCAGGAAACAGAGTTCGATAGATTTCTGTGGGTCAAGGCCAGGGTGGTTTATACAGTTCCAGGCCAGCCAGGATGAAATAGTGAAACTTTATTCCAAATAAACAAAATTAGGAACTAGAGAGATGGTACAGAGGTTAAGAGTACTGGATACTCTTTCAGAGAACTCAACTTCAGCTCAAGACCATCTGTAACTCCATTTCAGGGAATTCCATGCCCACTTCTTGCTTCAGTAGGGACTGCACATACATGTTGCCCAGATAGATATAAATGTAGGCAAACACTCATACACATGTAATGAGAATAAATATTTTTAAAAGAAGAAACAAAGTAGGTTAGTGAGCGAAATATCTGATTCTAAAATCTGCTTAATGAAATGAGTTGCCCTCTTCCTTCTTTCTGGGAACAGAGGTGGAATAGTTGGCATAGAAATAAAGAACTGAGTATAGTGGTACCAATATTCATAAATCAAATGTGAACAATACAGTCATTTAATCTTGGGAGCATTCTCTAAATAATCGCTTTCTCTGTGTAATAGATACAAATTGACCGGGGGGGGGGGGGTTATGTTTGTTAGTCTATTTTGAGTGTGTTTGGCCTAGTGTACATAACACCACTTGACCTTTATCAAATCTATTGCTTCCAGGTAAACATTGTATTCAGCTACTCTCCCAGAAATTAATGACTTTACCTATACTAGAATAGTAGTAGCTATAAAAATTGAGTAGCTTCAGAGAATGTGACAAAAGAAATTGGAAAGTAGTTATCTTTCTGGTGACAAGAACAACTTAGCGACAAACAATGTTCCCAGTGTATAACTTTACATAGCTAATACTTTTTTTTTACTTTTTTTATTTTGGTGGGTATAGGGAATGGGGATTGATGTTACACTGTGTGGCAGTTGAAGTACAACCTTTAAGGGGGTCAGTTCTCACCTTGCACAGTGAGGATAATGAGGATCAGACTCAGGTTTTCAAACTGGGTGTCAAGTAACTTTTCCTCCTTAGCCATCTCTCTAACCTCTAAAATGCTATAGTTATACAAAGAAGTTTAGATTTTTGTAATTTTTAAATAACCCTGTGTCCTAACACAAATGCTTTGCTACTATCATATTATGAGAGTAGATACAGTCATTGAAACAGGCTCCTTTTGAAGTAAAGAGAATCTGATGCTTGAATTTCAAGTAATCAATATATTTCTGGTTTTGATACAAAGATTTCTTTTAAATTGCCTAATATTGTCATTGGAGGAACTAAATGAGCAAAACAGGCTTTTGAATTTTTTAATTGGTAGCTTGGAATTTAGTTGTAAGAAACTCTTGATTGCAACAGAATTTAATTGCCTAATTATATTGTTAAGTTCTTCTCGTTTCAGTCAAACTCAGCGAAGTTCCCATGTATTTTATCGTCATGACTTAATCAATCAACTTCAGCACAATCATGCCCTAGTTACTTTGGTAGCAGAAAACCTTGCAACTTACATGGAAAGCATGAGACTGTATGCCAGAGGTATGTATTTATTGTAAGATAACTGAGTGATGTCAATTAACAGTAATTGTTTTTCATTAATTACCTTAGGAATAGCACTTAATATTAAAAAACCTCAAGATAGTTTATGAATTCTTATTGTGATGTAAGATACACATTGACTCCCAGATCTTATATAATCTTAAACATCAGTCTAGGGTTGAAAGCTTTTTATCCAGTATTTGCCTTCCCCAGTTAAATATAGTTTCTTTTTCTCTCTACTTGGAGCTCTGCCAGTCACTGCTAAGAATCTTAGGACCTTTTGGATATGTATGTACCTGTTTTGTTTTTTTTACTACACCACCATCACCTTTTAAGAAAACGTTTTCTGTAAGCTTTTTTTCCTGTAAGCCTTATGTCAACATTTCGCCTTCTAAAAACACAGCTGTGTCAGAACTTTTCACTAGTGTGCTTCTTGGTACACGGTCTTTATCTTATGCCAAATTTATATAGTTCAGCACTCCCAAAAGAAATGAGAACCATGTCATAGGTTCTGATTTGTTCCCATAGCCATAGAGAATTTTATATAGTATCTGTAGCATAAATTCTATTTGGTATTAATAGTAAAAACACAGAGTCAGGTATAGAGGTTAATGCTGAAGATCAGAGAAGCAGAGCTGCCAGTCCCTAGAAAGTTCTACCAATGCTTAGACCAAAAGGGCAATCCTGTGTTCAGACTGCATGCCTTCTCAGACTGCAGTGAGCTCCTGTCTCCTCCCACATTATATTCCCCTCTGCCCAGCCATATCACTCCTGTGTCCAGCTCCTTAGTACTAGGATTAAAGGCGTGTGATCACACCTTTGTGTGAGCTGTGTTTCTCTTTGATACCGGATCAATTTTTTTTTTTTTTTTTTTTTTTTTTTTTT
>NC_022016.1:39651835-39655357 GCF_000317375.1 Microtus ochrogaster
TGTAGACCAGGCTGGTCTCGAACTCACAGAGATCCTCCTGCCTCTGCCTCCCGAGTGCTGGGATTAAAGGCGTGCGCCACCACCGCCCGGCTCGGATCAATTTTTTGTATCCCAGGGTGGCCTCTGTCTTACTTGTTCTGGGTCAGGTGTGTGCCACCACTACCTGACCTCTAGTAGCTTAGCTTTGCACTCTGTCAGAGAAGCTTCATTTGTTAAACCACAAACAAAATATCACTACAAGTATCATCACTATAGTCTGAATTAGGCATGGTTCCTATATATACCATTCATTTGAAACTTTATAGGACCTACAGTGATGTATATTAAAAATGAGGCTTTTGTAACACTATTTCAGTAGAATGGACTTAGCACTGAATGAAATTCATGGTGCTTATAAACCACCAAACTTTTTTTAACATTAAAAATTCAGAGCTGTGCAGTGATGGTGCATATCTTTAACCTCAGCACTCAGGAAGCAGAGACAGGTGGATCTCTGAGTTCGAGGACAGCCTGATCTACAAAAAATAGCTCCAGGACAGGCACCAAAACTACACAGAGGAACCCTGTCTAAAAAAAAAAAACAAGAAAAAAATTAGATTAGAAAGCAATTCTTAAGATAGCCCTGCTGATTTTGTTAACCCTGCTCTTAAATTTTTCCCTTTTGGGCCAGGAAACAGTTAAAGAATCAGGCTACTGAGTACACTAAATGGTGATCTTTGATCAATTTAGTCTTAAGGTCCTTCTCATCATCACATTGAAAGCCACATAGGTATACAGCCGTACGTTCTAAATGTTCTATACCAAAGAAAGCCAAAATCAGTGAGAAATAAGGTCATAAGCACTATACACAGACATTCAAATGTTGGGATTTAATTAATCAGAGTTTTTATATGATCTTTTTGGTGATTCAGAGCCGTTGTAATTATCAACACAGTCTTTGCTTCCAGGGTAAGAGTCATACAGGTTATGTGTGTTTTACTGCTGATTTTTATGTACTTGCATTTCATTGTCAGAGGTTGGGGAGTCTGATTTTGGATACTTAGGTGGTACATGTGTAGTTTAGTTTCTATTCCATTTGAGTCAAATTCTATGTGAATTATTGCCTCAGTTTCATAATCATAAGAATGCTTGCATTCAAGTTTTTTCTAATATTGTCTGTTTCTGAGTGTGAATACTTGTCAGTTTGCTTACATATTATCCGAATCTGAAATAATGACCCAAACATGGTATCTGTTAGGACCTTGAATAAATTATTTATGCTAAAGCAATATCTGGCACATAGTAAGGACTGGCTTTTTTCCCCTCTAAATTCATTGACATCACTCACCTTCTCTTTGTCCTAATCAGTCTTCGTACCATTTCTTCTTCTAACTCACAGCAGTGTTCTAGTGAACACTAGTCTGTAGATACTTAGTATGGGCAAGAGGTAGTTTTTTTGTTTGTTTTGAGACAGGGCTTCACTGTACCTTTGGAGAGTTAAGGTATTTTTTAAAGCTACTAAAATCCTGTTGAACTCACATTAAGTTACTCCTGTTATAGTACCTGCCAATATTTCTGAATTTGCCACTGTGCAGTAAATTAGAGAATTTGCTTGTGCATAATGAAGGTATCGTTTGACTCTCATTATAGATAAGTTGTTCAGCAGGCTAATGTCAGGCTTCTACAGTTCACTAATACTCTGAATTACAGGTAACCATTGTATCAGCATTAAGTATACGTGGGTGGGGTTTTCTGTCCTGCCAGCCTCTTCCCAAATAACCACATAGAGACTTAATAATTATAAATACTTGGCTGATAGCTTAGGCTTGTTACTAACTAGCTCTTACAACTTAAATTAACCCATATTTCTTACATATGCTCTACCATGTGGTACCTTCTTCAAGCATGTGTCTCCTGGCAACTCTGCTCTTCCTCCCCACACTATTTTTGTCCACAGGTCCCACCTAATCACTATCTGTCCAACTGTTGGCCATTCACCATTTAATAGACCAATGAGAGCAACAAATACTTACAGTATACAAAAAGATTGTTCCACAGCAAGTATATGTTCTGTTCATGTTTCATCACCAAAAACTTCTTCAGCTTGGGGATGAGTTAGCATATCCTTAGTCAAATGATCAGCAGATTCTACCTTCTGCTTTTGGGTGTCTGTCTCTCCTCGCCCTCCTCACACAGGGTCTTGCTATGTAGCTTTAGCTGTCCTGGAATCTGCCTCCCTCTGTCTGCCTCCTGAGTGCTAGGACTAAAGGTATGCACCACTATGCGCATTTTTCGATAAAGGAAGATAGACTTACTAAAAATTGTTGCCAATATTTGTTTATGTTGTAACTACATACTAGTGCTGTTACATGCTGATGCTTGCCAGTCTTCTTGAAGTTTTTCTGTGCATACAGCAAAGTGTAAACCTGTCAGTTATCACTGAAGCTTTAATTGGTAATTTAGTTGGAACTTTTAATTGGTATCCTATATGGTAGGATAGTTAATGTGCTGACCTGAACACTTAATGGAAATGTGATTTACATAATTTACCGTCATTTTTCCATGCTTATCATCAGCCGCGAAGTACTAAGTCTATGTTTTCTTCCTGGCTTCAAAGAAAATTTAAAAAGATATATTTTTGTCAGCATTTCTACCTGCCCGGAGAAATAGAGATGTTTTCAGGCCTGGAACAAGGACATGTTACTGGAAAAAGTATGAAAGTGACTAATAAATTGTGTTTATGTTCAAAAGATGAAGGATTTGGCTTTTATTGGTCAAAACAGAATCAAAATAATGAAAATAAATACCTATTAAATAAATAAAATATGATTATACTCATATAAATGAAAATACTAAACAGTGGGTGAAAAGAAAGTAAGGAATTGTAGGATTTAACTTCTGGAGTTGAATAAATAAAAGACTCAGTGGACCTTATCAAAATAAGCATTTACCTTGATAAAAATACAAAAGTTAAAGTGCCTAGAAGCTGTTGTAAGGAGTTTTAACAAATAAGATCCAAATCTCAGAAATAAGCATTTGAGCAACAGCTTGTCTCCTGTCAACTTCACCATGTGGAAACTGTTCTGGACTGGTTTGACTAAGAAATAGTTCCCTCTCCCCATGGCTCCTAGTGTAGAAGTGCACTTGGCCTCTCGCACAGCAAGCTGTTGATCTTTTTTTAAAATTTTTTTTTATTGATTTTTATTAAGCTCTACATTTTTTTCCACTCCCCTCACTACTTCTTCCCTCCCCCCTTCAATCCTACTCCCAAGGTCCCCATGCTTTCAGTTTACTCAGGAGATCTTGTCTTTTTCAACTTCCCATGTAGATTAGATCTATGTAAGTCTGTCTTAGTGTCCTCATTGTTGGCTAAATTCTCTGGGATTGTGGTTTGTAGGATGGCTTTCTTTGCTTTATGTTTAAAAATCACCTATGAATGAGTACATGTGATAATTGTCTTTCTAGGTCTGGGTTATCTCACTCAAAATAATGTTTTCTAGCTCCATCCATTTGCCTACAAATTTCAAGATGTCGTTATTTTTT
>NC_022016.1:39655497-39710235 GCF_000317375.1 Microtus ochrogaster
TGTGGCACGATTGAGTATCCTTTGGATATAGACCCAAAAGTGGTATTACTGGGTCTTGAGGAAGGTTGTTTCCTAATTTTCTGAGAAATCGCCACACTGACATCCAAAGGGGCTGTACCAGCTTGCATTCCCACCAGCAATGCAGAGGTGTTCCCTTTTCCCCACAACCCATCCAGCATAAGTTGTCATCAGTGTTTTTGATCTTGGCCATTCTTACAGGTGTAAGATGGAATCTCAGAGTAGTTTTGATTCGCATTTCTCTGATGACTAAGGATGTTGAACATTTCCTTAAGTGTCTTTCAGCCATCTTAGATTCCTCTGTTGAGAGTTCTCTGTTTAGTCTGTACTCCATTTTTTAAATTGGGTTATGTGATCTTTTGGTGTCCAATTTCTTGAGTTCTTTGTATAATTTGGAGATCGGACCTCTGTCTGATTTGGGATTAGTCAAGATCTTGTCCCATTCTGTAGGCTGTCGTTTTGTCTTGTTGATTGTGTCTTTTTACTTTACAGAATAGCTTTTCAGTTTCAGGAGGTCCTATTTATTAATTGTTTCTATCAGTGTCTGTGCTGCTGGGGTTCTATTTAGGAAGTGGTTCCCTGTGCCAGTGTACTTCCTTCCCACTTTCTCTTCTATAAGGTCCAGTGTGGCTGGCTTTATGTTGAGGTCTTTGATCCATTTGGACTTGAGTTTTGTGCATGGTCATATCCAGTTATGCCAGCACCATTTGTTAAATATGCTTTCTTTTTTCCATTTGATATTTTTTACTTCTTTATTAAAGAGCAGGTGTTAGATGTGTGGCTTGATATCCTGGTCTTCTATTTGGTTCCATGTGTCCTCCTGTCTGTTCTTATGCCAACACCAGGATGTTTTCAGTATTGTAGCTCTGTAGTAGAGTTTGAAGTCAGGGATTGTTATGCCCTCAGAAGTTCTCTTATTGTACAGGATTGTTTTGGCTATCCTGAGTTTTTTGCTTTTCCATATGAAGTTGAATACCGTTTTTTCAAGGTCTGTGAAGAATTTTTCTGGGATTTTGATGGGCATTGCATTGAATCTGTAGATTGCTTTTTGGTAAGATTGTCATTTTTACTATGCTTATTTTGCCTACCCAAGAGCATGGGAGATCTTTCCACTTTCTGGTGTCTTCTTCAATTTCTTTCTTCAAAGATTTAAAGTTCTTGTCATATAAGTCTTCCACTTGCTTGGTTAGAGTTACTCCGACATAGTTTATGCTATTTGTGGCTATTGTGAAGGGTGTTGTTTCTGTAATTTCTTCCCCAGCCCTTTTATCATCTGTGTACAGGACGGCTACTGATTTCTTTTTTTTTTTTCTTTTTTAGTTAATCTTGTATCCTGCTACGTTATTGAAAGTGTTTATGAGTTTGTAGCAGTTTCTTTGTAGAATTTTTGGGGTCGCTTATGTAAATTCTTTTCCAATTTGTATCCCCTTGATTTCCTTTTAGTGTCTTATTGCTCTAGCTAGGACCTCAAGAACTGTATTAAATAGATATGGACAGAGTAGACAACCTTGTCTTTTTCCTAATTTCAATGGAATCACTGGGAGTTTCTCTCCATTTAGTTTGATGTTGGCTGTTGGGCTTGCTGTATATTGCCTTTATTATGTTTAGGTATGTCCCTTGTATCCCTGCTCTCTCCAAGACCTTTATCATGAAGGGATGTTGTATTTTGTCAAGCTTTTTCAGCATCTAATGAGATGATCATGTGGTTTTTACTTTTCAGTTTTTTTATATGGTAGATTACGTTGACAGATTTTTGTATGTTGAACCATCCCTGCATCTGTGGGGTGAAGCCAACCTGATCATGGTGGATGATGGTTCTGATGTGTTCTTAAATTCGATTTGCCGGTATTTTATTTAGTATTTTTACATCAATGTTCATGAGTGAGATTGGTCTGTAATTCTTTCCTAGTAATGTCTTTCTGTCGTTTGGGTATCAGGCTAAATTGTAGCCTCATAAAAAGAGTTTGGCAATGTTCCTTCTGTTTCTATTGTGTGTAATAATTTGAGGAGTATTGGTATTAGTTCCTTGAAAATCTTGTAGAATTGTGAACTGAAACCATCTGGTCCTAGGCTTTATTTGGTTGGGAGACTTTTGATGACTGTTTCTATTTCTTCACTGCTGACCTTTTTATCCTTAGTCCTTTGCTACAGAAGCCCTCTTACAGGCAGAGTAGTTTAAAGGACTCTTTATTACCCTGCCTACTTAGTGCCTATTTAAGGTGAAACATAACTCAAAATAGGGCCCTAGTTACCCTCACAATAGCTGACTCCAGTACTCCATACCAGGGGACATTAGTGGCCCTATTTTCACACACCCAACACCTAATGATTCTCCAAGGGATATCGCTCTTGGAGAAGTGGCTGCTGTTCTGCCCGAGTCCTAGCTGGTCACACCACCCAAAGGGAAGAGAGAAGAAGCCATAGGGAATAGAGTTCTACAGTTGGTTATACCTGATGAAACCAGGTTTCATGGCAAGTGAATTGTCTACGAAAAGTGGAGATGGGTGAACAATAACTACAAGGATGGTTGTAGCTCCCTTTTACTGTTGTCACCAAGTGAAACAGTCCAGGAAACAGGCAAAATGAGCCCTTTTGTGATCCCAGTCTCACTGAGGGCTCAGAAATGATGTGTGAGTGCATTTCACACTGTACCACTCAGAGCTGGATACAGAACAGACTGAAAGTTTTCCCAGATGAGCTATAGATGGCTAATAAGAACTTTAAAAGATACTCAGTATCATTGAAGAAATTTGAATCAGAAGCAAGGTAAGAGTACATCACTCCTACTAGGCTCATAGGATAACACTTGGTATTGCTGAGACTGTTCAGAAATTGGAGCTTCATTCTTCGTGGGCTCGTAAATTGGTACAGCCTCTTTACTAATTAGACTGGCAGTTGCACAGAATATTAAACAATTTACCATTAGTATGGCCCATACTCAAGTAAAATGGAAACAAACGTAAAAACTTAAATGTAAATGTTCATAGCAAACTTTGTAATAGCCAAAATTGTATAAATAGTCCAAACGTCTTAGTTGATTACATACTTAATAAAAGGTGATATGTCCATACGGTATTATCCAAAATATTACTCAGCGTATCAAAAGAGTAACATGCTACAACACATGAATCTTGAAAACATGCTAATTGGTGGGAATGCACCCAGAAAACACTATATGAAAGGCCTTAGGGTTGGGTATGGGGAGAAAATGGAAATACATGTAGTATTTGAGGTGAAAAATGTAGTATACTACAAGACTGATGCTAATTACAAAACTCTCCTAAAAAATCTAAAAATTTAAAGTTGGTAGGTTGCTTATGATGGTAGTATATTTTGTTTAAGTCTTTTTAACAGGAGGACTTGTTTTAGATTTTTTTTTATTTTATGTGCATGAGTGTTTTGCCTGCATGTATGTATACAGTATATACATGTCTGGTGTCTGAAGAGGTCAGAAGAGTGCATCAGATCTTTCTGGATCTGGAGTTACAGTTTGAGCCACTATGTGCTATGCTGGAAATTGAACCCTACTTCTACAAGAGCAACAAATGATCTTATCCACTGAGCCAGTTTTCTAGCCCCAAGTTAAATTTTTTATAATGCATTCTGAAATGGCTCCCACAACTTGATATTTAAAATAACAACTGATTTATGTTGGTTCCCGGCTGTGATTTATTAACACTTCCCACCCATTTTCAAAGATAACTGAATTGATCATATATATTTATATGTTAAGTTAGCAATGGATTGTCTTTATTTGCTAACAAATCAAGGAACTGTTAGGACTGAATATTTACAAAGTATCTACTTTTGTTTGGTGTTTTGTTTTTGAGACAGATTTCTCTGTTTATTTCTACCTGGCCTGGAAACTCAGTTATGTGTACCAACCGAACTCATACTGTTTAAGATCTGCCTCCTCAGTCCTGAGACTAGAGGTGTGCATCAGCATGCCAAGTTTTATCTGTTTTTAATAGTCTCGGTGCTTCTCTGTATAAGGCCTCTCATGTAGCCCAAAGCTACTGTCACATTTCTTGACTTTCCTTGATTATTTGGCTTTCATTGAATTTTTTCAAAGCTCTTTGTCTAAGGTGTTAGGAATTAAACACAGAATAGAGCTGGGCTGATGCTAAAGCTAGTGGGGAAAAGTAGCATCTTGACAATGGAGGAGCCTGGTAAAAACCATTTCAACTATGTAGTCAACATGAGCATAATGAGGATTGACATAAAGTGGCATGATCTGCCTTCTGATTGTAATACCAGGAGGGTGTAACATCATTTCTCTAATATTCTTGGGCAGAATTAATAGCACATCAAAGAGGAAAGGGACTGTGTTGAAGAATTTTAATAGTACATTTAACAGATCATTTATTTTGCGATGCATCAAAGGGAAATATATTTTGTTAGAATATTAGATGGGTTGAAAAGCACCTATTATTAGTAGATTTCCAGTTACCTTATATAAAGATAGAAGATTAGTATGTTTTGTGGTTTCTTTTTTTGGTTTTTCAAGACAGGGTTTCTTTGTGTAGTCTTGGCTATCCAGGAATTCTTTTTGACCAGGTTGGTGTCAAACTCACAGAGAACACCTACCTCTTGTCTCCCAAGTACTGGGATTAAAGATTACACCACCACCACCCCAACCAGATTAAAGGATTTTTTTTAAAAAAACTGGCAGGTCATTGGTTGAAATCAGCAGTGGTATGATTATTCATATTTTTCTTAATTTGTAGATCATGAAGACTATGACCCACAGACTGTGAGACTGGGAAGTAGATATAGTCATGTTCAAGAAGTTCAAGAACGGCTTAACTTTCTTAGGTTTGTTTGATATTTGACTATGTCTTTGGTGGTGGGGGGTGGGTTGCTTTTTTTATTTTGCCACATCTTATTTTCCCACATAAAAAGATTATGTCCCTGGGTTGTAACATTCTCATTATTTTAAGCTTTAGGGTAGATGTCTGTTGTTTGTTTATGCTTACTTTTATTACAGGACATTTTTGTTTTTTTTTAAGAAAGGGTTTTTCTGTGTAGCTCTGGCTGTCCTGAAACTCTCAGATAAAAACTGATGAACTCTTAGACATTTGTAGTTAAAAATATAAATGTGATAGAGGTATTACTTCATACATAAACAGGTAGGTTGTGTTGTGTCAAATTAATTTCTTTTTGTTTTTCTAAGATTTTTATTGAAGGATGGCCAACTGTGGCTGTGTGCTCCTCAGGCAAAACAAATATGGAAGTGCTTAGCTGAAAATGCAGTTTACCTTTGTGATCGTGAAGCCTGTTTCAAGTGGTATTCCAAATTAATGGGGGATGAACCCGACTTAGATCCTGATATCAATAAGGACTTCTTCGAAAGTAATGTACTTCAGCTTGATCCTTCCTTGTTAACTGAAAATGGAATGAAATGTTTTGAGAGATTCTTCAAAGCTGTGAATTGTCGAGAAGGAAAACTAGTAGCAAAAAGAAGAGCCTATATGATGGATGATTTGGAGTTGATAGGATTAGACTATCTTTGGAGGGTAAGTCAAAAGTAGGAGCTCTGTCAGCATTGCACCTGATGTCCTTGAATAAATAACTATAACTAAATGTGTTGTATAAAGTATATATGTATTATCTGATGCTTGTCCCAAGAGTCTGGGATTCATGGTTATCTTTTGCATTTCTGTGCTCCTTTTTGATTTTATTTAACTTTTTTTAAACCTAGAAAAGTATGATGTTAATCATTTAAGGCTAAACTGTTTTATGTTTTATATTATTTCTATCTTTTAAAAGTGGCTGATATTCAGTTGTTCCTGTTTTTTACTTACATTTTAAATGTCTGCAAAGTATTTTGTGTAGTATTTTAGTGTTTAACAACTTTAAATAAGTAAAGCTTTTTGTTTTGTTTTCGTTTATAAGCAGTGGAAGGGCTTGAGAGGTAGTACATACTTAATCATGGATTTAGCCCAGGATTTAGTCTCTAGCACATATTTTAATATTACCCTTCTGTAAATCCAAATCTGCACTTTATATACAGTGAGTGGGGTGGTATATACTTGGAGGGTGGAGTATTTTGACTTCTAGGGTAGCCTGAGGCTACAGGTGTAGATTGAGATTCTGATTTTTAAAAATAATAATAGCAGTAATAAAATGACATAGCTAAAATGTAAGCGTAGTTAAATACAGCCTGGGTATTTTTGTTCATTGTCCCCAGGCTTCTTCATTCACCTTTTCCTCTCCAGTCCTATTAACAGGGGTCAGCCTTGACACACTTCATCTAAACCCTATAGTTTTGAATATAGTTTGAAAGCCACAAGTGTAATAAGGTGTAAATTTTAAATATTATGGAACTGAGAGACAAAAGGGAGAATTTTTATACTAAACTGTATTTTTATATAGCATCTTGTTTTCTTCTATCTAATTTGAATTCCTTCTTGAAAGACTGAGCTTTTCGTCAAAGCATATTTTATTTGTAGTAAAATGTCATTCTTAAATTCTTTATTTAAACAGTTGCATCTTGCATTTACTCTTTATTTTGATCTGTTTGTCTCGTTTACTCAGTGAACTTAACCATTATGTTGTTAGTATAATTGAAAATAACTAAGGATATGATTTGAATTTAAATGCTCAACTAAAACATTTCCTGAGAAACACTAAATCTTTTTTTTAATGCAGGTTGTAATTCAGAGTAATGATGATATTGCCAGCCGAGCTATAGATCTCCTTAAAGAGATATACACAAACCTTGGTCCAAGGCTGCAGGTCAATCAGGTGAGGATCAGTGTGCATTAAAACTTTCACAAGCTAGAATTCTAGCTTCTGAATTATAACATATAAAACATAAAAGTTGGGTGTCATGGTATGTGCCTATAATGTTGGCATCTGAGAGCCTGAGGCAGTAGAATTAGAGCTTTAAAGTAAGCTTGGACTATATAGTGACACTTTACCTCAAAATACATACATTTGTAAAAATACCAAGTTCTTATATCTCTAAGTGAATCTTGCCTTGAGAATGATCGTGAAATGGTTGGATTATTTTGATGTTTATTATTATATTGAAATAGTAAAGACTTTACTGAGTTTATTTTCATAACCAGTTACATAGTCCTAAATGTCTTTTTTAAAATATCATTTGTCCTTAACTTATTTTGACACTAGCTTCCTTTTAACAACAATAGACTATCTGCCTAAATATGATTATTTAGAGCAACATTGTTAAGTGTTTTCATCTCTGTCTTTGTCGCATTATATTTGTAGGTGGTGATCCATGAAGACTTCATTCAGTCTT
The DNA here is from genome assembly GCF_000317375.1 of Microtus ochrogaster. Taxonomy (NCBI): domain Eukaryota; kingdom Metazoa; phylum Chordata; class Mammalia; order Rodentia; family Cricetidae; genus Microtus; species Microtus ochrogaster. The sequence continues at coordinate 39,662,780 of NC_022016.1, forward strand.
GCTTTGATCGTTTGAAAGCCTCTTATGACACGCTGTGTGTTTTGGATGGTGACAAAGACAGTATTAATTGTGCAAGACAGGAAGCTGTTCGAATGGTTAGAGTATTAACTGTTCTAAGAGAATACATAAATGAATGTGATAGTGATTATCATGAAGAAAGAACAATTTTGCCTATGTCAAGGTATGTGAATAACTGATCAACTGAGATTAATTTTTAGTCATTTGGTATTTTCCTAGCCATTTTTTTAAAAATGTTCCTTGCCCTTTAAAAACATAAGTATCTTCTGGAAATGTTTGCCTATTTTTGTGGTAGAACAGTTTATTTAGAAAGAAAACAACCCCAAGAGAGGAAGTGGGTCAGGCCTTATATGGCTTTTTTAAAAGTGTGTGGGATTGTTTGTTTTGTTTAAACATAGTCTCAGTGTGTAGTAAGTTATTTTGTGTGTGTAGTCATGCACATGCCATGGTTTTGAGTGTGGAGATCATATGACAGTTTGAGAGATCAGTTCTTTGCCATTTACTCTTTGGGTCCTTTGGGTCCCAGGGACCAAACTTGGGTTCTCAGGTGTGGTAGCAAACTACTTTACGTGTTCATAGGCCCAAGCTTTAATACAATTGTGTGTTATATACACATGTATATATGTACAATGGACCCACCATGCTCACTCATGGAAACAAGAGGTGAAATATGGTTGTCCTGTCATTCTCTACCTTATTATTCCGTTCAGACAAGGTTTCTCACTGAACCTAGACTGGCAACAAACCCTAATCATCCTGTCTTTGCCATCCACATTTCTAGAGTTAACAGGTGCTTCTAACTTTTTAGTGTAGGGGGCTGGGAAATGAGTTTGGATCCTCATGCTTCATGCTTGTACAGTAAGCACTCTTAACCATTGAGCTATCCCTTCAGCCTCAGTTTTATAGTTTTTACACTGTTATGTATTTGATTATACATTGATTATAGTTGTTTACACTGTTAAACACTATAGCATGCCTCTTAGCCCATTAGCATAGGCAGGGGGACTGTTACAAATTTGGAGCTGACTTAGACTGATCAATATAATGAGTTTCTAGACCAACCAAGACTCTAATGAGATTCTATTACAAAAAAAGAAAGAATATAGTGCATAGTTACTTCTTTTGAGTGATTGCCCTACATTGTCTGTATGTGTTCCATATGTGTGCCTTGGAGGTCAGAAACAAGCAGTATATCCCCTCAGACTGAAGTACAGACATTTGAGCCCTGTGAGATGAGCTGTCAGGCAGGTTCTAGGAACCTAACCTGGTTCTTCTGTACCTTGTGTCAAACAACAACAAAATAGCATACTCAGATTGAAAAGTAATTGGAATGAAGTCTTAAAAACTGACTATCAGGTAACCAGTATAGCCAAGAAATATTTTCAAATGCTCAAATAATACTTTTTAGGTTTTACCATTTAGTAATTCAAATGATATTTATGTAGTTGTCCTTGATGAATATAATTTCCTTTTTTGTATTATACCTCCAAGATAATATGGCAACGTATTGTAGTTTGCATTTTTTTTTTCGGGCAATTCTGAGTGGTAGTGCATGCCTTTAATCCCAGCACTCAGGCAGATCTCTCTGAGTTGAGAGAATTTGGTCTACATGGCAAGTTCCCGGCCAGCCAGAGCTACTCTGTGAGACCCTATCTCAAAAATAAGTAAAATTCAGGGAAAACGTGTGACAGCTTTTTTGTTGATACTCTCAGAGTTAATCTTACCTTGCACATTTGTAAATAGTAAGAATTAGTGAGTTAGACTTTACAAGCATAAAAATTAACAAACTATTACTATATCTGTGTCTTAATTTTGGGAACTGCTTTAGGTTGCTCATCCCGGACTGAAATTTATAATCCTTCTTCTTCATCAGTGACTGAATTACTGAAATGAGGCACCATACCTGACATTTGTACTAATTTCTTATAGATCAGTACATCATTTGATGCCGCCATGGTTAATAACAATGGAATATAGTCATTGTGTTTTGGATATTGCAGTGTTTATAGTTAAAAACAATTTTTATTTTTAGGGCACTAAAAAGTCTTGTTTGCATCCTTTTGTTTAATAAGAAAATACTTAATGCTTAATTTTTATCTTTTTTTCTTGGCAACTAAATTTGGAAGTCTGCTGATAAGATTTTTTTTAAATTTCTTTTCCCCACCAGAGCTTTCCGTGGTAAACACCTCTCTTTTATAGTTCGATTTCCAAACCAGGGCAGACAAGTAGATGACTTGGAAGTTTGGTCTCATACAAATGATACAATTGGTTCAGTTCGACGATGTATTCTCAATCGCATTAAAGCTAATGTAGCTCATACAAAAATTGAACTCTTTGTGGGTGGTGAGCTGATTGATCCTGGAGATGACAGAAAGTTGATTGGACAATTAAATCTAAAAGATAAATCAGTAAGTATATATTGTTACCAAAAGAAAAAATTTTAATAGAACCTCAGACTGTATTTCATTTTTAAATATTTATGTTAGATGTTAAGCTTATAACACTAACTCAAACATTAGGATACTTAAAATATATCAAAACAAGTAGCTACAAGAGTATTTTTTACGTGTACTTTCGAAAATATTAGCATCTGGTTTTGTTTTATGTATATGAATGTTTTAAAAACTTGTATGTCTTTGCACCATGTGTGTACCTAGTGCCCTTGAAGATCAGAAGAGAGGGCATTGGATACCCTGGAATTGGAGTCACAGACAATTGTAAACTGCTATGTAGGTGCTAAGAATTGGAGGTCCCTTGCAAAAGTAGCCAGTGTTCTTAATCACTAAGCCAGTTCTCCAAGTCCAGCATCTGTAGTTCTTTGATTCTTTTGTTGGTACATCATCAAATAAGTTTTCTTGTTTTGTGTGTTTTTTCTCCCATTTTTGATTCTAATATATATCATTTTCAGCTAATTACAGCCAAACTTACACAAATAAGCTCCAATATGCCTTCAAGTCCTGATAGCTCCTCTGATTCCTCAACTGGGTCTCCTGGAAACCATGGTAATCATTATAGTGACGGCCCCAATCCAGAAGTGGAAAGCTGTTTGCCTGGAGTGGTGAGTAATTTCAGTTGTGCAAGGCATTATGCTAGAGTTGTTGAAAATAATCAAATGCATAAAAAAGTTTTTTTGTTGCTGTTGAGGAACTCTTTCATGAGACAAAATATCTATAGAATTATCCATTTAAATTTCAGTAAAGCCTTCTGCAAGGTAACCCTGTAGTTACTATTTGCTTATACTTGCATATAGTTAATCTATTGGAGTTAGATTGGAACATTTCAGTATATGAATTTTGAAAGCTACTACTGTCTTACTTATCCTGTAAAATGGATCCTTTCAAAACTCCATATGCAGTGAAGTATCTGTGATCTTTCTCAGATTGTATCCAAAGAAACAGTGACATCTCCAATTCTTGACCTCTTCTTTCACCCCTCCTCATAAGAATTTTAATGTCTTTAATGACAAGCCACTCCAGTATAAGAACAAATTGGTTAGGAATTTATTAGTGACATGTCCAGAGTCATCTGAAGTTATATGCAGGTGAAAAGTAATACTTAAAAAAAAATATTGCAGATGTTGCTCAGATGATGTTAGTCTGCATCATGAAGAATTTGTAAAGGTAGGATGAGGAAGAACAACAGGTGCAATTTAAATTTTAGGTAGACCTTTTTGAAGCCAAGGAATAATTCACAGGTAATTTTGTGTATTTTGTGTTCTAGATTATGTCACTTCATCCCAGATACATTTCTTTCCTTTGGCAAGTTGCAGACTTAGGGAGCAGCCTAAATATGCCACCCCTTAGAGATGGAGCAAGAGTGCTTATGAAACTTATGCCGCCAGGTAAGATGTTTTTAATGATGACATAATGCATGGTAACAATAAACTCTGTGTGTATTATATTTATATAAACATTTTTCGGGAGGTGTGAGTTTCCAGACAGGGTTTGTCCCTTTGTGACCTTGGCTGTCTTATAACTTGCTCTGCTGACCAGAATGGCCTTGAACACACAGAGACCCGCCTGCCTCTGCCTCCCAAGTGCTGGGATTAAAGGTGTGTGCCACCGCCCAAAAACATTTTTTTTTCTAAATGAATCATGCATCAGTGGTAATAGGCTTAAAGACCAGAATTTTCCTACAGCTTAATTTTATACACCCCAACATCTTTTTTGAGACAGGGTTTCTCTGGGTAGCTTTGAAGCCTGTCCTGGAACTTTCTCCATGTACCAGGCTGGCCTTGAATTTACAGAGATACTCCTGTCTCTACCTCTTTTGCTGGGATTAAAGGCGTGCGCCACCAGTGCCCAATTTGAAAGTGTCTACATTTTTAATAGCTAAAATAAAACCAAAAGATATCTATTGAGGATCTTATGAGCTGGGTCAGTGAATGAAAGTGTCCCCCCAGACCTAATGAACCCATAGTTAGATACCAGAACCCACATGGTAGAAGATAACTGACTCCCTTCAGCTGTCCTCTGACCTCCACACATTTGCCATTCACTCACACATATACACATACAAACAGTAATAAAATTTCAAATACTTACTTTTGATACCAGATTTTATGAAATTTAAATTTTCATATCCTTTATACGTTTTGCTGGTGTATGGCCACACTCATTCATTCATATATTGTTTACAATTTTTTGTTAATCAACAGCCAAGAACTGAGTAACAGACCATGTGGTCCCAAACCCTAAAATATGTACCATGGCCATTTGTAGAACCCGATTGCCTAGGACCTGTAAGATGCCTCGGCAGCTAAAGGTGCTTGTCACCAGTCTTAAAAACCTGAATTTGATTTCTGGAACCTACTCTCACAGTGGAAGAAGAGACTGGCCTCGATCTTAGAGATTTGGCTGTCTCTGCCTCCCGAGTGCACCACCACCCGGCCCACCTTGGATAATATTGACAGCTCTATAGTGTTTGCTTCCTCTTCTTTTCACATCGTTGGCTTAATGTATCATTTAATTTGTCCACATAATTTTTGAAGCGATCTTGTGCTTCTCTTAACCATTATTTTCTAAAGTAAACACCATGTTCTGACATAAGCAACTTTGTTGTCTGTTTACTTTGGGACAGAGTTAATTTACATAATAGATTACCAGCTTAGACTCCTCAATTCAATTTAGTCCTGACCTGCCTATGACAGTTTTTGCTTTGTGTGTGAAGGTTCAACCTCCACAACATAGTTTAAAAATACAAACCCACACCAAAGCCTTGAGCTTGTGATTTGAACTTCCTGCCACCAGGTGGAGACAGTGAGCCAGTAAGGTCAGGCAAAAACAAAATAAAACAAAAAAATAGTCAAGGTTACTTTTTTTTTTTTTTAAATAAAATCAAGATCTAGTACCTAAATTTGGACCATTAAGATGGCTTAGTGGGTAATGGTACTTACTACACAAACCTGATGGCCTGAATTTCATCTCTAGAACACATAAAATGGAAGTAAGTAAACTAATCCAAAAAGTTTTATTCAGACTTCTTCTACACATGAACAATGTTATTGTGTACTCACACAGCTTACATGATTGAACTTTTTAAAATCAAACTATAATGTCTAAATTTGAAACAGTCAGCATTTGGTTAAAGTATGTATTGCTTTATACATATATATATATATAAATATGTATAACAAAGCAGAATGAGTTGCTTTTTAAGATCTACTTCCTTCAAGGAGTTTAATGTAAAGAGTATGCAAATACGCCAAAGTCTGTTGTAAGATCTTCATTCTCTTTTACTGTTTTGTTTTGTTTTGTTTTTTTATTTTTGAGACACGATCTTACTATGTTGGTTTTGTTGGCCTGTAATTCACAGAGGTCCACTTGCCTGTGCCTCCTCATTGCTTGAATTAAAAACTACTACCACCCTAATTGGTTGGATTTACTTTTTTTTTTTTTTTGCTTTAGGTATATAATTGCTTATATTTAGGTATCCTTTAAAGACTCTAGAGGGAAAACAGTAACCTAAGGTAGAAGCTTACAAACTGCCCACACGTATAGTTAAAAGCCTGCTTACTATTCTGAATTACTCAAAAAAACATGTTTTCCTTTACTTCTTTTCTAAACATGCTTTCCTTAACACTTGGGCTTTCTTAAATCTTTCTCTAAAGCTTCCCTCCCTGCGTGTAGCTTGTTGTTTACCGCATGTCTGACCTCTGACAGCTTAAATTGCATAACTTTTTTTCTTCTTCATTTGCCTCCTTCAGGTAGCTGCTGAGGTTTTACAGCTTGCCTGTTCTGAGGTTATTCTTTTAAGCACTGATAAAATGGTCCTTCATAATCTTTTTTTTAAAAAAGTAAATGAAGTAAATTACCCTTGATGACAAGATTATGGGCAGATTAATTTTTTTCCATCCATATTTTATAATTTAAAAGTTTGTATACGATCAGGGACCTAAAATTATTTAGGTGTGTGTATGCACACACCACAAAGAGTACTTTGGTTCAGACTCCTCAGAGAGATAAACTGTAAGCCAACAGCATTAAATGATTTGTTTAGCATTTGTTGCTTCCTTTTGAACTTTTTGTGACAGGATCTTGCTGAATATTTCTGGCTGACATTGAGCTTTCTATGTAGACTATGCTAGCCTAGAACTCTTTGGCTGCCTCTACCTCCTGAGTATTGGGACTTAAGGCATGCACCACCACACTTGGCCTTAAACTTTAAAGATTTATTTATTTATTATGTATACAGTATTCTGTCTACATGTATGACTGCAGACCAGAAGAGGGCATCAGATCTCATTGCAGATGGTTGTGAGCCACCATGTGATTGCTGGGATTTAAACTCGGGACCTCTGGAAGAGCAGGCTAATGAGCCATCTCTCCAGCCCCAGGCCTTAACCTTTTTTCTTTTAACATTTGTTAAATTTATGTATTCATTTTTTTGTGTAGATAACACAGTGTTTATGTGGTGGTCAGAGATTATGTGGCTCAGAAATTAGTTTCCTCATACCACCATGTGAGCTATATGAATTGAATTCAGGTTATCCATCAGTTTGGTGGCAAGGACATTTACCTACTGAATGAGCTTAAATGATCTCATTTCTTCAGTCTTACCTTTTGGTTCCATCCTACATTCAAGATTTTTGATTATTTGTTTGAGATAGAGTATCACTGTGTACCTCTAGCTGTCCTCAAACTCACAGACTTGCTTGCCTCTGCCTCTGCCCTGAGATTAAAGGTATGCACCATGTGCCAGGTTCCTCTTCAGTCTTATTAAGGTTCAGTTTCTTGGGTACAGTTATATCTATCACTCAGTGAAACAAACTAGGTAGGAAATAATGTAATGTCATTAGGTAAGCAGTAAACTTGTAGGAAAGAACCGTTCCTTTGGAAGTGTTTTTTGTTGTTGTTTTGTTTTGTTTTAAATTGGTCTCCTGCAGCTGAATAGAGCATGTTGACTGGAGGCTCCTGGGATGAGAGACTGTTTCCTTGGGTAATTAAAAAGCCCTGGTTGGTGTTTTGTTTCTATCTTATTTGGTTGCTTTTAAATCAACTCAAATAAGGTTCTGTGTTATAGAAGCTTAACTGAATGTATACCTCAATTGAATTGTTTGCTGTTCCATGCTTTTGAAAATATTAGAAGTGATAAAGGTGTAAATTGCATTTTATTTCAGACTATGCTTTATCTTTCTCTCCCTTACAGATAGTACAACAATAGAAAAATTAAGAGCTATTTGTTTGGACCATGCCAAACTTGGAGAAAGCAGCCTTAGTCCGTCTCTTGACTCACTTTTCTTTGGTCCTTCTGCCTCACAAGTGCTATACCTAACAGAGGTTGGTTTTTTGTCTTTTACATTTTGAATTTGAGTCTTGATCTTTAAATTGATATTTGATGTGTTACTATGAAGAATGTGGATAAGATTAGATGGTTTTAAAATAGTCAGGAATGTCTTAGTCTTTGACATGGAGGTTATGTTTTAAATTCCTTTTAATACAATCCTTTTCTCCTTCCCCCTTTTATTTTCAGGTAGTCTATGCCTTGTTAATGCCTGCTGGTGCACCCCTGGGGGATGATTCCTCTGATTTTCAGCTTCACTTCTTGAAAAGTGGTGGTCTACCCCTTGTCCTGAGTATGCTAACCAGAAATAACTTCCTACCAAATGCAGATATGGAAACTCGAAGGGGTGCTTACCTCAATGCTCTTAAAATAGCCAAACTGTTACTAACTGCTATTGGCTATGGCCATGTTCGGGCTGTGGCAGAAGCTTGTCAGCCAGGTGTAGAAGGCGGAAATCCAATGACATCGGTAATACAAACTTGTTTGGTTTTGCTTTGCTTTTAATTTCTAATAGTAGATATAATTTTTAAGATTAAATTTCTCAGCGATTTTAAAGTTCAACTTTGATTCAGTGTTGAAGTTTTCTTTCCAGTGGCTATCTTATGACTGTATTTGTATTAAAAGTATACTAGCTCTTCACTGGCTTCACTACTATTTTGGAGGGTGGTTCCTTCAGTTCTTTTCTGACCATTTGAGTTTTTTTTGGCTCTCACTGTAAACCTAAAAAAAAATCTCACATGTAATGAATTTTTAACTTCTGTCAGGCAGATAAGATACCAGTGGTGTTGAGTTGTAGTTGATTTAGCCTCTTACCATTTCAGTTTTCTTTCTCACCTTCATTTGCTTAAACTCCAATTATGAAGTTGTCATTCTGTTTTTGCTTAGATAGCATCTTTATTTTGGTGAAATTCTCAAGATAAACTAGAGTTTGATGCCTAGTTAAAGGTCAAACTATGAATTTAATTTTTTTTTGAAGATTTGATTATTAGTGTACATTGGGGTTTTGACTGAGTGTATGTTCAAGGTTATCAGATCCCCTAGAACTGGAGTTACAGACAGTTGTGAACTGCCGTGTGGGTGCTAGGAATTGAACCCCGTTTTTTGGAAGAACAACCAGTGCTCTTAGTCTCTTAAACCATCTCTTCAGTATGTTGATTTTTAATAATATTTAATTAATTGCTGAAAGAAGTCAAAAGTCTTTGGGGGATGGAGGCAAGAGGATTATTACATATTTAAGGCCAGCCTAGGCTACAGATCCTCTCTTTACAAAAGTCTGATGAAAGTTTTGCTTTTAGAAATTACTTATGTCTTAATAGGGGAAGAGTGGAATGTTGGTGATTATGATATATAATTGTTCTTGTTGTTGCTGGTTTTTAGTTTCTGGGATATTTTGGGGTTTTTTTTGTTGTTGTTGTTTGGGGGCGTCTTTTTTTTTTTTATTTGTTTTGGTTTTTCAAGACAGGGTTTCTCTATGTGACCCTGACTGTCCTAGAACTTGCTCTGTAGACCAGGCTGGCCTCGGAACTCACAGAGATTCACCTGACTCTGCCTCCTGAGTGCTGTAATTAAAGGTGTACACCACCACTGCCCAATGTAGTTTCATGATACCCAGAATTTCCCTAACAGCAATCCTAGAGTAAAGAGCAATAGAGATAGAAAATGAGAAGGAGTAATTAGGTAATTGACAATACCTGCAGAATAATGAGTACCTTGGAGATAATTGTATTATCTTATTCTGACCACTTTTATGTGTTAGAAGTTTTCTGTAAAGCAACCAGGTGTGGTGGAAGTTTGTAGTCTCAGCATTTTGAAAGCTAAAACAGGAGGATCACCAGTTTAAGGCCATAATAGCATACGAAACAGACCTAAAAGAAAGCAGCAAACTTTCTACAAAAGATAAAAATGACTAAAATTAAGTGTATATAGATACATACATACATACTATATATATTTTAAAGTAATTCTTAATAGGTTAAAGGGGAAAGAGTGGTTCTGGGTAGCTTTAACAACATGAGGAAGGCTAAGAGTTTAGTTGGGATCCTGTATCTCACCCAATGAGGAAAGGGCTCTTGTTAGGATGAAAACAGATTCATACTTTAATTTATGACATTTGACTTCTTAATGATGTATACAATATACACAAAAGCCAGTAACATGCTTCCTTTTCTATCTCTTCTATAATACTTTGAGAATATGCCATTTGCCAGTTGCAGATATTAAGGTATTATAATTGTCAAGTATTTGTGGACAGTTAAAAACTTAGTGTAGGGATATCTTAAACATTAACAATACATAGAAATTAGAAATCAAAGTCAGAATTACTCAAACTACTTCATATGCCTCTTGTTCATTGAAAATCTTAGTATACTGTTAAGTAAAAATACCACTATTCTTTGTATGTTAGGCTTTTTTTAATAGTTGTAATTTTTCTCACTTGCAAAGTAGAATTTGATAACTGGAGATTATGAGCAGGGTCTACCCAAAGGGTGCACAGGTAAGAAAAAATAGTCATGATTTGCTGTATCTTTAGATGAGATTGAACTTGATCTGTTCTTAGAGAGACATGGGTTAGATTAATCTACAATAAGGGATTGTATAGAAATTTGTGCTACTTGGATGCCATGTTGGCAAAGTGGAGTGCTTTGTGTATTACTGAGGAAAGAAAACATCTTAAGGGAATCATTTTAAGTTGCTGAGTAGGGTACAAATGTTTGGATGAAGTTATATACAGAATACTCAATGTTTTAACTTTTTATTTTTTCAGGTCAACCAAGTAACTCATGATCAAGCAGTGGTGCTACAAAGTGCCCTTCAGAGCATTCCTAACCCGTCGTCTGAATGCATGCTTAGAAATGTGTCTGTTCGTCTTGCTCAGCAGATTTCTGATGAGGTTAGTATTGTTAAAAGTAATATATGTGTGTGTGTGTAGTTGTGTCATAGTGTTACTGCACAAAATTATTTCTATATAAATATGCAAATTACTTTATAGTATTATAATTTTGTGCAGTAACACACATATAATGCTTTACTTGTCTTAAGTGTTACTCTAAATTTTCTTTAATTTTTATTTTATTACATGTGTTTTGCCTGGTTCAGTTTAGATAATGTTTTCCTAACGTCAACTTAATATTAGTACAATATTTTTCATCAGCTTTTTGTATAATAGACAGCATTCTTTCAAAGTGTACAGCTGATACTTTTTAAAGATTTATTTATTAGGTATACAACATTCTGCCCCCATGTATGCCCGCACGCCAGAGGAGGGCGCCAGATCTCAGTACATGTGGTTGCTGGGAATTGAACTCAGGATCTTTGGAAGAGCAGTCAGTGCTCTTAACCTCTGAGCCATCTCCAGCCCCAATACTTCTTTTTAAAATATAAGCACTACACAGAATATTTTTTTTCTTTGCCATTGCATCTCAAGATCAGATCCAGGGTTTTACACCTATAGCTCTAAGACAGAATATTTCTGTAATTCTTTCTTGTGGTGTTTTTTTTGTTGTTGTTGTTGTTGTTTGTGTTTTGTTCTGTTTTTTCAGTCCATTCTTTCCAGGCACTAGTCCCAGGTAACCAGTAATTTTTCTGTCCTGATGAAAGAGAATCTTTTGTTTTGTTCTTTGTTGCTTTGCTTTTCAAGGCAGGGTTTCTCTATGTAACAGTCCCAGCTGTCCTGGAACTCACTTTGTGTAGACCAGGCTGACAGAACTCAAAGATCCCTCCTGTTTCTGCCTCCTGAGTGCTGAGACTAAAGGTGTGAGCCAGCATGACTTGCTAAGAGGGTTTTCATTTTCTCTCATTTTATTCATTTGGATCATATGCCTGTAATCCCAACACTTGGGATGCTGAAGCAGAAGGATAACAAGAAGGCTAGCAAGACTGGATCAAAAAATGAATTAAATAAAAACAAGTTAATGACTTTGTGAATTGTCAGTGTTCTAAGACTCCTTAGTTAATTCGTTTTTGTTAAATATTATCCTGTTATAAACTGGTTGTGGTGACACATACCTTTAGTCCCAGTACTTGGGAGGCAGAGGCAGGTTGGATCTCTGAGTTCTGGGCCAGCCTTGTATACATAGAGACCTCTAGGACAGCCAGAGCTACATAGGCTGTCTCAAAACACACACACACAAATACAAATATGCATATACTTAGAAATATATCTTTTATATATAAAATAAACCTGTATATTTCCCATTATGAATGTGCCATACTTTGTATATTTGCCAAAATATACTTGGGGTTTTTTCTCCCTTTTTTTAGATATGAATAAAACTGCTGTGAAAATTCTATACAAGTATTTGACTTTTTCTGTTGTAAAAACCTGGGAGTGCAATCATTGTCATTTTTGTGATGATCAGCACTAATAGTCTGAACAACAGTTTTAATTATTATTTTTGTAGGCCTCAAGATATATGCCTGATATTTGTGTAATTAGAGCTATACAAAAAATTATTTGGACATCAGGATGTGGGGGATTACAGCTGGTATTCAGCCCAAATGAAGAAATCACAAAAATTTATGAGAAGGTAAGAGTTGTAAGAGAAATATATCCCTTACATAAAAATGAATGTTAGTGAATTATGTATATGACTATACTTATACTGTATTCATTTTAAAGTATCCAATCACTTTCATAGTAATAATTGCAGCTATAATTGAATATTTACTTTGAAAATAAAGAATTTAATCCTGTGAGGCTGCTTTAAAATTAAAAGAGATTTTTCTGTTTTCACTGAAGTGAGACTATCTCAATTTTTTCACATTTGTTTTCTCATTATCTTTCAGTCCTATATTAGTTAGGGTTCTGTCATGTATACCTACCTATCCCTTGGATACTACTGCATTCTTTGGGGGTTTTGTTTTGGTTTTTAGTTTTATTTATTTTATTATTTTATGCGTATGAGTGTTTTGCCTACATGCACATATATGTGCCATGAATGCCCACTTCTCTCAGGGGTCAGAAGAGGGTGTTGGATCCCCTAGCACTGGAATTATAGACAGCTGAAAGCCACCACGCAAGTGCTATAAATTGGACCTTGTTCCTATATAAGAGCAACAATGCTCTTAACTGCTGAGCCAACTCTCCAGGCCACACTGCTACATTCTTAAGAAAAAGTTGAATAGTAAGGACTGATTCACTGACTTAGTAGAACTTCCCCTTTGTATCAAACTCATTGTCCTTTTTACTGTTTGTATGTTCCCATATTATCTGTTTGGTACAGTCTTCAGTATTCATTCAGCAAAATAATTGAAAGCCTAGTTCATTCACATTACTATAGTACTGACTTTTCAATAAAATCACCGCATATTAGGAGTTAGGAAGATTTTTGAAACCCTTACTGAGCAATTGTCCAAGGAGATTGATTTTTTTTTTAATTGCACAGTAGAAAAGCTAGATAATAGAGCTATTTTAACCTACTGTGGTTCACAGGAAAAGGAATGGTTGGTTGTTGGTCTTCAGAAGCTTCTTACTAGAAAATGGTTAATGATTATATATGTTTAGTATATGTCTTTAACCCTTTTTGAGTCACAGCAAAGTATTGATATTAGACTTTATTTTCATTTCCAAATTATTCCGAAAGGCCTCAAGAGATATGAGTAAAAAGAAGGACCATGTAATTTAATGAGTAGGTAAATTGTAAACACTTAAGTTTTTGAAGTCATATTTTCCTCTTAAGCACTTTTTAAGTGAATTTATAAAGCATTAGAATTTTTTTATTGCACTTTGTAACCAAAATTTTTGTTGTTTCTTCTTTTCCTCCTCCCTTTCTTGTTCTCTCTGTTCCCCAGCCCCTAATGAGGGATCTCCCCTTAGACTTTCATGTTACATATGATTTTTCTTTAAAAGAATCTTTAAGTAATTTGTTTCTAATATAATTTCACAGACCAATGCAGGCAATGAGCCAGACTTGGAAGATGAACAGGTTTGCTGTGAAGCATTGGAAGTGATGACATTGTGTTTCGCCTTGATTCCAACAGCCTTAGATGCTCTAAGTAAAGAAAAAGCTTGGCAGACATTCATTATTGACTTACTATTGCACTGTCACAGCAAGTAAGTTTGTTTTTAATTTTAAGAAGCTTTATTTTTTTAAGTACAAGTTTATGTTAGCACAAGGTATCAGAGAAACCAAATACTCTCCACAGTACATTAATGTTGAAGAAATTTTCATTTAACAATGTTTAATCTAATCTGAATTTGTTTAGTTTTAGTCTACAATATTGGATATTTATTGGCCTCCTGTTGTAAATTCCTAGGTGCCAACTGTTACTTTAATGTGAAATTTAAAAGAGGGCTACATAGAAACATCATACTAAAATAAAGATTAATTACTTAGCGTAAATCCCTCTTTTTTTTTTTATCTCAAGAGCATTTAATCAGTAGCAGTAATGTTTCAAGCTGCTTTTTATGTAAATCGTTCAACTTTAAGGCATTCAAATTTGTAGAAAATGGTTTCCATCCATTTATATTAGTCTTAGTCTGATTTTTCACATGTAAGTAAATTATAAAACTAATTAGGCCAGGTATGGTGGGCTCACACCTTTAATCTCAACACTCTGAAGGCAGAGGCATGGATACCATTGTGAATTTGAGACTAGGTTGCTCTACATCTCAAGTTCCAAGACAACAAGGACTGCATAGTGAGGTTATGTCTCATAAAACAACCACAAAAAAAACTAGTAGGTGTTGCTGTTACACATTAATGAGTCAGGTTCAACTTGCCTACTCCTGACAGCACACTAATGTGATACAGTGTAGTATCAAGTGAAAATATACTGATAAGAAAAGAACCTTAAGTAATTTCTTTGAACACAGTCTGTCTGGCCAGTTAAGAAACTCTTTCTTACTCTCTGAACGTGTTGGACAAGGAGGGCTGACTGAGAAGCCAAGGACAATGTCACTGGGTTTTGATCCTACTGCATGTACTGGCTTTGTGGGAGCCTAGCCAGTTTGGATGCTCACCTTCCTAGACATGGACGGAGTGGGGAGGACCTTGGACTTCACACAGGGCAGGGAACCCTGACTGCTCTTTGGACTGGAGGGGGAGGGGCTAGGGGGAGGGAAATGGGAGAAGGGAAGGAGGTGGAAATTTTTAATTAAAAATAAATAATAAATAAAGATGAAGTTTAAAAAAAAAGAAACTCTTTCAACCAGGCAGTGGTAGCATACATCTTTGTTTTCAGTACTCAGAAGGCAGAGACAGGCAGATCCTGAGGCCAGCCTTATCCACAGAGTGAGTTTCAGGATTTCACAGAGAAACCCTGTCTCCAAAAGAAACAAAGAAAAAAAAGAAAAAGAAAAGGGGGTGATGGGAGGTGGGGAGAGAGAGAGAAACCCAGAAACACTCTTTCCATGGAATCCAAACAGAACAGGAAAGCTTGCTGCCTCTTTGAGAAAACTTTATGATGGTTGGACAGCTCTGTACATTTAGTGTCTTTTAATAATGCATTTGCATGCTGGTATTGAAGGAAAGATTTTTGAATTAGGGAATGCTCAAATCTTAAATTTTAAATTTAGGCCCAAATCTGAAAGTTTTTTGTTTTTTGTTTTTTGTTTTTTGTTTTTTTTTTTTTTGGTTTTTCAAGACAGGGTTTCTCTGTGGCTTTGGAGCCTATCCTGGAACTAGCTCTGTAGACCAGGCTGGTCTCGAACTCACAAAGATCCGCCTGCCTCTGCCTCCCAAGTGCTGGGATTAAAGGCGTGCGCCACCACCGCCCGGCTCAAATCTGAAAGTTTTATTGTCATTGATTTAATTGTAACTAGTTCTTGGACACATACCGTGTCTCAGCTCTTTGAGGTTCTAGAAGCACCATGTCAAACAGAGTTGTCTCTGCTCTCCGTGAAGTTTATGTAGTATGTAAACTTAGGTGAAAGATTGGTCCATAATTGTTAGATAAAATTCCCATAATGTCATTAGTCCCCTTAGAAAACATACTGTATAAATACTTTGTCCTTAGAGAATATCTTAATCACCTGAAAGATTTGTTGGCACATTCTTGGCCAGGCCTACCACTGTTTCTCATCAGATTTGAGAACTGGCACTTTTAACAAGTTTCCAGGTGATACTGATGTTGCTCATCTGGGGGCCATGCTTTTGGAACCAGTACAACAGTACTACCTACAGCAATATCCTTTCTCTGATAACATAATTCCCTTTGACCCCATATAAAATGCACTTGGATGAAAATTCTGTGTGGGGGTTGGTGGTGGATGTTTTACGACTTGCTATAGAGCATTTTTCTACCTATAAGAGTTTGAAACCTGTTCAGAAACAGTGTTTGGTCTCAGCCTTGGACTTGCTGTGGTAAACTCATTTACTTATGTATTTTTTATGACTGCTTAAGTGGATATTACTTTATGTTCTTAATAATTTCCATTTCAGAACGGTTCGTCAAGTAGCACAGGAGCAATTCTTCTTAATGTGCACCAGATGTTGCATGGGACACAGACCTCTACTTTTCTTCATTACTCTGCTCTTCACTGTTTTGGGGGTAAGACACTTAACTAGTTAAGTTAACTTACTAAGTTAACTAGTGTAACTAATTCCTTCGACTAGTATATTCAGGAATTTGTGAATTTAGTTTGTATCAGTTAGGGCAATTTATACTTAATCAGTAAGACTCAGGGTTTTGAATAAAAGAAATTCCAAGCATGAACATACTGTATTTTCCCATTTTCAGAGCACAGCCAGAGAGAGGGCTAAACATTCAGGCGACTACTTTACCCTTTTACGGCACCTTCTTAATTATGCTTACAACAGTAATATTAATGTACCCAATGCTGAAGTTCTTCTCAATAATGAAATTGATTGGCTTAAAAGAATTAGGGTAAGTCACAATTAATGCTATGTTTGTTTTTTATCATTGTTAAATGCTTCATTAATAATGGTTCATAGTTTAGAACATTTTGGTGAAGTGAATAAATCTAAACTAAAACAGAACCAAAGGACATGCATTGTGTTGTTGGGTTGTGCTTTACAGAATGAATGCATTACTACTTACAGAAAATGTGTACTTAAGATTTAGAATACATGGGCTGTAGAGATGGCTCAGCGGTTAAGAGCACTGGCTGCTCTTCCTGAGCTCCTGAGTTCAATTCCCAGCAACCACTTAGCAGCTCACAACCATCGGTAATGAGATCTGATGCCCTCATTTGGAATGCAGGCATACCTACAGACAGAGAACACATACATAAAAAGCTGAGCATGATGGTACATGCTTTTAAACCTAGTAGGTGCAGAAGCAAGCACATTTGTATGAATTGAGGGCTACATAGTAAGGTAGCGGGGATGATTTGGCATACTCAGGTTCAGCTGCAGTTTTAGCTTTTTCGTCTTTCAGCAAATTATCATTTAAAGAAAATGCTGTCCTGGTGGTAGTGGCGCACACCTTTAATCCCAGCCTTAGAGAGGCAGAGACAGGTGGATCTCTGTGAGTTTGAGGTGAGCCTGGTCTGCAGAGCAAGTTCCAGGACAGCAAAATCTACACAGAGAAACCCTGTTTGGAGAGAGAGGGGGAGAAAAGAATGAATAAATAAAATGCTGGTGTTCCCCCCAAAAGTAGTCAGATACACTTAATTTTGATTATAACTCTTTTGAAGACTTGTATAAAATTTTATTTCTGAGATGATCTGTAAGGGAGATCTACAAGGGTGAGGGGGTTTAAGAGTCCACATCAAAAAAAGTATGGCAGCAGAAACAGAAAGCTGACCAATCCATTATACTTAAACTAAAGAACCAGATAGGGTGAAGCCAACAAACACATCCTTCTAGTAACTAATATATTTCCTCCAGGAGGATTCTACCTCCTGAAGGTTTTTCAAGTGTCCCATATACCACCAGCAGCTGGGGACCAAAGTGTTTAAACATAGCCTATAGGGGACATTTCACACCCCAAACTACAGCAGATTTTAGCCTTCAGATTAGCATTTCTTCTAGAAATCCATAAAGCATATTTCTAGAAATTTCAAGATAATTTTAACTTGCTTGACTGGAAAGGTTTAAAATAGTCTCATGTTCTTTTAGCTATCTTGTTCAGATTCTTCCATTTCATAAGTTCATCATTGAATTTTTTCCCCCTTTGGCAGGATGATGTTAAAAGAACAGGTGAAACGGGTATTGAAGAGACAATCTTGGAAGGACACCTTGGGGTTACAAAAGAGCTACTGGCTTTTCAGACTCCTGAGAAAAAGTTTCATATTGGTTGTGAAAAGGGAGGTGCTAATCTCATTAAAGTAAGTTCTGTTTTCTGGATTTTAAACTACATATTCTATCCTTGTAAGTGTTGTCATTGAATCTGATTGATAGTATTAAGTCTTTGTGTTATCATTACCTTTTATAAAACCTACCTTTTAAGAATCTTTACCAAGGTTGCAATGTTTGTTTAGATAATGTAAAGCAGTTATGTCTTCCAGTAGCCATGTCAGGTTTCTAGGCGTGTTTCTATATGCATATAAAATGTCAGTGTAAAGTGTTACTTAATTTTTCTTTTCTAAAAAATCTGAACTGTTCCTAAGTCCCTTTTTTCTTTGTTTTGTTTTCTAAGACAAGGTTTCTCTATATAGTAGGTTTGACTATCCTGGAATTTGCTATGTAGAGCAGGCTGGCCTAGAACTTAGATTTGCCTACCCCTGTTTTGTTAAGACTACATCATATATAAATTGTTTTTCTCAATTTTTCGAGGCAGGGTTTCTTTGTGTAACCGTCCTAGCTGTCCTGGAACTCACTTTGTAGACTAGGCTTGGCCTCTGAACTCACGGAGATTCCCCTGCCTCTGCCTCCCAAGTGCTGGGATTAAAGGAGTATACCACCACTGCCGAGCTTGTATTAATGCTTTAAGTCTTTTAACAGGGTAATTTAGGTGATAAAATGTCATTTTAGTATAATTTTAGTCAAAGTTTTTTATATTGATAACCATTTGATTTTTTTAAAGTAAATGTAAAATAGAGCCAGGCACTACGATCTCGGAGTTCAAATTCAGGCTGGGCTATGTAGATTCTGAGTAAATATAAATGATACTATAGCAATCACTTCTGTCTTAATACCTAAAAATAAGTAAGAAATAGGTTGCGTAGGTAAAGAGTTTTTAAAATTAGGATATTTTCACTAGAAGCCCCACTATGTTTTCTGTGATGTAAGAAAGTCTTAAGTTGGCCGGGCGGTGGTGGCGCACGCCTTTAATCCCAGCACTCGGGAGGCAGAGGCAGGCGGATCTCTGTGAGTTCGAGACCAGCCTGGTCTATAAGAGCTAGTTCCAGGACAGGCTCCAAAACCACAGAGAAACCCTGTCTCGAAAAACCAAAAAGAAAAAGAAAAAAAAAAAGTCTTAAGTTGTAATAAACTTTAAAATGATTTTCTTAAAAGATAAATTCGGAATATGTCATTACTAATATGTATTCTCTCTTTCAACTGTTTAGGAATTAATCGACGATTTCATCTTTCCTGCATCCAATGTTTACCTGCAGTATATGAGAAATGGAGAGCTTCCAGCTGAACAGGCTATTCCTGTCTGTGGTTCACCAGCTACGATTAATGCTGGTTTTGAGTTACTTGTAGCATTAGCTGTTGGCTGTGTGAGAAACCTCAAACAGATAGTAGATTCTTTGACTGAAATGTATTACATTGGTACAGCAATAACTAGTAAGTACATTAAAACATAAAATTGTGGAGATGGTTCTTTTAAATTCTGTTCTTTTTACAAACATCTTATTATTTTTGTTAGTAACCAATCTTGAGATTTTTTAGCAAATAGATATATGGAAACATAGGTACAAGTGCAAGTAGTTGGCAAACTAAATGTCATCTCTCAAATCTGAAATGCAATCTATCTTCATTGTAGTCAGTAGCCTTAGTAAATGCAACCAAAACCTAAATCTCATGACTCAAGAGTCTTATCAGGCATTCATAGAGAAATGAATTCACATTTGTTCTTGTTGTTGTATTGTGTTTTGTTTCATTGGTTTTTTGTTTGTTTGTTTTGTTTTTGTTTTTGTTTTTTGAGACAGGATTTCTCTGTGTAGCCCTGTCTGTCCTGGAACTCGCTTTGTAGACCAGGCTGGCCTCAAACTCAGAGACCTGCCTGCCTCTGCTTCCCGAGTTCCAGGTTAAAAAGTGTGCACCACCACCACCCATCTGACTTGATTTTTTTTTCTTTTAAGACATTTAACTATGGAGTCATGATTGAATACAAACTCATAAGAGATCTTGCCTTCCAAATGCTGGGGTTAAATACATGTTTCTTCACATGGATATAGATAGATCCATATGTTAGATCGATAGATTGCTCAATCAGAATATATACTATACAATACATAAATCCTCAACACTATATAAATTTTTTAAAAGTCTGTAAAATTATTTTTTTATTACATTGTATCCCAGAATAGAAAATACAGTTGTTAAAAGTACCTTAAAATTAGACATTTAGCTATTCTAGCAAATTTAAATATAGTAAGATGAAAATTTTTTAAGCTTAATGGAGAGGTATTTGCCTTTTGAGTACTACGTTTGCATGTTAAATTTTAAGTATGAATTGGGTATGGCAATACACACCTGTAATCTCAGTATCTGGAAGGTTTGCTATGAGTTTGAAGCCAACCTGTTTGTATTAGTTACTTTCCTATTACTATGATAAAACACAATGAACAAGACAACTTACAGGAGGAAGGGTTTATTTGGGCTAACATTTTCAGAGGGATAAATCTATCACCATCTCAGAAAGTATGGCAACAGGTAGGAGGAACATTAGAAGAGCTCACATCCTGGAACTGCAAACAGGAAACAGAATGAACTGGAAATAGCACATAATTTCTGAAACCTCAGAGCCTGCCCCAAGTAACATATTTCCTCTAATAATGCCACACATTGTAAACGTAACCAAATGGTGCTGCAAACTGGGGACCAAGTTCAAATGGCCCAAACTATGAGGTGCATGTCATTCAAAAGGGCCATACTGACCTGTATGCAAATTCCAGGACAGCTAGGACTGCATTCCAAGGCTCTGTCTAAAATGAAAGCTAACAAGTGCTTAAAAAAAGTATATTTCTCGCCATCTATTCTGGCATTTTTGATAGCCATATCATCATTTATATCTTCTCTGTGTGTTCAGGTCCTCTGGAAGAACAGCCAGTGCAGTGAACCACTGAGCCATCACTCTAATCCCTTGTCACTTTGTTTTCCACTTGATACAGCTGATATATATCTACCATCTGATTTGCTGCTTAAAATAACATGGTGTGAAAAAATAAACAAAGCTAGTTTTAACTGTATTTCCAAGTGTCAGGACTAGGACATAAATTCTGGCTATTTGGGATTATTGAAACCACAAACATGAATGAATAAGTTTTATTTCATTAAAGCTGAGCAAACCATCATGTATTGTGATGTATATAAAGTAAAAGTTAATAATGGGGTGGAAAAATAGCTCAATGGTTAAGAACGCTTACTACTATTGTAGAGGTCCTTAGGTTGGTTCTCAGCATCCACATTGAGTGGCTCACAAATACCTATATCTCCAACTCCAGGGGTTTTACACATATCTCTGGCTTACGTGTATGCACATACACATTAATAAAAATATTTTTCAAAAAGTAAATAATGACTGAATAGTACAGATAAAACCAAACTGAACAAGGAAATGTTAGCTGTATCCCATCATATGTGAATATATCAAAGAGACTGCCATAGAAGCAGCACCAGATTAAAAATACGGAGTTTGTTGGAGTCAAAGATGTGGCTCAGTTGGTAGAATGCAGTGACTTTCATTTCCTCATACTATATAAAGTAGGCATGGTGGTGCATACTTGTAATCCAATCACTGGAGTGATAAAAAGCAAGATTATCCTGGGTTGCATCAATAGTTCCAGGCCAGTCTGGCTACATGAGACCCTGTCTCAAAAACAAATAGGATTTTAGATTGGTGGGTCGCTATCTGTCTTAAATGCATTTATTAGTGGAAAAAATGCCAAGTGAGAGCCCTAACTCCAATGGCTGCCCAGGTAATAGTGTTAATTGTTTTGACAGTTTAACAGGGCTTGGAAAAGACAAAATGATTCATGCTTATGCTATAAAACTCTTTATTTTTCAGCTTGTGAAGCACTTACTGAGTGGGAATACCTGCCACCTGTTGGACCCCGCCCACCTAAAGGATTTGTGGGGCTGAAAAATGCCGGTGCTACTTGTTATATGAATTCCGTGATTCAGCAACTCTATATGATTCCCTCCATCAGGAACGGTATTCTTGCAATTGAAGGCACAGGTAGTGATGTAGATGATGATACTTCTGGGGATGAGAAGCAGGACAATGAGGTAAATTTTGCTTATAATACTTGTTTTTTCTGTTTGAAATTCTAATAACTGATACCATTCTCCCAAAGGCGACTGAGGGAGGCTAGTATAGTCACCAGTTTCCACAAGAGATTGGTCCAGGATCCCCTTCCAGATTCCCTCACCCCCACCGCAGGAGATCAAAATCCACTTACTAGCATTTACAAATAGTTTGAATAGACCCTACACAAATCCTTTTACATGCTTTAGGTTATCTATAGATTTTATATAATACTTTAGTGTCAGTGCTATGTAGTTGTTGTATTACATAGAAAATATTTCTAAAAGTCTGTCCATGTGTGGTACAGAATCAGTTTTCCTCCCAATATTGACCTTCATGAATCCACAAATGCTGTCATTGGATATGAAGAGCTATTTCTGGTGTATTTTCCTTCCTTAGACTGTCAAAACTATAAAAGTTGGCATTAGCTTGGCCTCTCCCACTTGGACTACCTCCTAGTATGATGTCTCCAATGCATCTTTTTTATGTAGTATTTGATAAAAGTTGAACTTTGACTAGTTTAAATCAGCAATGACCACCCCTTTTGGTTTTCTGGTACACATTGGACAAAGAATTGTCTTGGGTCACACAACTTAAAATCATATTCACTTTTCTTTTTTCCCATTTTTGTGTCCATGATTTTTGAGGGGATATTCCTGCTATGCTGTTCAAGCTAGCCTCTGAAGGTCTCCACCTTGAGTTTTGCAGGTGCCAGTATTATAGTGTATATGCCATGCTAGGCTGTTTTTTTCTGTGCTTACATGATTTTTTTATATACCATCCCCCATCCCAGTCATATCTCTACCTACTTAAAACTCTTCTCTACTTCAAATATTTTTCACATGATCTTGTTATGACAATGCTTTTTTTAAGCTGCCTGTAAAGTAGCCAGAGCAGATACTTAGGATGCCTGTTTTCAAAGAAGAGAATGTGGCAGTACTGAAGTTGGGTCATGTCTATACCCACCCTATGTCCCTTTTTTAAATGTTTAATCTATCCCTGTTTGTAGTGTTAGTGGGAATTGAAGTGAGAAGCCCAAGTATACTATTCTTGTTGTAAATGTTTTTGGCTATTTCTTCTTTTCTTCCCTTCATTCAGGAAAATTGGATTTGTTTTAAAGAAACAGTTTACCATTTCTGGGTCTTCTAAACCAACTCTTCCCAGACATACTAGGCTTAAATGATCCAGGGATTGGGGACTGAGTATTTTTACTTTTTACAAAAGTTTCATAGGAGGTGCTTATATCCAAACCTGGCTAGGACCCTACATAGTGTCTATTCCTATATCAAAGGTCAAACACAAAATGTCCACTGAACTATAAGTTTTCCTTTGTGGCTCTCATGATTTTGAACCTTGGCAATTTTCATGTTATATCTTTTACTGCTATTTGTTTTTGTTAAGGATCTGACTGTTTTGCCCAGGTTGCCCATTTTTAACTCCTGGGCTGGGCTCAAGTGATCTGCACAAGTGGCTGGGACTTCAGGCACATTCTGCAGTACTCAACTCTACTATTTATTTTCCAAGGTTTTACAATACACTGATCTTAACCATGTTTTACTGTACAGTTAAATAGTATTAAATGCACTTATTGTTGTGCATCATTACCACCATATCCAAAACTTTTTATCTTGCAAAAGTGAAACTCTGGGGCTGGAGAGATGGCTCAGAGGTTAAGAGAACTGTCTGCTGTTCTGGAGGTCCTGAGTTCAATTCCCAGCAATTACATGGTGACTCACACCCATCTATAATGAGATCTGAGATCTGGTGCCCAGAACACTATATACATAATAAATAATTTTTTTAAAAGTGAAACTCTGTACGCATTTAAAGAACTTTCAACCTTGGCAACAGCCCTTGACAGTGACTTTTTTCCCTATATAAATTTGACTACTCATAAGTGCTTCATATAACTGGAATTATATAATATTTGCCCTTCTGTGACTGATGAGGTTTTTTTTTTTCTTTTGGTTGTTTCATTTTGTTTGAGAATAGTACAGACTAACCTTTAACTTGTGAGCTTCCTCCTGCCAGAGGATAATACTTTTTACTGGCTGTATGTAGCACATTTTGTTTATCGTTTATCTGTCACAGACACTTGGATTGCTTCCTCATTTTAGCTCATGCTTTTATGAGCATGAATACACAGAAATCTCTTAGACCCTGCTTTTAGTTCTTAGCAGAATAGGTATTCTAGTTGAGTTTAAGGTAGAACATCTTTGAAGAAAACCTCTTTAAAGCTTGCTGCTTTTTTATTTTTTTTAAGGAGGGTCTAATTATATGTAGTTCTGGCTGGCCTGCAACTTGCTATGTAGATCAGAATTACCTCATACTTGAAGTCTTCCTTCTTCTGCCTCCTAAGTGCTGGAATTGTCAGCGTTTTTGCATTTTAAAATTTGAATTGAGAGTTTCAAGAGTCCTATATATTCTGGGTTCTACTTCATCAGATAAGTGATTTTCCATTTTTCTCCCACACTAAATTAGCTGCTTCTCTTGGCAGTGTATTTATGCAAAACTTTTTCATTTTCCTGAGATCCATCCAACTTGTCGATTTTCATGTTGCTTGTACCTTTGATGTCATGATGAGAAATCATTACCAATTACCATGTCTTGAAGATTTTTCCTTAGATTTTTGTTGTTTTAGCTCTAACTTTTAGGACTTGGTGCAGAATGAGTTGGGTTTTTTTAATGTTTATTTATTTATTATGTATACAATATTCCGTGTGTATGCCTGAAGGCCAGAAGAGGCCACCAGACCCCATTACAGATGGTTGTGAGCCACCATGTGGTTGCTGGGAATTGAACTCGGGACCTTTGGAAGAGCAGGCAATGTTCTTAACCTCTGAGCCATCTCTCCAGCCCCGAGGTTTTTTTTTTTTATAATCACATTTATTTATTAAGTTAATTATATGGGTTACTGCTAAAACAGTGAAATGATTTTTTTAAACTAATATTAAGGAGGCTTTAGCTTCATTCTTTTACAACTATTAATGTGTATATTCTCATTCATTGTGAAGGGGCAGAAATAAGTAATACTATAAAGTAATACATTAAAATGTATACACCTGCCGGGCAGTGGTGGCGCATGCCTTTAATCCCAGCACTCGGGAGGCAGAGACAGGCGAATCTCTGTGAGTTCGAGACCAGCCTGGTCTACAGAGCTAGTTCCAGGACAGGCTCCAAAGCCACAGAGAAACCCTGTCTCGAAAAACAAAAAAATAAAAAAAAAAAATAAAATGTATACACCTTTTGAAAATTAAGTGCTTTTGGAAACAATAGTATATGTTCACTAATTGGAATTTATCTCGACTTATTTTACTACACTTCTGATTAGTTCACTAATGATATCTTTTTGGTTTCTAGAGCAATGTTGATCCCAGGGATGATGTGTTTGGATATCCTCAACAATTCGAAGATAAACCAGCACTGAGTAAAACAGAAGATAGGAAAGAGTACAATATTGGTGTTCTAAGACACCTTCAGGTTATCTTTGGGCATTTAGCTGCTTCTCGACTACAATACTACGTGCCAAGAGGGTTTTGGAAACAGTTCAGGTAAAGTATGGATGGATAGTCAGTCTTAAAACACATCTTAAAACTTGATGAATAGCTCATATTCCTATAATACATATCTTCAGATATCTTTACGTTGAGATTTTAAGCAATAGTTACACTCCAACTATCCTTAGACTGTTTTCTTCTTTTTGCCCATAAGAGTCCATAGTTTTTCCCTAGGACTGTCATAATGAGAGAAATGTCCGGTTATGTTTTACTCTTTTGACTTTTTGGGGAGCCTACCACCGAGGTCCCAAATAAATCACATGGAGGCTTATTCTTAAAGAGTGCCTGACCTGGGCTGAAGATATGGCTCAGCAGTTAAGAGCACTGGCTGCTTCTCCAGAGGTCCTGAGTTCAATTCCCAGCAACCACATGGTGGCTTACAACCATCTGTAATGAGATCTGGCACCCTCCTCTAGCTTGCGGGCATACATGGAGGCAGAATGTTGTATGCATAGTAAATAAATAAATCAAAAAAATAAATAAAAAAAAAAGAGTGCCTGACCTTAGCTTGGCTTAAATTATTCCGTCTACCATTCGCCTCTGGGCTTTTTCCTTTTCTTCTATAAATCTTAACTTTCACTCTTGACTCCATGGCTGGCCCCTGATGTCTTGCTCCTCTCTTTCATTGATTTTCTTTTTCTTTATACTCTCTGTCTGCCACCCCCACCTATCCCTGCTCTTGCCTTGCTATTGGCCAGTCAGCTCTTTATTTGACCATTAGGTGTTTCAGACAGGCACAGTAACGCAGCTTCACAGAGTTAAACAAACGCAGCATAAACAAAAGTAACATATCTTAAAATAATATTTCCCAATAGGGAAAGACGGCAGTTTTATTTTTGATGTTAAAAATTAAACAGATTGTGGGATTCTATGTGATATTTTAATGCATATAGGGACAACATTCTAATCTCTTTTTTTGATGTCTTAGTTACTGTTTTATTTCTGTGAGGAGACCCCATGACCAAGGCAACTCTTATAAAAGAAAACATTTGATTGGGCTTACAGTTTCAGATGGTCAGTCCATTATCATGGTGGGGAGCAGACAGTCATGGTGCTGGAGTAGTAGCTGAGAGCTTTAGATCCTGATCTACAGGCAGCAGACAGATTGAGACTCTGGTCTTGGCTTGGTCTGTTGAAACCTTAAAGCCCACCCCCAGTGACACCTCCTCTAACAAGGGCGCACCTCAACTTTCCTAATGCATTTAATAAAGTTAATAATACCCTTTAATACAGTTCATGTTCCTGTCACCCCTCCCAGCTCTAAAATTTTATTCAGTTGGTACTTTATAACATGCTACTGTTGTGAATTGTAATGTAAAATACCTGATAATGAAGGGCATTTGATATACCACCTCGTTACAGGTGGAGTTTTCCTATCCTAGAAGCTGCTTCCTAATTACCACAGAGGCTTATATTAATTGTAAATGGTCAGCTAATAGCTCAGGCGTATTACTAACTTTATCCTACATTTTAAATTAACCCATATTCCTTTTTTTATGCTCTGCCACGTGGTGGTGCCTTGTTTTTTGTTTTGTTTGTTTTTCATGGAGGCTACTGGATGGGGTGGTGTGCCTCCATGTTTACCTCCATGAAAAGTTGATACATGATGTTTTGTCTTCTTCTTCTCTGATGGTAACAGCAATGAAATCTTTACAACTGCCAGTTTATCCAGAGAATGGATTTTTTTTTTAAGTGTAATTTTAAAGATTAAAAGTCCAAGACTTTTGAAGGAGGAAGGGGTGATAGAGACCCACCATTGCTGGATTGTGTACAGGAGCAAAATCCATGAACAGAAGGAATAAGAACAGATAGGACCAGACTTGGTCCTTTAGTAACAATCCTTTGGTGTGAACAGTCTTGTAATTTATTACAGATGGTGAGACACTGCCTCACCGACTGTTATGCTACCCATATCATGCTTCCTGTGGTTTTACAGTAAAGACAGCATAAATGTACTACTGCTCTTGGGAATTGACTTCTTGCGATTGGTTTGGGTTGGTTTTTTCTTAAGCTTTAGTTCATGTTTTTCAGTCAATACCTACAAAACTCAGGTAAAGAAACAATGAACTCTCCAGGTGGTGGTTGGTGGCAGTGGCAGCAGTGACGCACACCTGGCACTCAGGAGCAGAGGCTAGTAGATCTCTTCAGTTTGAGTTCAGCCTATTCTACAGATTGAGCTCCAGGACAGTCAGGGCTACACAAAGAAATTGAGTTCCAAAGAAAACAAAAGGAGTAAAAGAAACACTGCACTCTTGATTGATAGCAAGATATAGTTTGCTTTTTAAATAGTGCTGCTTCAAGGTGTTGGGGTTGCAGTTAATTAGTCTGGTTGCACACTTGCCTAGAATACCCAAGGGCCCTAACTCCCATCCCCAACAAAGGAAAGTATAGCTCCTCCAGGGGACCTTCAGGCAGCTGACAAAAGAAACCTAGAGGGAGGGGCTGGAGAGATGGCTCACAGGTTAAGAGCATTGCCTGCTCTTCCAAAGGTCCTGAGTTCAATTCCCAGCAACTACATGGTGGCTCACAAGCATCTGTAATGAGGTCTGGTGCCCTCTTCTGGCCTGCAGGCATAACACACAGAATATTGTATACATAATAAATAAACAAAGAATAATTTAAAGAAGAAAGAAACCTAGAGGGTTGTCTGTCCTCCCCTGCTTCTGGCAGAGTGAGGTTTCCCCTTGTATTTTTTTCCCCTTCCCCTTAAGGATTTTTTTATTTTTTTGACACTCAGCAACAAGAACAATTGCAGTTTCTTATATTTCCCTAATTAAGTCCCTACTCAGTCAATACTGGAAGTTTGTATGTACCACCAGTTACACTTTTCACCATAACACCCATCTTCTAACTTTACAGACTGACTATTCATTCATTTTTTCCTCTACTTTATTCTTCTGCCTTTATAAATCTTTTATAAATCTAAAATTTCTGATCCTGTTATTCTAAGAATTAAACACTTTCTCACCTCTTTATGCTGCAATTTGTCTATTGATTACAGTTTTCTCCCTCTGTTTTTTGTTTTGTTTTTATGACTTTCATTTTGGTGTTTTGATTTTTGTTATCATTTGAGACTGGTGTATAGCCCAGCCTGGCCTTGAAATTAGGATCTTCTTGGCATGGCCACCTCAATACTGAGATTGTAGGCGTATGCTACAATGCTAGGTATTTTCTCTCTCACTAAGCCTTTGCTGTTTTCTACTCTGTTCTAGTGAACCTCACAGTTAGGTTTGTATAATTGTTTCCATGTGATTAGATTCAGATTTAACTTGAAAGAGGGCAAAAAGGTTATATTAATTTCATATGTATGTATACATATGTATGTATGTATGAGTTGGTTTTTAATTTTAATTTAGTTTGTCTAACTTTAAGTCCTCAGATCACTGAAAATAGATTAACTGTAAAAATCTTTTTCACTTGAAAAAAAAATTAGTTTAATGAAGGTATACACACAACTCTGTAATCCAAAAATTTAGTGAAAACATCACTGTTGGATCCACCACCTCATTTTAATAGCATCTACAACTGGTTACAAAATGCATGTGTATATAACATTATCTGAAGCTACCACCCTTATTAAAGCCATGCTCTCTTTCAACTATACCAGTAGTTCTGTGGCAGTTCTTTGCCACTGGAGTACCACTTTCAACGTAAAGTGCTGGACTTTTGTGATGTTTCCTACTTCATGTAGTTGTTTCAGTATGCTGTCGTTATAATTGCCTTACCTACAACCCTAGAAAATGTTCGTATTGTTGTGAATGTTACATTTTATATTGCATTCATTTCACAGACTTTGGGGTGAACCTGTTAATCTTCGTGAACAACATGATGCTTTAGAGTTCTTTAATTCATTGGTGGATAGTTTAGATGAAGCTTTAAAAGCCTTAGGGCATCCAGCTATGTTAAGTAAAGTCTTGGGAGGTTCTTTTGCTGATCAGAAGATTTGCCAAGGCTGCCCACATAGGTAAGTGGTGATAGAGTGTCATAGCTAGTAGAGTTTCATATACTATCATGCTAAGAAGAATAAAATTCTTATTAGTGTTAATATAAAAATAGAATATGTCATTATTTTATTCAACTCCCACAATTGAATAAATTAAGTATTACGAATATCTGAGTACTTTGGGGTGGTTTTTGGTTTTGCTAAATAACTTGATTCCTTGTGCTTTTGTCTTGTGCTTAATATTTTACTATTTCATGCTTTTAATTCTTTCATATATTCCTAAGGAACAAAGATGACAATTTGCATATGACTAGAAATGTTACTTTTCAGTTCTCCTTTTATCTTAGAGAATTTAAATGGTAATATAAATACACCTAGAAGATTACTGGCTAGAGGTGTTATTTTCTTTTTAAAACAGTAAAACAGTTCCACCTATTATCATTTTGCACACAATATGTGCAGGCATGCATAGGGTACAGATACATAATACTTAAATAAAACTTAATAAAAAAATATGAATTTATAAACATGTCATTTCTCACTATCAAATCACATCAAGGTTTTATTTTGGTGCTGTAAGGAAACCTGTTACTATGTGTACTAATTTTAAAACTGGGGGTGCTGGAGAGCCAGCTCATTGTTTAAAAACTGGCTATACTTGTAGAGGACCCAGGTTCAATACCCAGCACCCACGTGGTGATGTACAACTGTAACTCGATTTATAGGGGATCTGACTCCTGGCTTCTTCAAGCGCCAGACCTACACAGTATACACATTCATACATGCAGGCAAAACACTCATGCACATAGATTTTTTTTTTTTAAAAAATAACAAACTCAGGCCTAGAGAGATGACTCAGCAGTTAACAAGCTTTTCCTGTACTTCTAGAGAACCCAAGTTTAGTTCTCAGGATCCACATCAGCCAGTTCATACCATAACTCTAATTCTAGGGGATCCAACACCCTTTTCTGGTCTCTTGGGCACACAACACAACAAATAGCAGACATAGAAGCTTACACATGTTGGACTGGGACTGAACGAGCATGGGATCAAACTGGACCCTCTGAATGTCGCTGACAATTGGGGCAGACTGAGGAGCCAATGATAATGGCACTGGGATTTGTCTGTACTGCATGTACTGGCTTTTTGGGATCCTATCTATTTGGATGTATACCTTCCTAAGCCTGGATGTGGGGATTGGGGGGGCTTGGACTTCCCACAGGGCTGGGTACTCTGCCCTCTCTTAGGACTGGAAGGAGAGGGGAAGGTGTGTGGGCAAGTAGGAGGGAAGTGTGAGGAGGGGAGGAAATAGGAATTTTGATTGATATTATTTATAAAGTAATAAAATTAAAAAACTTCATGAATTTTAGAAACAAAAAATACTCACATTTGTCAAAATACTGAAGGAGAGAACCAACTTCACAAAGTTGTCCTGACATTTGTATGAAGTGGCATACACACTCTAATACAATTTTAAGTTTGTTTTTTATTAGAATTCTTTTAAAATAAGTTGGTGATTTGCAATCTCTAAGATAATTTTAAAGTCATCAAGCAAAAGATGTGTGTCTCCAAGCTTGATGGCCTAAATTCGATCCTCAAGTCCCCTATTGTGAAAGTAGAGAACCAATCCAGAGTATAATTTTTTTATTTTATTTTTTATAATTTTTTAAAGGTGGTATTTTTACATAAACCAAACTCTTACTTTATGTAGTCTTGGGCTAATTTTGTCATTGAAGGAAACATTTTGTTTTTTAATCAGTAAATGATTGAAAAGTACTATATAAATAGACTTCTGTGGGTTCATAATTTAAATGAGAGGTTATATGTGTTTTTTCGACATATATTGTCCACTAGCCTGGGCAACTTTTGGTTCTTTAGAAAAACCTTTTTTATCAGAGGCAAATTATATAAATAATTTAACCTCTTAATTATTGATAAAATAGCCAACATTTTGATTAGCTGTTTCCATCAATCTTGTATTGGAATTTTTTACCAAGAGATTTTTTTTTTAGTTTTTCAAGACTGGGTTTTTCTCTGAAGCCCTGGCTGTTTTCGAATTTGCTCTGTAGACCAGGATGGCCTTGAGCTCTGCTTCTGCCTCCCAAGTGCTGGGATTAAAGGCAGGTGCCACCACCACCACTGGGCTGCCAAGAGAAAATTTTGAGAGCATAATCTTTATCATAATCTATATCAGATCCATAATGCTTGACCAACAACTAAACTAGTTTTGTTTTTGTTAAATCCAGTATAATCAAGTAGAGTCCAAGTCTACTATTACAGGACTCGTTTGCTTAGAATATGGTCCGAAAACTATAGAGCATGGGCCTTATCAAGCTGGTTACCTGTTCTATAAAGTTTTATTGGAACTTGCTCACTCAATAATGTATTGTCTGTCTACTTTTGCTAAAATGGTAGAATTGAACACTTGATACAGAGACAATGGGACCCATAATTAATTACTGTAAACCTAAAATTACTGAAAGCACGGTAGACTAAAAGATCTTAACCTATAAGCGCAGCTAGCCCTTTTTATTAATGTTGTTTTTCAAGACGGTTTCTCTGTGTAGCCTTGGCTATCCTGGAATTCCTTCTGTGAACCAGGCTGGCCTCAAATTCAGAGAGTGTTAGATTAAAGGTGGGCGACACCACCACCCAATTACTCTTAATTTCCATTTCACCTATTTCTTTTGACTAAGTTAACCTTTCAGAATCAATTTCACTCAAGTGTGGGCGGTGATAGTTCTCTATCAAATTTGTCATGAAGAGTATATAATCTAATGTAGTGACCAGCACAGTCTAAATAACCAAGAAATCTATTGGTATTAGTAGAATTCTGACTTAGGAGTTTTGTTTTTCATTAAATATATAAATTATGAAATATTTAGAGAACTAAAGAGTAAATCCTTTTCTGATAATTCTTAAATAATGTCTTTAGGTACGAATGTGAAGAATCTTTTACGACTCTGAATGTAGACATTAGAAACCACCAAAATCTTCTTGATTCTCTGGAACAGTACGTCAAAGGAGATTTATTAGAAGGGGCAAATGCTTATCATTGTGAAAAATGCAATAAAAAGGTATGTATTGTCTGTTAATTATGATAATTCTGGGAGCCATTGATAGTTGATAGCTCCTGGTAAGGGAAAGACATTCCAGTCTTTTAAGTCCTGGTAAGCGGACTACATTCCAGTGAAGAATATGATCAGCACAAATTGGACTTGGTAGGTTCTTTATAAAAAGAAGCAGGGGGTGGGGGACTTGGAGTTTAGAGGTAGACCTGTAAGTCACTTTTTTTATTTTTTTTTTAAATCTTCCTTTGTTGTGACAATAAAAAAAAAAGCAGAGTGTGTTTGTGTATGTGTGTGTGTGTTGGGGGAAGGAAGTTTAAAAGTAGTGCCAGAAAAGACTAGGAAATATAAAATTGTAATTGCTT
Organism: Microtus ochrogaster; assembly: GCF_000317375.1. NCBI lineage: Eukaryota > Metazoa > Chordata > Mammalia > Rodentia > Cricetidae > Microtus > Microtus ochrogaster. The sequence continues at coordinate 39,695,835 of NC_022016.1, forward strand.
ATGTGAATTAATAGAGCTGATGGAGGAAAACATTTTTCCTCTTATGTTTAGGATTATTTTGCTGAAACTATTAGTTTTTTAAATAGAGTAAAATTGTTCTTTACTTTCTAATTGGATCTTTCTATGGGAATGTAACTCTTCAAGGAAGAAGGATATCTAAATGTATAAATAGTAAATTATGTTTATCTTTTTTGACTTCCAAAGTATTTCAAGTCTAAGTTAACTGTGTTGTGTGGCCTACCACACACTTAGAAAAGTATTAAAGTCTACATTGGGATTATGAGCAATGAAGAAAAAGTAAACTGTTTCTTCAGTTTATTTACAGTAGACAACCTTTGTTGATAACTATAAATAATAAATGGCTGTAGGCAAGGACAGTATAGAAACCAGGCAGTAAGTAATGTGTCAATGACTAATTTTAGCAATTTGTAATCACTGGTATAGGCCGTTTTCATATTAACCAGTTACATTTACATCAGCTTCTCAAATACTTTATGATTGCAATCCAAATAACTTATGAAAACTTGATATCGTAGTTGTATTTTTGTTGTTTTTTGTTAAGAGTTTGCTTAAGAGGCTGGAGAGATACCTCAGCAGTGAAGAAGAATGCTTACTCTCTTGTGTAGGACCTGGATTCAGTTTCTAACATCCACATGGAAGTTCACAGTTGTGTGTCGTTCCAGTTTCAGGGAATCTATTGCCCTTGTCTGGTCTCCTCAGCAACTAGGCACACATATGGTATACTTACACATAATTTGCTTAAAGAGCTAGATGTAGTGATTCGCAACTACAGAAGGGAAAACATATGGACCCTATGAGGCCCTATCTTTTAAAAAAAAAAAAAAAAAAAAAAGAATCCAAGAGAAAAGGTTTGCCTGGTCTGGTCTTAATGCTGTAACCTCAACTACTTCAGGAGGCTAAAGCAAGAGGATAACATATTCAAGACCTGTCTGAGCTACAAAGCAAGTTCAAAATAAATCTGGACAAAAAAGAATTGGAGGTATAGCTAAAGGACAAGCGCTTGCATAGCATGTGTGACACCCTAGGTTCACTTTCTGATTTGGGAGTGGTGGTGGTTGTTTGGATTTTGGTTTGTTTTTTATAGTGGATTGTATCTATTCTCTTTATTTTAGGTTGATACTGTAAAGCGTTTGCTAATTAAAAAATTACCTCCTGTTCTTGCTATCCAACTAAAACGATTCGATTATGACTGGGAAAGAGAATGTGCAATCAAGTTCAACGATTACTTTGAATTTCCTCGAGAGTTAGACATGGAACCTTACACAGTTGCAGGTGTTGCTAAGCTGGAAGGGGATAATGTAAACCCAGAAAGTCAACTGATACAACAGAATGAGCAGTCTGAAGAGAAAGCAGGAAGCACAAAGTACAGACTTGTGGGTGTGCTTGTGCACAGTGGTCAAGCAAGTGGAGGACATTACTACTCTTACATCATTCAGAGGAATGGAGGAGATGGTGAAAAGAATCGCTGGTATAAATTTGATGATGGCGATGTAACAGAGTGTAAAATGGATGACGACGAAGAAATGAAAAACCAATGTTTTGGTGGCGAGTATATGGGAGAAGTGTTCGATCACATGATGAAGCGCATGTCATACAGGCGCCAGAAAAGGTGGTGGAATGCTTACATACTTTTTTATGAACGAATGGACACAATAGACCATGATGATGAACTGCTAAGATACATATCAGAGATTGCTATCGCCACAAGGCCCCATCAGATTGTTATGCCATCGGCCATTGAGAGAAGTGTACGGAAGCAGAATGTACAGTTCATGCACAACCGAATGCAGTACAGTTTGGAATACTTTCAGTTTATGAAAAAACTACTTACATGTAATGGTGTTTACTTAAACCCTCCTCCAGGTAAGTGTCAAGGTAGCTTCTTACAGCATAGAGTAATTCTTATTTATTGATAGGAATAAGCTTTGCTTCACCTACCCCCTACCTACCTACCACCCCTCCCCAAGACAGGGTTTCTCTGTAGCTTTGGAGCCTGTCAGAGATCCATGTGTTTGAATGTGATGCTGGGATTTGAACCCAGGGCCTTGTGTATGGTAGTTGGAACACTGCCTTGGGGTTTTTTTTGTTTGGTTGATTTTTTTTGGGTTGAGGGGAGTTGTTTGTTTTTTTTTTTTTTTTTTTTTTTGAGATGGGATTTCTCTGTGTAACAATCCTGCCTGCCTCTACCTCCTGAGTACTGGGATTAAAGTGATACAGCATGGCTGGCTTTTTTTCTTTGTGCTAAATTCAGGTATAAGAATTTTTTTTTTTTTATTGAGAAAAGGAAAAAAGAAAAGAAAAAAGTTTCCACCTCCCCAAAGCCTCCCATTTCCCTCCCCCTAGGTATAAGAATTTTTATAAGTAATCTGAGAAGAGTTCTATTTATTTTAATAAACTGAGAACACAGAGTACAAGTTTATTTGAAAATGGGGCTTGAACAGAAGTTTTGATTGTTTTTAAAAATGTGTATATGTTTTTTGTTTTGTTTTGTTTTTTAGGGCAAGATCACCTGTCTCCTGAAGCAGAAGAAATCACTATGATTAGTATTCAGCTTGCTGCTAGGTTCCTCTTTACTACAGGATTTCACACAAAGAAAATAGTTCGTGGCTCTGCCAGTGATTGGTACCTGGTTTTGGATTTTTATTCCTATTTAAAATTTGGTGGAGTTCTTTAATAGAGTGTTTTGTTTTATTTTTTTTCAGATCCCTAATATCATTGTTTCACATCTAAAAGGCAGATTTTTTTAAAAATGTAATCAATAATGAGAGAAATCACACTAAAATACTTGACATAAATTTAAGTGTAAAAAAATTGTTAAAAAAATACAGATACCATCATAATGCCTTGGTATTTTTGGGGTTTGTTTTGTTTTGGTTTCTGGGGTTTTTTGTTTTTTTTTGGTTTTTTGTTTTGTTTTGTTTTTTTCCCCAGATAGGGTTTCTCTAGTAACCCTGTCTATCCTGGAACTTGCTTTGTAGACCAGGCTGGCCTCAAACTCAGCTATCCATCTGCCTCTTCCTCCTGAGTTCTGGAACTAAAGGCATGTGCCACTACTGACCAGCTATATCTACTTAGTAATTGTTCCTTATTAAGGGCCAGTGATGTTTCAGTGGGTAAAAGCTCTTAACCACTAAACCTGACAACTGAGTTTGATCCCCAGAACCCACATAGTGGAAGGGGAGAGCCTATTCTTGCAAATAGTCCTTTAAGTTATACACACTAAATCTATATATATATTTTTTTCTTTTTTTTTTTTTTACTTATCCAGAAGATAGTTCAATAAGGAAAGAAGGGATTTTGTCATCATTTAATAATGTGTTTTGGTTTTGGGTTTTTTTTTGTTTTGTTGGTTTTTAAGACAAGGTTTCTATGTGTAGCTCTCACTGTCCTGTCCTGAAACTCTGTATGTAGGCCAGGAACCATTGCCACCTGGCTATTAATGGTTTTTTATTTTTTTTAAATATTTATTTATTCATTATGTATACAATATTCTTTCTGTGTTATGCCTGCAGGCCAGAAGAGGGCACTAGACCTCATTACAGATGGTTGTGAGCCACCATGTGGTTGCTGAGAATTGAACTCAGGACCTTTGGAAGAGCAGGCAATGCTCTTAACCTCTGAGCCATCTCTCCAGCCCTTTTAATGGTTTTTTAGTAACCAATGCAAGCTTTCACCTATTTTGTAATTCCATGAGATTAGGCCAAGTCATATAGTAGTCATGTCTCTACCCCCAACGCCCACAAGATTTTTCTGTAGATCTAGCTAACCTAGAACTCCTGTAGACCAAACTAGCCTAGAACTCAGATCCAACTGAGATGCATGCCCAGCTCCGTATCAGTCATTTTAATGTTAATACTAGAAGTGATCATTATTGCTGCTGCCTTCAGTAAAAAAAGATGTTTGCTGTCTTTTGTTTCCTAGCGATCCATCCCTTTACTGTAGGAAAAGTGAACTGAATTTATAGTTGTGGTTTGTTTTGTTTTAGGTATGATGCATTGTGTATTCTCCTTCGTCACAGCAAGAATGTGCGATTTTGGTTTGCTCACAATGTTCTTTTTAATGTTTCAAATCGTTTTTCTGAATACCTTTTGGAATGCCCTAGTGCAGAAGTGAGAGGCGCATTTGCTAAACTTATAGTCTTCATTGCACATTTTTCCTTGCAAGATGGGCCTTGTCCTTCACCTTTTGCATCTCCTGGACCTTCTAGTCAGGTAATTGTCCCTTTGTTTATAATTATTTGTGTATTACCCACCCCCAAATGTGTTTTCCTGAAGTTAAAGAGAGAAACTTGAATGCTTTTTTTTTTAATGTTTACCAAAGTAACAAAGCCTGATCCTGAATTCCATTAAAATTACTAGATAAAAAGCAGCAATGATTATTTGCCCTTTAAAAAAATATGGGTAGCCTGGGATATGATTTGGTGGTAGAGAGCATTCCTAAAATAGACTCTGGTGCTCTAGTTTCTATCCCTAGCACAGAAGGGAATTTTTGTAAAGTTATAAGTTTTTATGTGTATGTATGTGTATGCTTTTTAAACATTTATTATGTATGGGATGTTGTGCATGTGCCACAGCACAAGTGTAGAGGCCAAAGGATAACGTGTGGGAGTCAGTTCTCTCCTTCCACCATGTAGGTACTAGGAATCAAACTTCTAGTCCTCTGTTTGGGTGGTAAGCTCCTTTACCCATTGAGTTCTCTCACCAGCCCTATTTTTTAGTTAGCTTACAAAATAGTGCTTCCATGTGAGATGTTCCTATATACTTCATTTTGGTGGATTTTTTTAAATTTATTTATTATGTATACAATATTCTTTCTGTGTGTATGTCTGCAGGCCAGAAGAGGGCACCAGACCTCATTACATTACAGATGGTTGTGAGCCACCATGTGGTTGCTGGGAATTGAACTCAGGACCTTTGGAAGAGCAGGCAATGCGCTTAACCACTGAGCCATCTCTCCAGCCCTTGGTGGATTTTTTTAATGAATTTTTTTTTAATTGCAGCAAAGTGAAAAATCTATAATTAACTCAAAAGCTGAGTGTGGTGGCACGTGCCTATAAATCTTGGGAAGCTGAGGCAGGGGGATTGAGAATTGAAAGCCCACCTAGGTTCTACATATTGAGACCCTATCTCAAAACAAAATTAATAAAATGAAAAAGAAAAAAAATAAGAAACCTACTTGAGATTTTCATTTCCTTTACCAAGAATCAAATCCTTTTAATAGTTTGTGGAACAGGCCTATAATCTCAACCACTTTGGAAGCTAAAGCTAGAGGATTGCAAATTCAAAAGCCAGCTTGGTCCAATTTAGTTTAGACCATTATCTATTAGTAAGAAGAGATCTTGGGATATAGCTCAGTGGCAAAGTTCTTCTCTAGCATTAGCATACACATGGCCTTGGATCAGTCTAGTGGTGATAGGCAAGATAGATTCCAAAAAGGTATTTTTGTGTTCAACATATGCATACATGTCCCCTTTTTATAAGAATACAATTATCACCAGTTGGTGGCGTCACACGCCTTATTAGCTTGTGTTTTCTCCTTTACAGGCTTATGACAACTTAAGCTTAAGTGACCACTTATTAAGAGCAGTACTAAATCTCTTAAGGAGGGAAGTTTCAGAACATGGTCGTCATTTACAGCAGTATTTCAACTTGTTTGTAATGTATGCCAATTTAGGTAAGAAGTGAAATTTTCATAATCTCTGTTAAAGTATTATGTTAAATGATAAGTCATTCAGAAGGTCAAATGGTAAAATAAGGATTTCTTTTTTCTTTGTAGCAAACCTTTTCCCCTGTGTGCTTTTTTTTAATACCTCTGGTAAACACAACTGAGACTCTATTAAAGTTTTGCCTCCTTAATCGATGATACTGCATCTGTTTGCTTTATTATTTTATATACATTGGTGTTTTACATGCATATCTGTCTGTATGAGGGTGTTGAATTCCTTGGAACAGGGCTGCCTCGTTTGACAGCTCTCCTCAAAGTAACTTGCTCTTTCTAATATCTGTTGGTTCCTGTTCAGTTACTACTAGAACGGAACCTAAATATTGTGCTCTATTGTCTTCTACCATTATTTGTTGCAAAAGATTGGGGGAAAAAACTTGTCTACCACAAATATGCACATTCCAACACTGAAGGGTGGGGACACACCTTTAATTTTTAGCACTAGGGAGGCAGACTGATCTGTGAGTTTGAGGTCAGTCTCCCTAATAATGAGTGGTGAGTTCTAGACCAACCAGATGACAATGAGATGTTCCCCCCCCCCCCCAAAAAAAAAGCACAAATAATTTTTATGTTATTTTGGTGTTTATTTTAATTAACTTGGACAGAAGATATATGTCCTGTAATAAGTCTGAATTCAAGTAAGAACAATGTGTTCCTGATTATAAAGTGATAGGCAAGGGTTAGGCATAATACCAGATGCAAGTAGATCTCTGAATTTGAGGCCAACCTGGTCTGCATAGTAACTTCTAGAAGAGTTAGGACTATATCGGGAAGCCCTATCTCCAAAAAAGAGAAAAAAAAGAAAAGGTGATAGACCAGGATTAGAAAGGTGGCTCAGCAGTTAAAGTGCTTGTACAGGAGTTCAGATTCTTACAACTCAAGTATATGCTGAGTGGAATATGATGGTTTGCCTGTAATTCCAGTCTGAAAAGGTTGAGACATGGAAGCTACAGAGCAAGTTGGCTAATAACTGCTGATTTTGTTCACAAAGTTCTTTCCTTCTTTTTTTTTTTTTCTCGAGACAAGGTTTCTCCGTAGCTTTTGGTGCCTGTTCTGGAACTAGCTCTTGTAGACCAGGCTGGCCTCGAACTCACAGAGATCCGCCTGCCTCTGCCTCCCGAGTGCTGGGATTAAAGGCGTGCGCCACCCCCCCCCCTACAAAGTTCTTTCTATCCTAATGTTTTCCTTCCCCATTTTCTCCTGCCTGTTTCCTGTCTCTCTTTTGACTGCAGGTGTGGCAGAGAAGACACAGCTGCTGAAACTGAGTGTGCCTGCTACCTTTATGCTTGTGTCCTTAGATGAAGGTCCTGGTCCTCCGATTAAATATCAGTATGCTGAATTAGGCAAATTATACTCGGTAGTGTCACAGCTAATCCGCTGTTGCAATGTCTCCTCAAGAATGCAGTCTTCTATCAATGGTAATATATCCTTGGCAATAGTTTTGAATACTCTGGGTCAGATCTAGAACTAAATTAAATATAATACCGAAGATAAATACAAAGTAAGGATGTGAAGGAAGGTCCGTGCTTATGACATTTTATTTACAAGTTCTGTACTTTTTTCACATTAATATGAATCTTTCTGCTTTCTATTGTGTTAAATTTCTAAAATTTTTCATGTTAGTATACCTAATCATTGTAGCATAGTCTATATTTCTTCATTATGCTTAGGAAACTTGACTTTTGCAGCTCATTTTTCTAAAACAGGCTATTTTCTTAGATGTCTACATTGTTACTGTGGAGAAGCTTATTGGTTGTTCATTGGTGACAAATCTGTATTGTAGGTAATCCTTCTCTTCCAAATCCTTTTGGTGATCCTAATTTATCACAACCTATAATGCCAATTCAGCAAAATGTGGTAGATATTTTATTTGTGAGAACAAGTTATGTGAAGAAAATTATTGAAGACTGCAGTAACTCTGATGAGACCGTCAAATTGCTTCGCTTTTGCTGCTGGGAGAATCCTCAGTTCTCATCTACCGTCCTCAGTGAACTTCTTTGGCAGGTTAAGAAACTATAACCATTGCTAAATCTCTATGACTTGATTTGTTACCCATTTATCCATTATTCACTGTGTCTTACCTATTTCTAGGTTGCATATTCCTATACTTATGAACTCCGACCCTATTTGGATCTGCTTTTACAAATCTTACTAATTGAGGACTCCTGGCAAACTCACAGGTAAAAATACTTTAAACATGATTTAACTGAATTGTTTTTTACTTAAAGAAAACCATCAATAGACTTTTGTATACATGTGAATTCATTTAAGCCTAAGAATTATTTTAGTTTTAGATTACATTAGTTTTAGAACTAACCTCATGACACAAAGGTAGTCCTTAGGTGAGGAGGACACAGAGAATACAGATCTTTAATCCCGGCACTTGGGAGGCTGAGTTGAGTTCCAAACTAGCCAGGGCTGTAGGGAGGCCTTTAACAAAAAAGAGAGAGTTCGTAGGTGGAACAACAAAATAACTCAGTAGGTAAGGATACTTGGCTTCTGCCTGATGACCTGTGTTTAGTCCTACGCGATTTTTAAAAAGAAAACCAGTTCTTGCTGGGCGGTGGTGGTGCATGCCCTTGATCCCAGCACTCAGGAGGTAGACAGGCAGATCTCTGAGTTTGTGGCCATCCTGGTCTACAACAGCTAGTTCCAGGACAGGCTCCAAAACTACAGAGAAACCCTGTCTCAAAACCAAAAAGAAAAGAAAACCAGTTCTCTCCAGCTATTCACTGACAGGCATGCACACCTGCACACACGGAAATATATTGGTTATCTTAATAGATTACTGCTAACTCATTAACGTTGAATTTACAGCCAATAGCTTACACCTCACACCCGATGTGAGCTTCTTTAGTAAACATTTTCTGTAAGATGCATCACAGCTTAGGAACACTAGACTGCACTTCAGTGCTATGCTGGTATACCATTTAAAACAGCAAAAGCAAATACTTGTTCAGAGTTAGAAGGGGAAACAAGGCGGAGTCACTTTATTCAACCTCTGCTAGGAAAGTGCTGGTTCTGGGCAACTCAAATTATTTTCTACTTTATTCATGATCACAGATAGCTAACAGCACTTTAAGTACTGATTTTTAAGATTACCCATTCTTGGGGTTGTAGAATGGCTTGGCCATCTTTTTGAGGTGACTCATATTTGGTTCCTAACACCCACATAGTGATTCAAAACCCTCTGTATGTAACCGACAACCCTCTTCTGGCTGCTAAAGGCACCAGGCACGTGTGTGTGTGTGTGTGTATATATATATATATATACATATATACATACACAATGCAGGAAAAGCACTCCTACATCTACAAATAAAATAATTTAAACCTTTTTTTTAATGCCAATGTTTAGTCTTAGTGGAAGATTGCAAATGCCAGAATTTACAGATTCAAACTATGAAATTATCTTTTTAGCATTATATGTTTCCAATTACTGTTATAAAAATAGCAGTAAGCAAAGTTTCTGTTTTCTTGGAGGCAAAATGTTCAAAGCTGTCACCATTGATACTTCACTCCTAAGATAAATTTTAATGTAGTTTAGCTTCTAGTATTTTCCTTCTTAAAACAGTGTAAGAGATTATAGCTTTTAGGGAGTAATGGCATATATGAACTTTTAATTCCAGCATTCCAATGCAGAGGCAGGCAGATCCCTTTGAGTTCTGAGCCAGCGGAGACTACATAGCATGATCCTTTCTCAAAAAATAGAAAAGAATTTGTAGCTTTCTAGTTAAACATATCAAATTCTCTTCTTAGCATATAATATGAAACCAAGTTGGATTAACTGTGAGAAAGAAAGTAGTCATTTTAACTCAAGCTTGAAAATCATCTCATAGAGAAAGGTGAATCGCTGTAAGTTCGAGGCCAGCCTGGTCTACAAAGGACAGCCAACGCTGCACAGAAAAACCCTGTTTTGACAAAAACCAGGAAGAAGGAAGTTTTGTCATGTCTTCCCATGTGTCCTGTTTTGTTAGACATGAAGAAGCAACATCAAGCTAATACTGTTTAAAGATGGTATCTGGAAAACTATTGATATTAGTGGAAAGTAATATTTTAGCACTTGTATATAAGTTTGTAAAAATGAAGGTAAGGATTGGGAGTGGTTTAGTGACAGAGAGCTTATCTAACATGGGTTGCACTGGTCCTCACCCTCAGCACCGCTCCCCCTCCAAAAAAAAAAAAATTGAGAAGTAGGATTTATATGTAGTATCTTAGATCAAACAGCAAGAAGCCTGTAGCCATTTATACATTCTTGTTCCTTTCCCATCCTGACAACCATTTAAATCTCCTTTCTTCTGTGAGTTTGCCTTTTCCTATCATTTTGCCAAAATGTAAGTACAACATTTGGCATTTTTTTCCTTTAGCAGTTATTTTCCTTCAGTGTAATGTTTGCAAGGTTCATTTACCATTATAGCATATATTGGTATTTTATTTCCTTTTTTATGGCTAAATGACTACTTAGTCTTACAGGTATGTCATTTTGTTTATTGGCAGGTAATGTCTAACACAAAAAAAAAAAAAAAAAACCAGGCACTGGGCATGGTGTTACAAGCATATAATCTCAGTAGTTGAGAGACTGTGACAGTTAGATTGAGAGGTCAAAGCCATTCTTTGTTACATAATGAGACCCTTCCTCAAAAAACAAAAGACAAAAATCAGATTATTCTCAACTACGGAGTTTGTGAACTTGTTTCTTAACTTTTTAAAGTTTGTGTTATTCTTGAGTGTTTTGACTTTGCTTCTGGTAATGTATTTAAACTTCCTAAGAAGGGCAATTTGAACAAGTAAAGTTAAATGCACAGACTTGAGTCAGATTGGTTGGCAACTGTAGGACCCTAGGCAAGCTGTTTATTTTGTCATCTTCTCCAAGGTTTCATAATATTTGCTGTCCAGTATGAAACAACTGAACTCACAGGCATTTACTGGGTGACATGTAATAGCACTCAATAAATGTTAGCTTCTCTTAGATTTTAGAAGTTTTTATCTTCTGATTGTTTTTCAGAATTCATAATGCCCTTAAAGGAATTCCAGATGACCGAGATGGGCTGTTTGACACAATCCAGCGTTCTAAGAATCACTATCAAAAAAGAGCATACCAGTGTATAAAATGTATGGTAGCTCTCTTTAGCAGTTGTCCTGTTGCTTACCAAATCCTGCAGGTGAGGGTATTTTCTTGTAATTTCATAGAAATTTGAATCAGAGTTAAAGATCCTATTTTAAAGGCTAAGGCTATATATAGCTCTGTGGTATACTACTTACCCAGAATATACAAAGCCTTGGAGTTAAACCCCAGTACCACAAACAATAAGCAAAAATGACGTTAAGATCTTGTTTTAATCCAGGACTGGTGGGTATACATCTATAAAATCAATATTCAAGGCTAAGGCAGGAGGACAACAGGTTCAACAACCGCCTGAGCTACATACATAGCAAGTCTTTATTTCAAGGGGGGGGGAACAATCCTGAGATTGTGAGGGTGGTCGTCATTTTAAATTTTCTTTGAGATATTCCAAATCGTCTTAAGTGTATATGTGGTTTTACTTTTAAAGGGCAATGGAGATCTTAAAAGGAAATGGACCTGGGCAGTAGAATGGCTTGGAGATGAACTCGAAAGAAGACCATACACTGGCAATCCTCAATATACTTACAACAATTGGTCTCCCCCAGTACAAAGCAATGAAACATCAAATGGCTATTTTTTGGAAAGATCACATAGTGCTAGAATGACACTTGCAAAAGCTTGTGAACTCTGTCCAGAGGAGGTAAAGAAAGCCACCAGTCTACAAGAGATAGAAATGGAAGAAAGCAAAGTAATTCTTTATTAGGCCACTGGTTGTGTATTAATGAAAGTGTTGTTTCTTAAAGGTTTTGCTAAAGTTGTACTTGCTTTAATATTTAGTGATAAGTTAATCAGGATGCCTCCCTCTGGAAAATTACAGTGCTATAACCTCATTCTTCTAAGAGAATCCAAATTATAAATTTTAATTTTTTTTTAAATCTTTATGTGTATGAGTGTTTTGTCTGTATATATGTCTGCACCATGTGCCTTCTTGGTGTCCATGGAGGCCAGAAAAAAAGGATATTGGATTCCCTGAAATTGCAGTTCAACAAATTATTGTGAACTGACATTTACATATTAACTTGAACTTTGGCCGGTCAGTGGTATTGTGTGCCTTTAATCTCAGCACTTGGGAGGCAGAGACAGTTGGATCTCTGTGAGTTTGAGGTCAGCCTGGTCTACAAAGCAAGTTTCTGGGCAGCCAGGACTGTTGAACAGAGAAACCATGTCTCAAAAAAACCAAAAAAATAAATAAATAAATAAATAAATAAATAGATAAATAAATAAAAATTAAAAAAAAATACTTGAACTGGCTGGCCAGTGGTGGCACATGCCTTTAATCCCATCACTTGGGAGGCAGAGATAGGCAGATCTCTGTGAGTTCAAGACCAGCCTAGTCTACTAGAGCTAGTTCCAGGATGGCCTCTAAAGCTGCAGAGAAACCCTGTCTCAAAAAACACCACACAAAAAAAAAAGACTTGAATTTGAAGCAAGTGCTCTTTACTATGACTCATCTCTCTAGCTCCATTCCCTTCCGCCTTTAACATCATTCATTTACTCTGTATGTGTGTGAATATGAACCATAGCACATGTGGAGATGAAATTTTTTTTTCAAATTAAAATATAGCCACATTATTTTCCCCCTTTTAGTTAATTCCCACACATCCCCTTGCTCTGTCTTTGATTCATGGCTTCTTTTTCTTTAAATGTTGTATATATGTATATTCTTAATGTATAAATAACGTGTTCAGTTGTGTATAAAGTTACTTACATGTCTATTACATTAGGAATGACCATTTGGTATTAGATACATAATTAGGGGATTGTTCCCTAGGGGATATAATTTTCCTGCTTTCAGCATTCCTTGTTTACCTATATATGGTTCTCTGTCTAGGCTTAAAATCTCATGAACTTTCCTCCTTCCATGTTAACATCTATGGATGTCCTTGTTTAGACAGCCATGTGTGTGGCTTCCCTGGCATTTATAGGAGATGGAGCCTCACAATAGACATCCCGTTCCTCTGACTCTTTATAGTATTCCACCCCCTCAGTGACTGGGGAGGGTCCCTGAACCTTAGATTGCAGAAGTTATAAACAGTTTTTAAAAGTTGTTACTACGTCAACAGAGTTGGAAGTGAGTTTGATGTTGCTTACATAATTCTTTTTCTTTAAAATTAGGAACCAGATGACCAAGATGCCCCAGATGAGCATGAATCACCTCCACCAGAAGATGCCCCATTATACCCCCATTCCCCTGGATCTCAATATCAGCAGGTAAGCAGGAGTCAGATAGTGGGGTTAATAACCTCTACAGTGGTTCTCAACCTTTCTAATGCTGCAACCCTTTAATATACAGTTCCTCGTGTTGTGGTGACCGACAACCATAAAATTATTGTTGTTGCTACTTTATAACTATAATTTTGCTACTATTATGAATTGTAATGTAAATATCTGATATGTGACCCCTGTGAGAGGGTCATTCAGACCACCCCCAGGGGTTGCAATCCACAGATTGAGAACCACTGCTCTAAAACCAATTTCATGCTTAGTTGTAAAGGATGGCTTTTCCATGACTAAACTCATAGATTATCTGAACTAACTCTGGGTACATGATCCAGAAGAATGTTTGTAATGTGGTCATGGTGCAAATTTAACTTGCCCCAGTGATGTCGTTCCCTTACCAAATATATGTCTTGTACTAGTATAGAGTGAGTAAAACTGCATGATTCTTCTCAGCATAATAATCATTGCTTAGTGTGAATGATTATGATAACACTTGTTAGGCTAAGTGGATTCTGAAAACACAGAGATGGCAGTTAAATAATGTTCCTTAATTAGCCTGGGATTTCATTGACAGAAATTATGGGGAATTTGACATATTTCTTCAGGTGATTATACCTGTAAAATCACAAAAGTAGGGGGCTGGAGAGATGCCTCAGTGTGGTTAAGAGCACTGCCTGCTCTTCCAAAGGTCCAGAGTTCAATTCCCAGCAACCACATGGTGGCTCACAACCATCTGTAATGATGTATGGTGCCCTCTTCTGGCCTGTAGGCATACAAGCAGACAGAATACTATATACATAATAAATTAATTAATATTTTTTTAAAAAATTACAAAAGTAGAGAATAATATCCTAAATGGGAACATTCCTAAAACATAGATGTGACCAAATCAAATGTTTTGAGTTGACAGTAGTACACAATGGACACCAGCTTCCTAGCATGGTGTAGACTGCCAAAACTCACCAAGAGTAGATGACTTAACCTTTAATCCCAGCAATCTTGAGACAGAGATAGGTAGATCTCTGAGATTGTGACCAGCCAGGGCTACATATTAAGACTCTATCTTGCAAACCTTTAATCCCAATACTCAGGAGGCAGACACAGGTGGTTATTAGTGAGTTCCAGGGCAGCCAGGACTGTTAAGCAGAGACACCTTGTCTTTTAAGAGGGGGAAAAAAAAAAGGGAGGGGGGTGCTTGAGATCTGTTGACAAGTTCCCAGGTGTTGCTACCCTGAAAAGCATGCATTGAGACTGGCACTTAAGGACAGCCTTATGGCCGGGCGGTGGTGGCGCACGCCTTTAATCCCAGCACTC
>NC_022016.1:39710335-39712790 GCF_000317375.1 Microtus ochrogaster
GCGGATCTCTGTGAGTTCGAGGCCAGCCTGGTCTACAAGAGCTAGTTCCAGGACAGGCTCCAAAGCTACAGAGAAACCCTGTCTCGAAAAACAAAATCTGTCTGCATAAGCAATTTCATATATGGATTTCATAGACAATCAGGTTCATCTGCAAAAGAGTCAGTGGGTAAAGGCACTTGTCATACAAGTCACACCTGAGTTCAGTACCTGGGACTGTTATAGGAGAAGGAGAAAAGAATTCCTTCAAGCTATCCTCTGACCTTCCCATATGTATTATAATACACATACCTACACATAGACTAATAATATAATTTAATTTTTTGAGCTGTCTCTAGTCCCTAAATTTATGTATTTGACACTAAAAATCACTTAGGACAAATATTGTTTCAGACTTAACCAAGTCATTTGATCTTTAGGGTCCTAAGGTTTGTATTTGCCCAATAAAGTTTTTCTTTTTCCATCAGTTCCCATTATCAGGCAGGTGTATTTAAAGGTTAAGTCCTAAGAATAAGATACATGTTTACATCCTCAACAATTTCAACTCGTGGTTTTAAAGTGTGCTTGCTATTGGAAAGGTTGGGTTCTTTCTAGATTTATTTTACCACGTTTAATTATGGTATTGTGCATATATGCCAGGGCGTATTAGTTGCAGAGACTCAGGTGTGTCAGATCTTATAACTGGAGTTATGCCAATTATAAGCCACCTAGCATGGGTGCTGGGAACCAACCTCTCATCCTCTGTATAACTGATACATAGTCTGATCCAGCCATGGAAAAGTTGTAATGCACAGATTTTTTTTTTTCCCTTTCAGAATAACCATGTGCATGGACAGCCATATACAGGCCCAGCAGCACATCACATGAATAACCCTCAGAGAACTGGCCAACGAGCACAAGAAAATTATGAAGGCAGTGAAGAAGTGTCCCCACCTCAAACCAAGGATCAGTGAAATGCACATATTAACTGGTTCCATCAAGACTGTGCACCCAGGCCTTACAGTCCAACTTTTTTCTGTGTCTGGCTAATATTTAAAACTAGAAAAACTATTCCTAATCAACATGGGTTGGAGAGTTTATTCACTGTCTTATCTGCAGAAATATGCTGTCAATATATAACCCGCCTGCAGTGGAAAGTGTATAGTGTTTTGTAATAAATGGCCTGATGCTAATGTGTAAATGGCAAAGGTGTATATAGTATATTAATGTTTGACTGTTAATTCTTAAGAAACTTTTCTTTTCCTTGATGAGACTCACAGATCTACAAAAACTACATTAATTTTCTTGTTATACCCACTGCACTCTGCAGCCAGTGTTGCCTACCTTGTGGCAGTTGGATCACCTCCTTTACAAAAACAAAAGTTAACAGCAACAAAACAGCCCATTCATGTCACACCAATAGTTTTCGTGTTCATTCTTTGCCACTGGAATCAATTTTACTATGAGCAATGTAAAGCTGGTTACCTTTTAATTATTTGGTTGATGTGGAAAATTGGTGATGTACTATGTTTCTAGATCTTTTTCATTGCCTTTTTATTCTGATGTTAGGTTAATCACTTTGAAGCTATAGATATGCTGTAACATTTAGCATGGCTTCACACAAGTTAGTGTAGCCAATGAGGAAATATTACCATAATGACTGCAGTTATCCTGACATGGAGACTGCATTGCCTGGAGCTTTCTTAAACCCTAGACTATAAAATACAGGCTGAGGGGAGAACTGTGGTAAGCAGGCAGTTCTCAATTGCACATGTGTTCCTTCTCGTGTTTGACAGTGCAGATCTCTGGGTGGAATAAAGAACACAAATTTATCAATTTAGTGGTGGGAATTTTGGAAGGTTTAAAACAAAAATGCAAAAATTTGCTATGCCAGGATGCTGGCTGGAGCCTAGTAGAAGACTGTATCTGGTGTGCTTGTTTTGTTCTTTGGTAGAGCTTACTAAGTGACTCTTCTCAAACTGTCCTCTGCTGGACCCCAGTGATTCAGAAGTCAGAACCCCACAGTCTTTTGAGTACCTCTGCACCAAGATGTCTGACTGATTCTCTGCTCAGTCATAATTTTACTTGAAAGCAAGAATTGTCCTAGCTCCTGTTCCATTCCAAAAATTTTAACGTTCAAAGCAGGGTCTAATTTAAAAATAAAAAAATTACTGGTCATTAATATAATTGAAGTATCACAATTTTAGAATAAACAATTTGAATTCATCAGTTAATACTGTATTTTAAAGAGAATTGGTGACTTGAATGTGTGTAATTTTTGGAAACTGTCTAAAACCAAATACCCCTGCAAAAAGATACAACCCGCCCTATTTAAATATTTTGCTGTTTTATTTTATAGAAATTATTTTGCTGAATTCGCAAATAGAATTTGATTTAAGAAGAACTTTTTGTCCTGTGGTGTGTTTGGGGGTTTTGGTACCTCTCCCTCCCCCCCCCCTCTCTCTCTCTCTCTCCCTCT
>NC_022016.1:39712890-39721188 GCF_000317375.1 Microtus ochrogaster
CCCCCTGCATATTTTGTGCACAGAAGGATTGGCTCTTTACTAAAAAAGACTTGGAGAGCAGGATGTTGATGTTGTAAAAGTTCCTCTAACAATCTTGTACTTTTTGTATTTTTTTTATATACCTGTGTATTTAATGAGCACAAGCTTGGTTGTATTTTTTACATTTCAGTTGATAGAAAAATGTTGAAAGGCTATAGTTGACACTGTTCAAAGCAGATGCAAAATTGAGCATTTATCTTATTTTGTGATTTAAAAGGGGCAGTATTTAAGATAAAGCTTCGGGTATCTTATTCGTAGTATTCCAGCCCTGCCTCTAGGCTTCTTGTAATTTTAGCAGCTTTTGACTCTACTGTGGATTCTGTTTACATCAGAATTTGCTTTTGTTTTGGTTTTTGTGGAGCTAGGGATCCAGGGCCTCTAGCACTCCAAGCAAGTGCTCTGCCACTGAGCTGTACCTTCAGCCTGAATTGAAGTTTGAGCAAAGGTGTTGTATACAGTGTTTGCCTTTCCAACTGGAAGTTTTCAAAGTTTCTCATATAGTGAAGTACGTTAGTTTTGTTTGGACGAGTTACTGGTACTAGTTATCTTACCATCTGACAGACAACCTTGACATTTTCTGCTCCTTAATTAAATTATGAAGTACATAAAACTTAGTGACTTCCTAGATAAGAGAAAACTTGACATTTTCAAAGGCTGTGAATTTTTAGTTTTGGAGGGATTTCCCCCTCCCCATTAGTTGCTTTGAGTGTATAAGTCCACCAGTTCCTAGTGAGGGCTTTATGAGTCATGTTTCCCTCCATTTGAGGAAGAGTCAGTCTGTGTTGTGACCATGAGTTAGGGAAACTGAACAGTTATTTTTTGTTTATGAAAATTATTTTCTATGTTTAACTCTTTAAGCATTAATGTATAACTGAAAATTTTAAGATGCATGTTATTGTAAGAGCAACTTAGTGGTGATTTTGAGGTCTTTAAAACATAAATGGCACATTTTAAATTTCAAGTCTTAAAAGTGCCTAAAAATTATTTGGTTCTCTCAACTGATTCTTTTGAGCCATATGTTTCCTCCTTTAAATGTTTGTTGCAGATCACTAGTCTTCTTTGAAATACTCCCATGTTTCTAAGTGGCATGATTATTCTATTGAAGACAGTAGAATCTGTTAACGTAAAGACCGAAGAGATTTTAGTTGTGAAACTGTGTGAATTGGGGTGTTGCACCTTTGGATCTAAGTATTTCCGTGTACAACTTGGTAAATACCATATTGCTGCTGTTTCTAAGCCCTCCACCAACTGACTTCTCATGTTCACCATCACAGAGGCAGAAATACAAACATAATCATATTTGGACTTTATTTCTTTTTATTGATTTTTCTCAGTGATGATTTCCCAGCTTTTTTGTCTCAGCTATAATTATACAGACCTAGAATTATTCAAATGTTTTCTATTTTCATGATTAACTTTTATTAGTGAACAATAACAACTTTAATCTTTAATCCTCATTGGTTAAAATGATGAGTCTTTTTTATTTGAATTTTGTAAAGGAAAGTAACAGTCTGTGAATATTTAGGTGACTACTTTGGAATAGTTCTTCGGGTTTTTATTAGTATTTTTCCAGGTTATGTTCTCCCATGGACTATTTTACTTTGTCAAATTTTGTGGTTAATTTGGTGGCTATATCCTGCCTTATTTAGAATTTTAGAAAATTGCCTTTTTGTGATAAGTGCCCAGCTTTGATTTCTAGTTTGAAGGTACGAGGACATACAGACTGCTGATAAAGGAAAACAGTACCCCTTTGCCCCAGCTTTTATGTTACCAACAAAACCATTCTTGGTACTGGTTTCATCATAGGGCCCAACCAGATTTGGTTCCTTACCTACATGAGTGTTGCATATTGAAAATAAGGCTTTGGTATGATAAATCACTACAGAAGTGTTGAATGTATTAAGAACTTGCTGCCGATTGTATTTCTATTATTTTGTGTTTGCAGAAGTATGTAGCACTTGTCCTCTAAACTTACAGTTGTAAGTGGGGAAAGGTGAACCACATTTTAAAGTCACTAATGAGTGCATTTTTTTTTTAATTTTGGAATTGGGGTTCCCAAAAGGAAATTTCACCATCCAAATCTCACATACTTCTTAGCCTTTTACAAGCCAACAGACTGACATAAAAGATTGTCCGCAGTTCGTAAGATCTAGCACATATACAAAAATAAAACTTTATAAATTAAATTTTGGTTTTTCTTTTATTTATTGAAATACAGTTTCTAAGATCTAAAGCCTAGTCCCACCCACCCCCATATTGCTGGGGATGTAATACAGGGCCTCTAACGTATAGGCAAGTTTCTGAGCCACATTCCTGGCCCTTGAATTTTTTTTAAGGGAAATGATTATAAACATTTATTATAAAAGGTCATATATAGATCCAACATGTTAATGTCTAAGCAGCTGAACATTGGTTTTTGTTTTGGGTTTGTGGGGGGTTTTGGGTTTATTTCTGTTTTTTTTGTTTTCTTTTTTGTTTTTCTGTGTAAACAGCCCTGCCTGTCCTGGAACTACCTCTTGTAGATCAGGCTGGCCTCAAACTCGTCTGCCTCTCAAGTGCTGGGATTACAGGCACCACCTGTGTGTGCATCACCACTGCCTGTCTTGATTTTAAGTCTGAAAACCCCTGTTTTGAGGGGTTCAGTTAGTATGAAAATTTACTTTAGTATTTCATCTGTTCATTTTCAATATCTGAAAAAATACATTTGACTTCTGCAAAACCTATTGAAATTTCCCCAAAGTTGGAATACTTTAAGGATTACTGCTAAAGAAGGGCATTTCAAATATTCCTCACATTGGATTTTTATTGAAACATAGCCTGTTAACTGAGGCTGGTCTTAAATTCATTCTAATTCATTCTAACTCAGACCATGACCTTTTGTCACAGCCTCCACAGTTCCAGGTTCCATCCTTCCTGCTCCACTTTTTTTTTTTTTTTAAAGAAAAATTGGCAAAGTATTGTGGTATGCTTATGAACCTACCACTTAAAGGGAAGACCAGTTAAAGGTCATCTTCAACTACTAAATTTCCAGCCTGGACTATAAAAAGACCTTGTCTCAACTATATAAAGCCAAATCAAATATTCTTGCCTTTTGGGAAACTAATTGGTTTGACCATTTCTATTTGAATAATGTCCCTTAGCTAAATATTGGACAAGAAGTCAGCATCAGGGACTAGGGAGTTACTTTCATATATGAGATATCTTTGGAATGAGACCCTACTGTAAACACAAATATGACATATGCACAGTCTGAATAATTCTGTATTTGTAATGACCCCTTTGCGTTTGAGGTAGGTTTTTGGGGTTTTTTAGTTTGCTGTGCTGGATAAAGCCTGTGCCACATACTAGTCAATCTAGCACTGTATAACTATGCCATCTTAAAAATACAACCATTACAAAACGTTTCAGACACATTTTAAGAAGACATTT
The DNA here is from genome assembly GCF_000317375.1 of Microtus ochrogaster. Classification (NCBI taxonomy): domain Eukaryota; kingdom Metazoa; phylum Chordata; class Mammalia; order Rodentia; family Cricetidae; genus Microtus; species Microtus ochrogaster. The sequence goes on from NC_022016.1 coordinate 39,716,359, forward strand.
TAAATATACAAAACTTGGGAAGACTGGAGTGGGAAGCATTTCAACTGAGGTACAATGGTACCTGACTTTCTTAATGCTTCACAGCATAGCATGTCTCACCAAGTCAGTCAGATGCCAGTGAAGAGGGGCCAACCACTTTCATAGACTTGATAAGAACCCATCTGGCTTCTTGCCATTTTTAACTGTGTTCTCACCCATTCCTTTCCCAGCTATTGGAGCATTGAATAACTAAGGAGCTCAGGAGTGTTTTTTTGGATGTTCTGTCATACTCAAAGAAAAGGATACACTAGATTCATAAAGGTACTGAATTAAAGGCTGGAGAAATGGTTCAGTTACCGCAGTGCTGACTTGACTGTAAGCACTAGGACTTTAGCTAAATTGCAGAACCCACACTTGGAACACCAACACTAGGTAGGTAAAGATAGGCATATCCCTGGGATTCCCTGGCTAGTCAGCCTACCGTACAGGTCATCCAGAGACCCTGTTTTAATTAAAGGATGGTAGAAGCCTTCGTTGGTACACACCTTTAATCCAAACACTCAGGAGGCAGAAGAAGGTGGATCTCTTAGGATGTTGAAGCCAACCTATAAGGTACATTCCAAGAAAGCCAGACCTCTGTAATAGGCCCTGACAATTATTAGTGTATGATGGGGAAGGAGGTCATGCTACTGGGGAGGTCAGAAAAAAGTTCTCTGATACCATGTGGATGGTAAGAACTGAACTCAGATCACCAGACTTGGCATCAAGTACCTTTACCCTCTGAGCCACTAAGTGTTTTTAAAGTGCAGAATGGACTAAAAGCTGGGTGGGCTGAGCAATGGTGGAGCACGCCTTTAATCCCAGCACCAAGAAGGCAGAGTCAGTCGGATCTCTTGAGTTCAAGTCTAGCCTGGTCTACAGAGTGAGTTCCAGGACAGCTAGGGCTTTTATACAGAGAAGCCCTGTCTTGAAAAAACACCCCACCCTTCCCCCCAAGGGATGAGTCTTTATGAATCTGGAATTTTTTATTGAGCCACAAAAACCCAGCTGGGGGCATGCACTCTTGTAACTACAAGTCTAGAGGTGGCCCCAAGCTGAGTGAACAAGTGGGTTATTTTATTTTCCTCTTTGAATCACTTAGTTTTTGTTGTTGTTTTGTTTTGTTTTTTTGTTTTTAGTTTTTCGAGACAGGGTTTCTATGTAGCTTTGGAGCCTGTCCTGGCACTAGCTCTGTAGACCAGGCTGGTCTCGAACTCACAGAGATCCGCCTGACTCTGCCTCCCGAGTGCTGGGATTAAAGGTGTGCACCACCACCACCTAGCCAGCCCGAACCAAGGCGGTCTACAACTTTAGTCATCTTTAAACTTTATTGTAAATATCATCCTTCGAAGACTGGAATTTAGTAAGTAAGCCCCAGAATCACAAACAGAACCCTGAAAACCGCCAAAGCACACCCAGCTCTCAAGGCATGTACATCCAGCCTTGGGTGGGGGCAGTCAGGGCTGAGCTATTGTCCTCTCCTCATGTGTCCACCTCTGATTACAAACTGATCCATCCTGTGCTCTGGCTTCATCTGCCTGGCCCTTCCTCAGGGGGACTCCTAGCTAACTCCTAGAGCTGCTGAGGTAGCGCAGGGGCTCACAAATCTGAGCAGTGTGATTTCTAACCAGATACACCCCTGTGAATACTTTAATTCGGGGTGACTCTCCCGAATCAAAGGTATTCACAAGGGAGTGACCCCCAATCAGAGGTATTCAGAAGGGAGAGTGACCCCCCCAAAGGGATTCACAAGGGAGTGACCCCCACAAAGGGACTCACAAGGGAGAGAGTGACCCCCCCCCCAATCAAAGGGACTCACAAGGAAGCATGTTAAGAGGTCGCTGCCCCGCAGGCTTGGGGTAAGGACATATTAGGTGTCTGAACTCCTGGTTAGGCAAGGACCGGGTTGGGGCCCAGCCTATAGCCAGAGACAGGTCTGGACTGGTCTGCTCCCCACACCTCATCGCACTCCTTGAGGGTTTTTCTAATTAAGATGATGAATTAAAAGACTTTAAACGCACTCTTTTAGATCAAGTCAAAAAGTTTAGGGGCTGGGCTAGCCACGGAGTGAGATCTTGTCACATACACACACACAAAATTAAATTTAAAAAAAAATCAAATCTTAAAGAGATAACTGAGCATTAAAATAGATGTCTTTCTGGGCTGAAGACCGCTCAGTAGCAGTGAGGTTTTTTGGCAAGCTCAAGGGCCTGAGTTCCACACCCCCTTCTTTCGGCCCCCACCCCCACCCCAGCCCAGCTGTGGAAAGAGAAAGGGAGAGGGGGGTGTCCCAAGAGAGAGGGACGGAGGGAGAGGGGGAGGGAGAGGGGGAGGGAAAGTGAGAGACGAAAAGAGCCTGTAACCCTAGCACTGAAGGATTAGTCCAAGGACAGTTTGGGCTTTATAACTTCAGGCCAAGTGGGCCTCATGAAACTGTTTCAAACAAAACAGAACAAAAAACCTAAATAACAAAAAGGAATAAAAGCAGCCATATTTCTTTTTGAACCACTATCTAGAGTTTAGAGAGTCACGGCGAAGAGCTGCTGGCAGGCAGGGTTTGGGGTTGGGCTTCCGGGGCAAGAGAAGGCCCGAAGCAGGCGGAAAAAGCTGTCTGTAGCAGGCCGGACTGCTTTGTCATGCAGATGGTGTCTCTCAGGAAATTGCCACCTGTGCGCCTTTGTGTGGGCGCCGGACGTCGGACCCCCACCTCCTTTTCAGAGCGGAGAAGTCCCCTATGCTTTTGCAATTCCCCTTACAGATGCAAATACTTGCAAATTTTTTCTACAAAGGGCAGCCCTTCACCCCCAGCCGCCAGTTTTGCAGAGTTCCTGAATAAGCAACTGGAAAGTCGGTGACAGACACCTCTGGGCTTACAATGTTTTTTTCTGTGTGCTCTGTGGCGACGACTAGTTGTGGATACACAGTGCCTGTGACATCTGCCAGCTCTGGGCTACCTCCCTCAGGGGCCTGACCCCACAGCCACGCGGACCTTTGCCCATTGGGGTGGCATTCCGCCACACTTTCCGGTGAGCCTGATCTTTAACAGGGAAGCATCCATCAGGGCTCCGCGGCTCCGTGCTAGGCCAAGCGGGCACACTTTTTGTTGTTACCGATGGATGGTGTCACCGGAAGTCTATGTGAGCGAGGTTCGCAAGTCCCCTCGGCACCCCAGAGAATGAGCCGGGCCTCGCCAGACGTGACGCTCTTCTGCCCTCTAGTGGCACCAGGGTCACATCAACTACGAAATTAGGATGGTCTGCTCAAGGGAGTGGGGGAGGGGATCTGAGGCGGCTGCGCAGAGGCAAGCACTTTACCCCGCCCTCTCAGATTCTACTGCCTCCCCCTCCCACCACCACCTTTTTTTTTTTTTTTTTTTTCGGTTTCCGCTCTTTGTTAATCAGAAGTGGAAAAACACCAAAACCTTTCACATTCATGCATGCCCAGAGCAGGGACCCGGAGCTAAGGCTTAAGCTTCTGGCTCGTAGTTAGCTGGAAATCCTTGGAGTGACCCCAGAAATGAACGCTATTGTCATATATTTGTGTAAAATTGGAGAAAGAGTTTGCTATGAGCTATAATTGGTTAAGTGGTGGCTGGTGCACATCTGTAATCCCGACACTGCACGGGCAGAAGTTCACTGTGGCTTCGAGGCCTGCCTGGGCTACATAGCTAGACCCAGTTTCAAAACAAAACACTGCTATCTCCTGCGTCTTTCCTTCTGCCCCACTTCACAGGCTCAGGGACTTCTGAATTCGGAGAAGTTGGAGATGCAGTTAGCATGATTTTGTTGGACCATTTTCGCAAATAGAAATTACTGGCCATCCTGGGACGGGAATGACTTCCAGGAATAATCTGCCTGCCCACCTGGTAGCACCACACTACAGCAGTTGGGAAGTGGGTGGTGGAAGAGCAAAAAATGTTTCAAGTTTGCAGAGCCGAAAGATGGTCTATGGAAGATTATCCCAGCTATTAGCCAAGAAACTGAGCAGGGACTGGAGAGATGGCTTGGTGGTTTAGAGCACAATTTGCTCTTCCAAAGGACTTGATTCGATTCCTACCCAAACCCCCCCCACCCCCCGCATGGAGGCTCACAACGATCTGTAACTCCAATTCCAGGGGAATCTAATGCCCTCTTCTGACCTCAAGATCTGCATGCACATAATGCACAAATATACACGCGGGCAAAACACCCATCCATGTAAAAGAAAAAGAAATACAGCTTTAAAAAATTAAAAACTCACTGGGCGATGATGGCACTGGCCTATGAATCCCAGCAATCAAGAAGCAGCAGCAGGCTGATATCTGTGAGTTCAAGGCCAGCCTGGTCTACAGAGTGAATTCCAGGACAGACTCCAAAGCTACACAGAAAAACCTTGTCTCAAAACACCAAAAAATAATAAATAATAAATAAATAAATAAATAAAAGTTTAAAAACAAACAAGTAAGTAAGTAAATAAAAAGTTCAAGCAGATCCAAATGAAAATTATTCCTGTCAAGAATATAATCAGGGGCTGGAGAGATGGCTCAGCGGTTAAATGCCACTGGCTGCTCTTCCAGAGGTCCTGAGTTCAATTCCCAGCAACCACATGGTGGCTCACAACCATCTGTAGTGAGAACTGGGACCCTCTTCTGGTGTGCAGGCATATATGTAGACAGAACATTGTATACATAATAAATAAAATAAATTTAACAAGAAATGCATTGTCTTAAAAAAAAAAAAAAAGAATGGGCCGGGCGGTGGTGGCGCACACCTGTAATCCCAGCACTCGGGAGGCAGAGGCAGGCGGATCTCTGTGAGTTCGAGGCCAGCCTGG